>NC_061510.1:305160382-305388951 GCF_022539505.1 Lolium rigidum | reverse complement strand
AAACCTCTCATCCATCTAAGCCTTTAGTACCGGTTCCCTTACGAACCGGTACGAAAGCGTTATTAATACCGGTTCCGGTGGTGGGACATCTATCTCCGGTTGCGTTATGGACCTTTAATACCGGTTAGTGTTACGAACCGGTATGAAAGGGTTCTGCCTGAGTTCCAGGCTGAGGTGGGGCCAGGCTACACCTTTAGTACCGGTTCATCTAAGGAACCGGTACTAAAGGCTCCCCCTATATCAGCGCGCGCCACCCCGCCCGAGCCCCCGCATCTCATTCTCCAATTCTCCTCCTCCCTCACATTTCCAAATATTTTGCACCTCTCACCTCCAAATAATCTTTATTTTTCTCCACCATTTTAACAAGATTAACGGCATACATCTATCCAAGGGTTAGCAATATCATCCTTCCTTCCGGCGTTTCTAATTTAGCTCATTTACTTGGTAGTTTTAACTCGTACTATTTTGTAGTGCAAGCAAGGTGTTCGATGAAATGCCTAAGTTAGTGATTTTTTTATATGCAATTTGAGCTGAAATTATGGTATGTTTTGTAGGTTTTAATTAGTATCATCCCCGTCCTCACGCCGTCGATCGCCGACGTCGTCCCCTAGCCCGACACGGTACCACCTCGGTGAGCCCCTCTTCTTTTTATATAAAAACAATTAGTTTTATGTGATGAACTTGAATATTAATTAATTAAGTTGGTCACTCATTATATCCACGATGTTGTGTACTTAATGATTTTTCATATACATATAAAATGCGGATAATTCAAGACAATGGATGTACGGTGGCCGTTGCCATCCCGAGTTCATTAATGGCATGCATTATTTTCTCAACGTGGCTGAGGCAAACAGGCGGTCGAATGGTTTCATGTATTGTCCATGTAGTTCTGTAAGAATATGAAGGATTACTCTACCTCAAAGACCCTTCACGTCCACTGCTTTGGAGAACGGTTTCATGCCTGCACTATAATTGTTGGACCAAGCACGGAGAAAGAGGGGTTATATTGGAAGACAGCGAAGAAGAACAGGATAGTGACAACTATCACCTTATTCACGAAGACGGTGATAGTAGAATGGGGAAGACGAAGACGAAGAAGAGCCCATTTTTGATGAGCTCAGATTTTTGATGACCGGATGACGATTTGGGTCGGGCCATTCTTGATGCGAAGATGAGCTGCGGAAATGAAAAGGAGAGGTTGAAGTTGGAGAAAATGTTAGAGGATCACAACAAACTGTTGTACCCAAATTGCGAAAATGGTCGAGAAAAAGTCTGGGTACCACGGCCAGAATTGTCTGCGGTGGAAGGCGAGAGAATGGTACTTCCGACAAGGGATTTGAAAAGTTGCTGAAAATAATAAACAAGATGCTTCCGAGGGGAGAACGTGTTGCCCTCTAGCACGTACGAAGCTAAAGAAGGTTATCTGCCCTCTAGGATTAGAGGTGCGGAAGATACATGCATGCATCAATGATCGCATCCTCTACCGCGGGGAGTACGAGAATTTGAATGCATGCACGGTATGTAGCGCATTGAGGTATAAGATCGGGCGAGATGACCCTGGCGATGTTGAGGGCGAGTCCACCCCCGGGAAGAGGGTTCTGCGAAGGTGATGTGGTATGCTCCTATAATACCACGGTTGAAACGTTTGTTCCGGAACAAAGAGCATGCCAAGTTGTTGCGATAGCACAAAGATGACCGTAAGAAAGATGTGATGCTCGAGACACCCCGCCGACGGGTCGTAGTGGAGAAAAATCGACGGAGAGTTCAAGTCATTTTCGGATGACGCAAGGAACTTAAGATTTGGTCTAAGTACGGATGGCTTTAATCCTTTCGGGGAGCGAGCTCCAGTCATAGCACTGGCCGGTGACTCTATGTATCTATAACCTTCCTCCTTGGTTGTGCATGAAGCGGAAGTTCATTATGATGCCGGTGCTCATCCAGGGCCCGAAGCAACCCGGCAACGACATTGATGTGTACCTGAGGCCATTGGTTGAAGAACTTTTAGAGTTGTGGCGTGACGAAGGTGTACCTGTGTGGGATGAGCACGAACAAAAGGAATTTAACCTACGAGCGTTGTTATTTGTAACCATCAATGATTGGCCTGCTCTTGGTAACATTTCAGGGCAGTCAAACAAGGGATACAATGCATGCACACACTTGTTTAGGTGAGACTCGACGATAATTATTTGGGAAACAAGAATGTGTACCAGGGCATCGTCGATTTCTTCCAAAACACCATCACGTAAGAAAGAGAGGAAAGCATTTCGGAGGTGAGGCGGATAACCGAACGAAGCCTACCCGCCCTACTGGGAAGTTATATATGATATGGTCAAGGATTTAAAAGTGATCTTTGGAAAGGGTCCCGACGGACAATCTGTTGCGCATGATGTTGACGGACACGTACCCATGTGGAAGAAGAAGTCGATATTTTGGGAGCTACCCTACTGGAAATTCTTAGAGGTTCACTCTGCAATCGACGTGATGCACGTGACGAAAAATCTTTGCGTGAACCTGCTAAACTTCTTGGGCGTGTATGGGAAGACAAAAGATACACCGGATGCACGGCGGGACCAGCAAAGTATCCACGAAGGAAACAACCTGAATCCGGAGAAGTATCAAGGTCCCGCCGACTACGCTCTTACCAAAGAGGAGAAGGAGATCTTTTTGAAGTCCTGAGTAGCATCAAGGTCCCGTACGGCTTCTCGTCGAATATAAAGGGAATAATAAACATGTCGGAGAAAAAGTTTCAAAACCTAAAGTCTCATGAGCGCCACGTGATTATGACACAATTACTTAGGTTGCATTGAGGGGCTTACTGCCGGAAAATGTTCGAGTACCCATTGTGAAGCTATGTGCGTTCCTCAATGCAATTTCTCGAGAAGGTGATCAATCCACTTACTCTACAAAATTTACGGAAGGATGTGGTCCAATGTCTAGTCAGCTTCGAGTTGGTGTTCCCACCATCCTTCTTCAATATTATGACACATCTCCTAGTTCACACTGGTCGAAGAGATTGGCGTTCTCGGTCCTGTATTTCTACACAACATGTTCCCCTTTGAGAGATTCATGGGAGTCTTAAAGAAGTACGTTCATAACCGTGCTAGGCCGGAAGGAAGCATCTCCAAGGGCTATGGAACAGAGGAGGTCATTGAGTTTTGTGTTGACTTTATTCACGACCTTAAGCCGATCGGTGTTCCTGAATCGCGCTATGAGGGGAGAGCTGCGTGGAAAAGGCACGCTAGGAAAGAAATCAGCAACGTGTATGGACGGACATTCTTTCACTCAAGCACACTACACGGTTCTACATAATTCCATCTTGGTGGCTCCGTACAAAGAGGAACACAAGTGATATCTTACGCTCTAAATACCGGAGCAACGTGAAGATTGGATTGATGGAGAACACATGAAGACTTTCGGCGGTTGGTTGCAAACACGTCTCATGAATATCACCGATGACGAGCAGACTGTACTTGTTGGCCAAGCAACCATCTTCTACTATATCGACTTTTCAAGGGTACGAGATTAATGGGAACACATTTTACACTTTCGCCCAAGACAAAAAGAGCACCAACCAAAACAGTGGTGTCCGCTTTGATGCAGAAGATGGCAATGGGAACAAGGTCACATATTATGGGTACATAGAGGAGATATGGGAACTTGACTATGGACCTAATTTCAAGGTCCCTTTGTTCCGGTGCAAATGGTTCAACTCTGAAAGACGGGGTACGAGTAGACCCGCGATGCGGAATGACTACAATGGATTTCAAGAATCTAGGGTACGACACCGAACCATTCGTCCTAGCCGGTGAAGTGGCTCGGGTTTTTATGTGAAGGATATGTCTAGCAAACCGAAAAAAAGAAAAGAAAGGCAAGAGGACACATCATACGATGAGCCAAAGCGGCACATAGTTCTTTCGGGAAAAAGAAACATCGTGGGAGTAGAGGACAAGACGGACATGTCGGAAGATTATAATAAGTTTGACGATATTCCACCCTTCAAGGTAAAAATTGACCCAAGCATCATCTTAAACAATGAAGATTGTCCATGGTTGCGTCGCGAGTAAGAAGAAAGGGAAACGGACGAAGAAAACTCAGAAGACTAGCTAGCTACATATAGGGATCATAACTTGTGTATCTCAATATGGAAATCACTTTTGTGTAATGATGTTACTTGTATGTAAGATATTAACAATGGAGATGGTTGGCTTGTTTTACT
Source organism: Lolium rigidum (assembly GCF_022539505.1). Classification (NCBI taxonomy): domain Eukaryota; kingdom Viridiplantae; phylum Streptophyta; class Magnoliopsida; order Poales; family Poaceae; genus Lolium; species Lolium rigidum. The sequence goes on along the minus strand of NC_061510.1, from coordinate 305,384,732 downwards.
AGTTAAGTAGCTTTCACGGGCTTGCGGGGAAATTTTTCCGAGGCGGAACTTCCGAATATGCCATATATAGGGCATGTGCACCAAGGGCATATTCGAGAAGTTCCGCCACGGAGATTTCCCAACCCTTTCCCCAACATTGTTAGAGGAGATGGAGTCTTTCACGGGCTTGCAGGGAAATTTTTCGAGGCGGAACTTCCGAAGATGCCATAGGGCGTGTGCACCAAGGGCATCTTCGACAAGTTCCGCCACGGGAGATTTCCCAACCCTTTCCCCAACATTGTTAGAGGAGATGGAGTCTTTCACGGGCTTGCAGGGAAATTTTTCCGAGGCGGAACTTCCGAAGATGCCATAGGGCGTGTGCACCAAGGGCATCTTCGACAAGTTCCGCCACGGGAGATTTCCCAACCCTTTCCCCAACATTGTTGAGCTCTTGCCATGGCGTATCGATGCTCCTTTTATAGGCACGGCGCCACTTCTACATTCTCTTCTTCCTCCGACAGGGCGTCGTGCGCTACATGCTTTATCTCATCGAGCAGGGCGTCCTTATCCTGCCGATAGCTTTAGTACCGGTTGCACCCACCAGCCGGTACTAAAGGTTACCCATGCGTCCTTATCCCACAGACGGGTTTTGTTACATGACGGAAAAACCACCTTTAGTACCGGTTGCACTCACCAGCCGGTACTAAAGGTTACCCACGCGTCCTTATCCCACCGACAGTTTTGTTACATGACAGAAAAACCACCTTTAGTACCGGTTGCACCCACCAGCCGGTACTAAAGGTTTCCCGCCTATTTTCTTCCCGCGCTTTCCACCGGTTCCCGCCTCTATCTTCCCGCCATTTTTTCACTATATATATGTAGGCTTGGCCTCCATTTACATATCACATCTAGACTCATATCTGCAAACCTCATCATTCTCTCCCATGGCTTCCATCGTATCTCTAACCCCCGGGAGGCGGAGGCGCTTTGCGCCTCGAACTACCCCTGCCCGCCGGGCTACCGCGTCCCGACCGGCTGGTTGCTAAGCGTCGGAGGCGTACCGGTCCCTCCGGTCCCTCTAGGTGTGGCGCGCGAGATGGCCATCACGAACCACTACTACTTCGAGCTCACGCCGGAGCAGGCGGAGGAATCCCCAGTGTCATCCCGACTACAGCCCGACTTGGGAAAGCTTCTTCATCAATCGGCGTGAGAGGGCGCTTGCCAGGCACGAGGAAGGCGGCCCTCCTCCTTCGAACTTCAACGAGGCCGGCCGTCGGCTGTGGTGGCGCGGCCGAACTCTCCAGGGCGTCATGGCCTACCGTGGCCCCCGCCTGCGCTACCCTCAGTCCCAGCCCACGCGTGCTCACCCGCCGACGTTCGAGTACCGCGACCCCGATGCCAGCGACGATGATGACGGCGACTACGACGACTACGGTGGCGACTACTACAGGGCTAGGCACGAGTATGGCCGAATGACTCCAACAGTAGAATCTGGCCATGTATCTTTAATTTTCAATTAAGCTATGTACTTTTAATTCGAGTTCAATCGTAATAAAATTTTATTCCGGCCCTTTCTTTCCCGCCTTTTTTCTCCCACACGCGGCGTCGTGGCGGGAAATTTTCCCACGCGAAAATGAACATAAAGGAAAAAAGAAAAAGAAACAGAAAAGAAAAAGAAACAGAAACATAAAATAAGAAATAGAAATAGAAAATAAGAAATAGAAAAAAAATAGAAAATAAGAAATAGAAAAGAAAAGAAAATAAAAAGATACAGAAAAGAAAAAGAAAAAGAAAAGAAAAAGAAACAGTAAATAAGAAATAGAAAAAGAAATAGAAAAATGAACATAAAGGAAAAAAGAAAAGAAAAGAAAAAGAAACAACAAATAAGAAATAGAAAAAGAAATAGAAAAAGAAATAGAAAATAAAAAATAGAAAAAGAAAAGAAACAGAAAAGAAAAAGAAAAGAAAAAGAAACAGAAAAGAAAACAGCAAAAGAAAAGAAAACAGCAAAAGAAAAAGAAAAAAAAAATACATTTGGTACCGGTTGGTATCACCAACCGGTACGAAAGGCCTTTCGTACCGGTACCAACCGGTACCAAAGGGTCTTCACCCTAGTTATGACTTAGCGGCGCGGGGCAATTTCCCCCAATTCTTCTCCGCGCGCGCGCCACGCAGAGACCACGCCGCGCCGTTGCAGCCTCGCAGAGACCACCGTCGCAGCCTCGCCGTCGCAGCCTCGCCGTCGGCCGCCGCCCGCTCCCCGGCGCCGCAGGTAAGTCCTCCGGCCCGGCCCTTCTTTCCCTCCCCCGCTCACGCGCACGCCTCGCCGCGATGCCGCCTCACCGACGCCGCCTCTCTGACGTCCTCGCCGACGCCGCCCCTCCGACGCCGCCCCTCCGACACCGCCCCGCCGACGCCGCCCCGCCGACGCTGCTCCGCAGACGCCCAGACGCCGTCGCCACGCTCGCGCCAACGCTGCTGGATGCCCACGCCCTTAGGGTGTTCGATGAAATGCGTAGGCCGTGCTGGCGGCGGCGCCCGACATGGCGCAGGCCTTGTACACCGTGCCGAACGCTGCTGGATGCCCACGCCCATGGCTTGTTGCGGGTGCGCGATGTTTGGGCTTAGGCTTCGACGCCATCGCCGGTGCCGGCGCGATGGGAGGCTTGTCGGCCATGGATGGTCGCCGCTGTGTAATGCATTATTTTTTAGCGTATCATGCATGTTGTGTGTTCTGTTATGAGGCTAGGCTCTGTCTGCAAAAGTGCTTTAGTTTGGATAGAGACGTTGATATGGTATAGGTAAAACAAGGCGTTTCGTGTCAATATAGCTCTGCTTTTTTATGTTGGATATATCTAATTCTCTTCATCGTATAATGTGAAGACTAAAAATGTTTGCTACTACCTCTTGCTTCACTGAAAAAAGGTGTTTCTCACTGTTAGGGTCGAGAAAAAGAGAGAAGAGCGAGAGGAGGAGCGCCGAGTGTTAGGGTTAGGGTCCGTAGCGGTGCCGAGTACGTGGCGGTGCCACCGCGACATAGAGAGAAGAGCGCGCCGAGTGTTAGGGTTAGGGTCGACAAAAATAGAGAAGAGCGAGAGGAGGAGCGCCGAGTGTTAGGGTTTTTGTTTTCTTCATTTGAATTGTTTTCTAATTGCTTTCTTAATTTTGCGAGTGACATTGAGGTATGGAGGACGGCACCTTCGTCCGAGATGAGGAGGGGGAAGAAGCGGTGCAGAAATTGATCTATGATAGTGCCCGTGGTACGGAACCCGACGATGGAGATGACAACGAGTTCCAAGACTTTCTGAATGATTTCGGCGAGGGACTTGAGTCTGAACAAATTAGAAGAGACAACGAAGTGTCCATCACAAACTCCGGCGAGGTGTATATCTATGTATCAATTAGTCTATATGTTCATCTCTAGATGCATTCATTTATTTGTATTGCACTTATTAACGAATATTTTTTTCTTTTAGCCTTCTGGATCATCGAGCAAGTCTGTTAGATCAAAACGAGGCCCGACGCGGGTGCTAAAGGGCGAGGGAAGGTTAGCCCTCACGGCATTCAAGGCTAATGGTGAACCAGAGCATCCCAAAGAGTTTTGCCGCAAATTTACAAGTCAAGCCGGAGTTCTTGTTAGGGATCATGTACCGATCAGCATTCAAGAGTTGCATAAGCCGAAGAACGCGGAGAGTGGTGCTAGTTATGTCAACGAGACGATGAAAAAATTTCTTTCGGACACGCTACTGACAAAGTTCAGCCTACCGGAAGACATGACGGAAGGCCAGAAGAAAGAAGTCAAGGAATGGACATAGAAGAAGATGGCCATACAATTCCAGACCTGGAAGAAAAATCTATGGGACAAATATAAGAATGAAGATCCAGTATTCGATGATAATCTAGTGAAGATAAAAGCTCAACGGCCCGCATTTAAGGAGTATAAGCAATCGTCTACTTTTGTGTCCCGATCGAAGAAAAATACCGAAAATGCTTCAAAGAAGAAACTTCCGCATCATTTGGGGTCGGTGGCTACAAGAGTGCCATTCCGAAGTGGACAGCGTTTGAGAATAAAGCTGATGAATGATGGAATCACTCCACGGACATGGGACTGGCCCGAACGGTCCAAGTTCTGGTTGTTTGCTCATGGGGCAGGGTTGGACCCAAAGACAGGGCTGATCGTTGCGAAGGGAAAATGGAAGGAAAAAATTGAGTCAATTGTACCAAAGCTTGTAGATGCAATTAATAAGGTCAGAAAGGGAGAGTACATTCCCGATCGAGAGAATGACGAGCCGACACTCGCTGCGGGGAACCACGAACACGTTGGACGGGTACGAGCTCGCCCGGGTCTCACCATGAAGGAAGCGTGGCCGGACAGCGCTGACACTTATAGAAGCCGTTCGCGAAAGAAGAAGAAGGACGCCGACATTGTAACGGAATTGTTAACTAGGGTGGAGGCTCTTGAGAGAAATCAGAGGGCACCTGATCAGCCGCTGTTTCTACAGGATCCACATGGCGATGCTGCCCCATCTCAGTGAAGAAGCAGTGTCGGTTCCTCGCATCTTGACGGGTGTGGAGGAAGCTACCCCGTGGATTATGTCACGGAGAAGACAGATTGCGAGCTACATATGTTATTCAGGACCGCGTCGCGTTAAGGTGGCGGTCGGCTATGTGTACCCAAGTGAAGATGGAGCAATGCACCATCATATGCCCATTCCACCTGGCTGTGTTCGTGTCGGGGTGGATGAAGTTGTTCCGGGTTTTGAAACAGTGGAGCTTGATATTCCTAGAGGTGAAGATGAGTGGACACTGGCCGATGTCAAGCACGGTTTCGCCCTATGGCCGAAGAAGTACGTCGTCCTTTTGCAAAGGCCACCGACTCCTACACATGAGCAGCAAATGCCATCGACTCCTCCTGGTGGCAGTCCTCGTGAGCAGCAAAGTCCACACCTACCTGAGAGGGACCCCAGTGTGAGTCCACCACCTCGAGATCCTCCGCGTAAGACCACGTCCGTTAAGCGGAACGGTACGCCGCCTAGGAAGAAAGCTAGAAAGGAGAAAGCACTGCCGCCCATTGAGAAGTTACCTTGGGAAAAAACTCCCGAGGAAAACCAGGAAGCCGTTCGAGGCCGAGGTGAAATTTTTTTGCACCGAAAGTGCCGGAGATACCTTTCGAGAAGACACTAGATCCGGTGAAAGTTGTGCGTACCGTTGAGAATCTATATGACCCTGTACCATCGCCGCCATCCGACTATAGGCGTTCTATTGAAAGGTCGTATGACAAGATGATCGAGGCGACAAAACCCGTTCAATCGGGTATCAGGGAGATAAAAGGGATACACCAAGTCTACCAGCTCGGACAACAACCCGTTCAATCGGTTGCCCCTCTCAAGGTGTTTGACGGGAAGCCCGTTGAAAGTTCTCGACAAGACACAACCGATTACGCCTTCGCTGAACGAGCATATCAATTTGTTCAAGGGAAAGATTTGGTCCGAGAATCTCAGGAAGCTACCAACATGTATGCGTAACTTGCATTCGTGGTACCTTAATGCCTCAAAGGAAGGGATCGAGACTATCATGGTGCGAGTTAGTGAAGAGCACTACTTCCAGGAATACTATGTGAACGTTGACTTCAATGAGCTTTTCCAGTTATACAATCTCCGGGCTCTCGACAAATCTATCATCAGTTCCTATTGTCTGTAAGTGATTTATTTAATTTGAGAAGTCTTTAGCTCAGCTCGTTCATTGTACGCAGATTATAATCCTTTGTGCGCTATATTATGCGGATCGAAGATGCTCGAATGCAAAAGGGACGAAATCACGGACATTGGGTTCATTGACCCGCACACAATGCATGTTAAAACCATAGAAGATCCCGTCTATAACAAGGATACACCGGAGATTTTGCTAAGGTTTTTGAAGCGACAACATGACAAAAGGCTAATAATTTGGCCTTACAACTTCGAGTGAGTCTTACTTGTCTTATAACACATTATATTTTGCTCACCGTATGTCAAAATTTTAACTAATGACTTATATATATGACACTACATATTTAAACGTGCGTAGGTTTCACTTTATTCTTCTCGTCATCAATATGAAAATTGGAGAAGTTGAAGTCTTTGACTCACTAAGCAAAAAATCGGAACTATACTTGTCTTGTTATTTAATGCTCAAAAGGTAATTTTAATTCTTATCGGTTTGTTTCGTTAATTTCCTGCTATGAACTAATTGATAACTCTTTTATGCATTTTCTTTTGTCGGGCAGCGTGTGGGAAACTTTCATCAAGGAAGATAAGTCCCATGAATGGCCACCGAAGCTGCGATGGAAGGCGAAAGTAAGTAGTACTACCTAGGTCCACACACCTTTAATTATCATACTTAACTATTGTTTGATTGAATTATATTCTTGTAAAGAAATGCCCGCAACAACCACAAGGGACTGATCTCTGTGGATTCTACGTTTGCGAGTACATCCACAGCGAGAGAATGAATAATAAAAGAAATAAAGAGGTACGAAAACAGTATTCACAAATTTGTTTTCTTATCATAAGTTGTGCTGAGTTTCAGTAATAGTTGTTTCATTGTGGTTTGAATATATATATACACACACACACACATAGCTCATGTATTCATTTGTATCTTATTCTTTTATAGTTGTCAAGAAAGCGGAACAAGCTCTCAATCGATGACCGCTTCATAGCAATAGGCGATGAATTGGCGGGATTCTTCCTTCGGGACGTCATACCACCATTCGCAGAGTTCCACTATGAATGAAGATGTACATGTTACATATATAGTTGAATCGAAGAGTACCACTATGCTACATGTAATATACATATATAGAGTACGCCTCGGAGAGAATGCATGAAGATCGATCTTCATGCATAGTGCTTCTTAATTTGCGATCTTATGCAATTACATGTGTGTTATATTGTATGCACCAACTTGTTATGCATCATCTTAATCTTCATGTACTACCTAAACCCAAAGGCGTTTCTGGTGCATCGACGCGATATGAAACAAACCGCGATATCCCTAAACCCCTCCAAAACCCTAAAACTTCAATTCTCTGCCGCGGCGAAGATTCGGGCAAATTCCCTGCCGCGGGTGGGAACCTTTGGTACCGGTTCGTATTACCAACCGGTACCAAAGCTCCTTGGCCCTGAGCTCTCCTGGTGGCCCACGTGGAGGACCCTTTTATACCGGTTCGTAAGCAACCGGTACGAAAGGGGGGGCTTTAGTGCCGGATAATTTATACCGGTTGAGAAACCGGTACGAATGCCCCTCTGGAACCGGTATAGATGAGCGTTTTTCTACCAGTGATTTGCGTATCTACCAGATCATGTAATTTTCTAACTTCTGGAAATATATTAACTCGAAACTCCTTGGAATTAGAGCTAACGGGAATAAGGACATGCTGCAGTCTTTAGTGTACCACCATATAAAGTTCTTATCTTGTGCTAGGATACAATGCCAACACAACACATACAACACAACACCCCCCAATACATCCAAGCATATGTTATGCTTCAGGAATATACTCATCTCCCAATTACTATTTTACCTTCAGAGAGGCAAAAACACACACTTGAAACAACTATATTGGTATATATATGTGAGGTAATGCCCCAACTATATTACCTAATGTACCTTCTGCCACCACATCCATTCTCTCTTTGGCAGTTAAAGTACATCCCAGCGACAGGTGGTCCAAGATTGTAGATCGCTGCAAAGTCCCTTGTGCAGAAGTTTGCTCTCCACCCTGGTGCATAGGTGGCCTGCCTGATTGACTGCCTAAACAGGATGAACACGAAACGATGGATTCCTGCTGTTGGGCGTGGACTCTCATAGGGGACAATTTCATTTCCTGTTGCATATAGTGTAGTAAACAAGTGAATCAAAGTACAATACAGAATACTCGTGTTTTATGCATGTATTCACCAATTAAACATGTGTTCCACTTGACGCAATGCAACTGCATGATGCAACTAAATCTCAAAGCCGGATTGAGCATAACAAGTGTCTCTTTTTATTGAAACAAATATATTTTTTACATGCTGAGATGGAGATCTATTTTTTTCAGAAATTTTTGGGATGCATGAAAAGTTCGTCTGTACTGTACATGCCCTTTTGACAGTGTCTTAAAAAAAATACATATCCTTTTGACACTGCTGACTATAATCATGTCTTCTGATAATCCAAACCTACAGAAAATGTTGGAGTGTAATTGACGTTCCACGATTCGCTGAAGCTTAAGGTCAAATTAGAATCGTGTTCTCTTTAAATGCAATCCTAATTACATGTTTATTTATTTGATTTGTAGCATAGAAACCCTGACGGTGTCTTTGGCTTTGTGGGCGCCGGAACTTAAAACATTAATTGTCTTGAACAACTTGAACAAGACGGAAACACTAGGTTAAATCACTTACCAAAGCTTGCATCAGTAGTCTCTGGAATGTCAGTTACCAACCTAGACATGGAAGAGAAAGTGGCAATTAGTACTATGTTGAGACGATAGTACGTATGTTCCTCTAATCAACCACGAAGAGCAGCATACCCGAGGGCATGCATATAAAGTGAACTTGTACTGGCCGGAGACGGTGTGTGGATTACCACTCAGGCGCGCGCGTGGCGAAAAGTTAAACGGAAGAGCTTACCAATGAAGGTTCTCTCTTTCAGTAGGGTTGCTGGGACTAGGTGCATCAGGGTCTACCATCACCTAGATAAAAAGATTGCGAGTTATATCTCTTTCACCAATTCATAAAAAATCCAATGCTATCATATACTGAGTTACCAATATGCAAAATTTTAACGACTGCAGACAAATCCACAATATCTACCTTCACCTAGATAAGATTGTGAGTTATATCTCTTTCACCAATTCATAAAATATCCAATGCTATCATATACTGAGTTACCATTGACCAATATGCAAAATTTTAACGACCGCAGACAAATCCACAATATTATGGTGTTACCATTATGCAAAATTAGGTCGCAATTCAAACTACAACTGAGTTGTGCTCCAAATACTGCACCTTACAGAAGTGAGTAGGATTATCAACTAACAGACGCACCACCTCAAGGCTCTAGAAGTCGACACGAAATTTATATTCCTTGCTTCCATTCAATATTTCCAGGGGCTATTGTAGACGCTTTAGGAGATATCCTGAGCTGGGTCAACTAATATATGTAGACACGCGGGAACTTAATTAAATTATCTTCTAGCAAGGACCAGTCTCGGAATTTAAGTTAAACACATGAAAACAAAACCACAGCTGATTAATCGACGCCATCTTAATTACGTGAAGCGTCTTAAAAAAAAGATTATCCAGCATGCACACTTACAAGCGTGTAGAGGTTCCTCATGTCTCGCCCACCAATATAAACTCTTGGAACCTTGAACACCTGAGATGGTTTGAGCTCAGACCCGTTCGTCATTTCCTTGTTGTTGAAGAAGATCCTGAACGACGCAGTGGTCATGAAAGGGTCCACGATATCCCCAACAATGTGCCCGACGACCAAGGGGTCCCTGGACATATTTATCATCGACATGATTGGAAGAAAGGGACAATACTAGAGCTTGATGAGCTAGGATAATGTAAGACGCTCGAATGTGGCTTACTGTTAGGGCTTAATAAGATGTCGAAGAGAAGGGGGCTATTTATAGATCAGGATGATCAAGACATCCTGATCACTAGCTAGCCGGAGGCCAAACTTCTACAAGAATCTCGGAATATGTTCTAGGACATATAAGAATGTATTTAGATGGTGGCAATAGGTTAAGAAGCTCCTTCTTCATCCTTTACGGGTTAGTGCGGGCGCATAGATCATTTCCTCTCTTTCGTTTGTGAATAAATCTTTAGGCTGCACCGTCACACATTCCCTAGATCTGGACCTGTTTGATGCATATAACGTATATTATCGCCTAAAAGTGAACTAACTTTAAGGCTAGGCCCCGTCAAGCACGACACTGCCGCTGCTAGCTGAAATGACAAGCTCGCTAGCTATGCCAGATGAGTGTGGTGGAGTAGTCATGGTTGCCTCATGGGAGAACGAAGGCATATTAGGTGTTAGACTTCGTTTGTCACTCTTAGTCTAATTGGTTATGACATCAGAGACGTGACTCCATGTCACACCATGGCATTCTCTCTTTTCCAGATAATGGGTCCACAGCATTCGGTTCGGCACTCCATGTAAAGTATCATAAAATTCGGAGATTGTAGCACGTATGATTAGCATGCTAAGGAAATCAACCATGGATAAACGAAATAAACTGTTGGGACAAGATGTATTGTGGATACTATTCTCGCTAATCCAGACATTTGTACTCCTGCATTTAATACTCCCTCCGACCCATATTAGTTGATTCTAGTATAGATGTATATAGATATATTTTAGTTCTACATACATCCATATCAATGGCAAGTAATATGAATTGGAGGGAGTAATATATTTTCTAAAACAAAATCTTGTTACTCCCTCTGTTAAAAAATATAAGGTTTGGCCGAAGTCAAAGTCGTATATACCTACCAAAAGCCCCAACTATAGGTGGCCAACTATATGCATTACATAGGTGGCCAACTATGTAATGCATATAGTTAGTGTGCAGACTCTCCTGTAATTTTATTAAACTGCAACCTTATATTGGACGGATAGTTTGCACAGCACCTATATGCATTACATAAATGGGGCTATAAAATGGATATAAATGTATGGAAAAATACTAATTCATTGTACCACCGAATTCTCGAAATTCCTAGGTCTCATCATGTTATGGAACCGGGAGCCCAACACATTAGGGCCATGAGGATGTTCATTCTTACAAACTCTGCACGGTGCCATATCCTGTATAAAAGAATAGGAAAGTTTTGAATCTACTACACAATGTTCATCATCTAAATCATATAGACACAAATCATATATCAACTAGCAATTTCATTTTAGATCAGGGTAGGGAGGCAGTGACGCGACAATCAACTAGCACTGTCATTTTTTTTTTATCAAGATAGGGAGGCAACGGCACGGAAGTCAACTAGCAATTTTATATGAAAGACGGTGGCGCGACACTAATCGAGCGGCGGCCCGACAGATCGACTGAGTATTTTCGAACCACAATCTAAATCAAATAAATTTTTATGTAACAAATACAAAAACCTGCAAAACATACAACTACCACTACACATATAACATACAATTCTATCAAAATGGAGGGAGACGGTGGCTCGACACTCAATGAGGAGGCGGCGCGGTGGGTCGATAGTGGTGTGGACAGAGGCTGTGGCACATGGGCATGGAAACAACGTCATGGGGTGCAGTGGATAAACGACGGCATGGGGTGGGATGGATCCATTGCGCCGTGGTGTGAGGCGGGGCTGTGAGGGGTGGATCCGAGGTGGCGGCGTAGTTGGGGGAGATGAAGTGATACCAACAACGCGCGGGGTGAGGTCGAACAAGTCTCCCTTCCAGGTAGGTGGGCCCACACTATATATATGCGGTGTGTCACACTAGGCTACATCGTTGGTACGTGTTATACGGGCGGCGTAGCACAATGTGCTACACCGTATGTTTTCTTGTTCGGGCCGGGTCACTGGGGTCACCATAGCAGAGGCGTCCATTCCTTCTGCCACGCTGCCAGTAGCCAAAATCTGCGGCATTGTTTTCTGATGTATCACGCCGCATGTATGTTGGCAAAATACCGGCAACGTGGTCTTTTCAGAGCTTGCCGTCACTATTGTTTTCTTCTATAAGATATTTCTACTAGTGGCCTAAGGTGATGTCATACCAATCCCTTGATCACCCTGTCATCTATGTTGGATAAAAATATTTTTCGCTGTGTCCTTCAACCATGTATACACCTTGACAAACAGGTCTCGATTCTCGACGCGCTATGAAGACAACCATGGACGTACATGGCAATAATTGGAAATATTTGTCCGGTTTTGTGCATCCTTTTCATCCATATTTCATGTGTAGTTATTATCCTTCACTTCACTTTCTTTCAGACATGGATTTAATTAATAAAACTCAACTATTAAGTTTTGCAAGTAAATTAAATTCGAAATATCTGCGACTTCCTATTTTCTGAGGATGAAGGTATATCCTTCCTTTGCCCTCGAGGACTACTGCTCTTATTGGTCGTATTTAGATAAAAGTGAGACATCTATTTTGTCTAAAAAAACCAGCTTACATTGAAAGCACATGCGCAGGTGCGGTGAAGAATAGTAGATGGAAATTTGTTCGAGATTTATCTAAATTTGGATGTATCCGTCCCGAGAGGGAGTACGTCAAAATCTTAGCAAGCTCTTAGGATATAGGTCTTGGCTACTTCGAAAGGGGGAGATGTCATCCTGCTATCATTAATCCTTCATCAAAGAGGGCCGGGACCACTGCCCCTCGCCTTTGCTCGAAGGGCACCACACCGTTGGAAGACATATATCTCACCCTGAGCACCGAATGGAAACAAGAAACCTGAACACCATGGGAGAAAAAGCTCCAAGCCCGGCCACCGCCGCGAGCGAGACCACATTATGTGCCAACATAACAAACACCCACCAAAACCATCCCCTGACAAGTAGCCGAAGAAAATCAAGGATCATAGGATGGCACTTCCAGGAAGGGAACAAAGCCTAAGCATTGCCGCCAACCGGTCCATCAAACTAGACTAACATTTTCATTTGAGGCCAAGGTTGAAGGGGACAAACTCACGGTGATGCCTCCCGGGAGGGAACGACGATCAAAAGCATTGCCATCGCCGGCACCGACATTGTTTGGCAAGGCTTTCGCTCTGGAAACTGGCTACGTACCAGAAAAGCTTTCATCAACCAAAAAACCGCACACTGCAAGGTGAAACGGGTTCAGAGAAGACATTGCTTAGATATAGACTGGAGAAACCAATCTAGCGACCTCTAGACCACGAGTGTTTTCCACACAAACAACAATTTTGTCTTCACGGTCGAGGAAACTGACCAATACCCTCACAACGCCACCCGCCACACAGGCGTCTTCGTTCCCACAACCTGGAGCCACCGCTCCAGAGTACTAGGAAACAACCTAACTACCCTCCGAGAACACAAGCCACAAGCGCAACACACCAACCCCACAGCCACACAGCCAGCCACAGAGAACACAACCCAATGATGACCACCAGTAGAGGAAGAAGACGACACAAATAAAATATGTGTGGAACAAAAGTGAATCCAGGCAACAAATCAAGCGCCAAGGTTGTTGGCCATGGCGACAGACCGACCACACTGGCCAGATCTGGTGGAGCACGACACCGTGGGACCCATGCTAATGAGGGGCGTGGCCCCAGCCTATGGCACCGATGGTGCCCAAGGACGGCGTCCATGGCCCCGATGCTCGAGCACACCGATGAAGGGTGACGACCCCTCCATGTGTAGAGAAGCCTCCAAGATCGTGAGGCAGCCCAAAATTGCGCCCACGAAAACTCGAACCAACGACAGAATTGTGACGTAGCTCGTGATAGAGGAGAAGGTGGTGGGGGAGGTCTGCCGCTGCAGGTTGACCAGCAGTGGCGAGGGAGAGGACACCCGGGGGGGGGGTCTAGAGGTGGTAGGGTTAGGGGCCTCTAAGGCCGCTAAAGGAGAGCTACACGGGAGATTTTTTTTTTGGTTTGTGGCTGCTTAGCTCTTGATGATCTTGCATATTTTCTGAAAAAATTATCGACCTACTCTTCATATAGTTATGTTTATTAGTCCGAGCGTTCGAACAATAGGCTTTTACAGAATAAACTAAAGCGGTCATGAAAATACATAGGAGAACCCGTCTCTGCTCGAGGATGACATTTTCGCAGGGTGCACTGGTTAGATATTCGATATGTATTACCACCTCACGCGTGTATTCTGACATTTGCCCAACGGTTAAGTATTCGTTGTAACGGCTTATTACTCCTGCTAATCCATGTGGTATTAACACCAAACCAAACGACAGCCCATCTTGATATCGAGTTCCAAGGTAGCTAGAACCTTTGATATCTTGCCGGGGTGACCCTCATCGTGAGATTACTCATAGTAGGGTGTAGCGTAGGTAGTAACATCAATAACATGTAATGCTAAGCATTTTGATGATATGGAATGTTATTAATTGAGTAAAGAGAGCATAGTGGTAACTAGCTATGTTACCATCACATCACACATTTCAAAGCAAGATGAGTCTACAACTTAATAAATGTAGCATTTTATGTTACTACACCTATGATACTAACCACTATAACTAGTCTGACCCATCTGTCATCCACCTTGTTCTTCAAGTAGGCAGTCCTCATTTATCATGTCGACATTGAGTTCCAAGGTGGCCAGCTCCTCTGATCTCTTGCCGGCGTGACCCTCCGCGTGAGCTCCTCCGGGTGTCGTGCTCATCCACACGAGCTCCATGATAGTGAGGCCCTCCGGTCACTATGCTCCTCTGCGCAAAGCTTCATGGCAGTGAGCTCTCCGGCCGCTTGCTCCAACAAAGCTGCATGGCAGCGAGCTCCTCATCGCAAGCTCCATGGGAGCGAGCTCGCCACCATGCTGGAAAAAGTGTGGTGGAGCAGGTGCGTGGAGAGCACCTTCTCACTTTTTGTCTTTCTCTTTTTTTTATCTCTCAAATTAGATAATATTTCAATTAGATTTTTTTGCAAGTCACTAAAAATAACAAATAGAATAGATGAAAAATAGTTCTGTTTTTTTTGTGGAAACTTAAAATTTAAAATATTTAAAATTTAAAATAAAATCTTGAAATACATATATAAATAATGACATAAAAAATCCAAAATATTTTTCCCACGTCCAATTGTGATCTGCAAATTTTTCAGTTCAAACAATGTGTGGTGTGAAAGATACAAAAATAAGAAATTGTTTGAGATGGGAACAAAAAAAACTTGCACGGATCTTGAAACAGTATAGACGGTCTGGATATGGGTGCTCACCAAGCACCTGCTCTAAAAGTCCACTCTCCAGCATGCTCCTCTGCGCGAACTCCTTTTTGTATGTAGGATACGGATCAATTTTCTTAATTTTGTTTCCTTTTGTTTTACGTGTTGGTTTTCTATATTTATTTTTATCTCATTCTGATCCAACTACTGAACTAGTGCATGCTCCACTTTAGTACTGCTCTGCATGCCTCTTCTATATACTAAAAAATGGTGTTTAAAATTTGTGTTTCAAAATTGACCATTTTGACTATCTCGACCAAAGGCTAATTATTATTATAACGGGACACAATTAGTACAAAATATTTTATTTAAATTGGTACAAAATCACGGTGGTTGTACCCCCAGCCTACCAGAGTTCAAATCCCAGATTTGACGTCTGTGTGTCTCATTAAGGCAGAATATTCATTCAGTGGGAGGCGACGCTCCCGTCGACAGCGAGGCGCCAGTGGTGACTTCGTCAATTTCAAGATCCCCGCCGGCTCAGTCTTTCGGAGGTGCTCATAGGGGTAGGGTATGCGTGTGTGCGTTCATGGGGGTGAGTGTATACGCGTGTATGTGAGCGTCTGCGGTGTACTATGTTTCTCAAAAAAAAATCACATTTTCACCGGCTGTGCCATTAGGATAAAATGTTCATTTTGGAGGGAGTGGTGTTTTGGTACATGGGAGCATATGCTCCTTTTATTTTTAAATGCATGTTACACATATTTTGAAAATTTTAAAAATTTGAATCAAAAAATTAGCACGCACATCTTCACGTGGTATGACTTGTCGTGTGTCGTGTGTGAAAAAGACACAATTCAATTCTTAAAATAAGGCTTTTAAGAAGATAATTTTTCCTTTTTTTACATAGACCACAAAAAATAATTGTTCCTCACGAGACTTGACAAACACACATATATTGTGGAGATGTACATGTAGAATTTTTTTGACATTTCGAAACATAATTTTCCGGTATAGGGAGCATATACACCCGGGAGCCGAATTGGATTTCCCCATTTTGGATTAAACCAAACTAACATTTTATTATTTGCACCGCTAGTAAAAAATGTTTGATTTGATTAAAAGAAGTGTATTAAAGAATTTGTGTTTCAAATTAAATAATTTGACTATGTCCAACATTTGTTAATTTTCTTAGCTGCAACATCCATCTTTCTGCATACTATAAATTCCTGATTGTTCTTAGAAATGAAATTACTTCTCCCTACCTTAGTCTGTATGTTGGTAACTTTTTTGGACCCCTTGCATTTGTTACCATTTTGATAATGATAAATATGCATTTTATTTAATTTTGTTGAATGGTTCTATTTGAAAAAATGATGTTAGTTAAGATAATCCCTTGCAATTTACATGTGCAACCGTGTTTGCTAATTATATGCTTGTTTGAAAATAATCGAGTATTAATGAAGGAGGGGAAAGCACGTCAGCGTGCATGCGCATTAAAATTACCACGACTTATTCTGCGCTATATGTGTGTGTGCAGAGTACGAATACTGCACCATGTACTACTTATTTTGCAATCAAACCACCCGCACAGGCATACGACGACCCAGGTATGCATTTCCTGCGTATCCAAGAGATAATTAAAAGTAAAAGCTATGTATTAACTACACGCTATATATATTACATGCTAATCTCATAGCAATCCTCTGCGATTTCAACCTCCCGCGTAACCGAGTCCTAAACGTCCGCATCGAAAGCGGTTAGGCCTAAGCACCATATAAAACGTAGCTAACCAGTAGTATGCTATAAGATTCCTATAAGTAGAAATGCAATCATTGGAAGAAACGTATATATAACTTTAATTCATCAATAACACTACACCTACTGGGTGATTTCTACGGGATGGCACTTACGGGCAGACGTGGAGAGTGGTGGAGGCATGGCGTGCCTAAAATTACGGGGAGCTAACTAATTTGTACCAACCCACGACAAACACCTCATCCCGTAATATAAATAGTGTAATTACCCCCTCCATAAAAAATACTCCCTCCTAGTCCAAAATATAAGTTGCTCTTATATTGTGTTGGTCAACAACTTACATCTTTAACTATGATTTGTATTTATAATATGTCCAATAAATAAAAAATGATTAGTATATGTAAATTGGAAGTGATTTACAAGATGAATGTAGTGATACAATTTATAAATTCCGAATCCATATAATTTGGTAGATATTAGTGGTTAACGTTGACATCAAAGATCGTACAAAAAAATGTTTGCCTTCTATTTTAGGACGAAGGGAGTACGATGTATGTTGTTTCATTAGGACAAGAATTTGGCCAATTTTTATCTCTTGTAATATGCGGTTATGTGGATCTTTTCCCTGAAGATGAGTCGGAGGTGCTATCTCGTAAACATGTGCATGCGGTGCGTGCTAATTATCCGCTGGATTGGATGTGTGCTCCTGGCTCGCCATACAATGACTTGGTGATGCTCCGGATCTATCTTGTGGGGCGTTGTTGTGATTCTAGAGCACAAGACTCTTATGTCATGATCTTCCCCATTGTCGAGGTTGTAGGTGGGTTGTAGAGGTTTCGGGTTGTTTGATTTATGCTTTTGTGCCAGCCATTTGTTTAATAAAAATAATAAATGGGTCATATGAATCTTTTTGATGCAGTGTCCAGGTCTCAACCCTTCTTTTCTAAAAAAAAACAAATTTGTGTTACTATATTTTTTCTTCAAAATATTAAGATTGTGAATTTTTAATGTCAGAAGCCGTATAGCTAAGGAAATCTTGGTAAAATCCTTTCCAATGAAAACTTCTTTAAAAATGGAATATAATGAACATGATTTCCGTAAATTCCCACGCTAATCAGATGTTCCAAAAATAATAAATTAAGTTTTCTATGTGGATTATAAAATAATAATAGTTAAAATATGAATTTTTTTGCGAAATCTAATACAGATGCAGACCCCTATGAATGCACGCACGCACAACTTACCTCTGTGAACACCTTTAAGAGACTGATTGTGTGGGTCTTAAGATTGACGAAGTCACCACAGACGGCTCGCTATCGACGGGAACACCGCCTTCCACTGAAGAATATTCCGCCTTCTTATGAAACACCAAAGTATATATCAAGCCTGCTGGGCTGGGGGTGCTACTGTCCTCCTAACCTTCTGTCAACACCCGGATTTTTAAGTCCAGATGCCTGTTATGCCATACATCGCAATCCCAGGAATATTGTTGTTGCGAGACATAACAGTTGAATATCATAAGTCATCATTCATTACATACCATAGTCGTCTTACAAATAGAGATCACATGATCCAAAATTACACAAAGAGTTGATCTAGTGATCAACATACACCAAGTTCATAGTTTCATAGCGGAAGCGTAACGTAGAAGGGACTCGCTAGTCCACAGGCCAACGTCTGACGTCAGAAGATTCCCTAGTTGTCGTGGGCATCCTGGTGGTCGTCATCTTGATAGTTCTGCTCCTCTTCATAGTCTGGCCATTTGAATAGCCAGGGACACAGCCGTGAGTACTTTAAAGTACTCGCAAACTAATACTAATGTAAGTGCTAACAATTCTAGTAAGGGGGTGCTAAGCTCTAGTTTATTTTGCATAAAGCCAATTTTAGTTCACAACCATTTTTGTAAACAACTCTTCCTGTGCTAACTAACTCAAGTGGGAACATTAGTGTCATTCCCACCATTCGGTTGTGATTCAAAGTTAATGTCACCATTTCAGGTTCAAAACACAAGTCACCCTTCACATGTCACATT
The DNA here is from genome assembly GCF_022539505.1 of Lolium rigidum. Classification (NCBI taxonomy): domain Eukaryota; kingdom Viridiplantae; phylum Streptophyta; class Magnoliopsida; order Poales; family Poaceae; genus Lolium; species Lolium rigidum. Next base: position 305,366,085 of record NC_061510.1, on the reverse strand, counting down.
TTTGAAAATGGTCTGATGACGGAACAGTATGGCCTTTCCAACCGTCCATAACCGAGGACGCGGCTATTCGAATAGGTTTAACTCTGCAGAGGTTGTACACTTGTGCCACAACAATTGCAATAGCTCGTCAGGGGTAACTGGCCCTGATTTATCGTACGCAGTACGCGAACTACCAATCATAACCTTTCATTTACATACCCTAGTATAGGCACCTCTCCCCATGAGCTTGGCCTCCCAGTGAAGACTGACGGTCAGCCTGGGAACTGCACAGGGCTTGGGCCGGACATTCACCTCATTTCGCATCATATCATATCATATCGTTTCTGTTGTGGTAGAGGCAGCTTTCGGCATAACCCCGATGACGCTTGTTTAGAGGGAACCCATACTAAGACACACAAACTTCCGGTTAAGCCCTACCCGGATTCAGGTATTGTGGGGGTACATGTAAAATTGGAATGGTATCGCATCCGAACCCAACCATCAGTGTTTTTGTAAAATTCACCAAGTCATTCACCAGTCATATCCACCTTCAAAATCTTTCAATAGAATGACTCATCATTCCAAGGTTTTCAAAGTCATTTCAATTCCCAAGTTCCCAAATGTAGTAGTCACTTCCAAATTTAGCACTAGCATCTATGTATGAGGGGTGCTAAGTATTTTGCTTTGCTTCTAGGCTAACTTTGATACTCTTGTACTAATCCAGTACTAACCAAGTGAATCATGAATCGAAAAGTACTTTGATAAAATAAAAGTAAATAAAGCTTGTAAAGTAAAACTGGGAAATAGGATCATAAGCATAAAGTAAATAGGGGAATGCCTTGCTCATAGAGAGCTTTGCACTTTGCAAGAGTATTATCTTGCAACCAAAATGGTTTGCATCAATCTAGCTTGCATTAGTATTGGCTTGCCTTGGTTGAAGTGAGGGTCCAAGTTCTCTTCTCCTTTCTCTTTGTAGAAGTCCTCCTCTTCTGGATACTCCTTGATACTAGCGTCTAAAATACGAATACGGGGTATACAATCATCATACCAAATTTACATACTCAACTAAGCACACACAAGCTTTACACAACTTAACTAGCATCACACACTACTATTAAGTGGATGGATGTGTTCCTCTTATTTAAGAGAAAATAATTTCCTCTCATTATCTTATTAAGGTTTAATTTCTCTCATGAACAAAATATGACCTAGGTTGACCAAAGTCAACCTCTTCATACTCATCATTGTGAGAAAAATGATTTAAATGAGGTTCCATACCTCATACAATTTAATACTAACAGGGTAGTGATTTAATGTCACCAAATACTCAACATGAGATTATATAGACCATGGTCACCACCTCATGTTGAAAATACTTGAGACCAAGATTTAAATGAGAGGAGAACCTCTCATATGCTTTAGCACATAGTTGTAACTAGGTTAACAACTACCATTGAGGTGATTTAACATTATCCTCAATTCATTGGCTATTCTAACATTACTTGTACTCACACCAAGTATTCTTTTCACACTAATATTACAATTAGGGTGCATTGGTTGTGTTGCTTGAGGAAGATAATTTCCTCTCCTTACATATGTAAATGATAGTTTCCATCTAGTGTTTGAGAGATACTTTTCTCTCATTGAAATTTCTTAAGATTTAATTTCTCAAACAATCATACATGGAATCATGTGGACCCAAGTCAACCATTCATCATCATCATTTGAGAAATAGATTTAAATGAGGTGGAATACCTCATACCACTTAATAACACCACATATGATTTAAATCTCTAAGTAATTCATATAAGTGAGTTTGGCCAGGGGTCCAAACATCACATGAATCCATTTGAGACCAGATTTAAATGAAGTATAAAACTTCATATGAATTACTTAATAGTTTTGGACAATATCAACTAGTTAAACTAGCCATATTATCCACTACTTAAGCTAGGGCATGATAATGTAAAGTGACCACACCATTTTATTTCATAAACAATTAGTGTAAGTCAAAGGTGAGCTATTAGAGTTGGAATTAACTTAAGATCTATTTTGGTTGATTTTTAATAATTATTCTAAGGCAGAAAAGTCCCTGTCTTGTTATTTATGTCACATTAATTCTACCAGTAATTTTGAGATGGGACCAGTGGCATTTGATAGATAATTTCACTAGCTTTCCAGAAATATAAAGTTCATCAATTTTGGTTCAGTAGATTTGAAGCTATTCAATTTCAAAGTGGGGTTCAGTATTGTAAAGATTTGAATTGAATTAATCGAATTTGGCTAGATGGGCTAGGCGGGAAAGTAATCGGGCCGAAAGATTTAAACATGGCCCAAGCCAGCCCCAGTAACGTTTCGGGCCAGCTGACAGAGGGACCCACGCGTCAGCGGGTGAGGCTTACCGAACCGGTACGGGAGGATGCGGGCCGTAGGATTAGAGGAAGATCGTGCGGCTGAGGCGCGTCGTCTCCGTCGAGGGGAGGGCTTGCTGGCGCGGCGAGGCACGGGGGTCGACGGCGAGCTGGGGCGTCGGCGAGGGTCAGCTACGGTGCAGGTCGTCGTTGTCGAGGACGAGGAAGCAGATGGCGCAGGCGGCGGCTCGAATGGTGGCCTGAATCGACGGCGGCGATCTCAGGTCCGCCGCGGGCTCCGGCGTTCGATTGGGCGGCTCCGGTGGCTAATCAAAGAGGAGAAGAGGTCGAGGAGGATCAGGGAAAGGAGGGGAGGAACTTTGCTGTGGAGGAGATAGCGCGGGGACGGCTCTATTTATAGTTGCGGGGATGTGCTGCGGGGCAGTGGTGGTGGCGACATGCGCGCGGCGTTGCCGACGATGGAGAGGGGTAGGAGGGAGCAGGGCGAGGTAGGTGGCGTCCAGGCGGTGCTAGCGAGCTAGGAGAAGAGGTGGGGGACGGTCTGGTTGGCGCGCGCGACGTCGGGGCTCGGCGGCACGGGCGCGGGATTCCGGCGACGATGTCGACGGCGGCAAGGCTTGCGCGGGGCACGGCGCGTGTCTGGTGGGTTGGCGCGGCGACGGTGATGCTCAACGTGCTGAGAGGGGGGCCAGGGGCTGCGCAGAGTGATGGGGCGGCGCGTGCCCTGTGCTGCCCGTGGTGCGCGCTGGTGCGACGCCCACGGCATGCACATGTCACCCTGGGCGCGACGCGTTTCCGGCGGGGGCGTGTCGATCTCCGGCAGGGGTTGGTCTAGGATGTCGTAGGGAGTCGAGGTGGCACTCGTGGGCATGGTGGCCAGGGCCGGGGGTGAAGGGAAGGAGAAGGAGAGGGACATGGCCGGCATGGCCATGCCATGCTAGCATGGCTAGCTCCTCCTAGGGTTCCTGTGGGTGTGCTACGGTGAGAGGGGTCAAGGGGACAGAATGGTGTAGGTTGGGGTAGATTAGGGATGGTAGAATCACTATTCCAAATAGTGTCACATAGTGCCATAGAGGCTATTTGCCATTTGATCCAAATTTGGTTTAATTCACATAGTTGGCCCATTGTAAATGTGTGTGTTTAGATAGGTTGTATTTGACCAGAGAAGGTGAGAGGTGGTGGTGGAGTTTTCAAATTTAAGGTAAAGCAAAAAGTGACAAAGTGAGATTGTTGATCATGATATAAAGTTGCAACTTTGATGGAGCATAGCTAATGATCAAGAAAGAATTTGGCATGGTGCTCTTTACAAAAAGTGTTCACCTTGATGTCCTCTTGGATGACATGCAAAGAGTTGAAAGGGTTTAGTTTGAAACTATTGAGATATGAGGGCTCAAAGTGGTGACCAGATTATAATGGGCAGATTTGACTATTATTGTATGTGAGCCAAATTTGAGTTTGAAATTCATTTGAATTGTGTTTCTTTGATTCCAAAAGTTGTGATAAAGGTTTAGTAACATTATACAACTAATGGTGAAGGCCAAAATGGTCTAGGGTCAAAATTTATAAAAAATGGCATAAACCATATGTGAGGGTTTTGTGAATTTCTAACTTTTATTCTTTTATTTTTCTTGACCTAACTTTGACAAGGGTGAGGTTTATTTGATGTTATATTGTGTGGGGACAAAGGTTCAAACCATTTTGAGGCAATGGGGGTGTCTAGGTCAAGATTTGATAAATTGGCCCTATGTGTATGTGAGTGAAAATGGAATTATCTCACTATTTGCTTTCTCTCCATTTGATTTGGCTTGTCTTGATTCTAAGGTGATTCTTATTAGTTTAGAAACATTTTCAAACCATTTAAATTATTTCAAATGGGCTTGTTCAAAGATTTGCACAAATGGCTATAACACATAAGAGGTGATGTGTCAAATTTCATTAAACTTGTAAATTGTTCCCATTGCTTTACTTGGGCATGGGTTAGGGTCAATTTAGGGTTATATTAGGTTGAGAGAGGGTTTCACATCATTTGGGTAAAGTTTAAAGTCATAGGGCAAGAATTGGTGAAAATGGCTATGTGTCACATATGCCTCTATGCATATGTGGCACTTGATTTTTAATTTGACTAGGCTTGACCCAATTGATGTTGTTGAGTGTTGAAATGGTATATAGGAGTGATCCAACCATTCACTACAAGTCTTAGGGTCAAGATCCTCAATTTCACAAATTTGATATTTTACTCTCATATGCCTCTATGGCATTATTACTTTCTTTTCAAAATCTTTTGTTTCACTTTGGATTATGTTTGAGAAGTACTAGATAAGGTTTGTGAAGGTTTTCCAATCCTCTAAATAAAGTAGAAAGGCCTAGGGTAAAGCTTTACAAAAATAGCCATAGGCACATATGCCTCTTTCTTAAATAAGATTTTTCCTTTTTATTTTATTTCTCAAAGATTGATGACAAGAGGGATGTGGTTTAGAGTTTTAATAAGTTTTGCAATGGTTCACCACCATTTAGCCAAATAGGAAAAGGTAGGGTTCAAGATTTATATATTAGAGCTATAGGCCCACATATGGCTTTTTCTTTAATTTAGGTTTCTCAAAATAGATCCAAATGATTTTTGAGAAGGTTAGGGTTTAGGGTTTTTCTTATTTGATTTCTTTCTCTTTTAATTTCATTTGGTTTGTGATCTTCACTCGATCACTTTAGGGTTTATCACATAAGCATAAAAACACTCATCATGGCAAAAACACAAGTAATATGTATGAGCACTAAGCATAGCCCTCTATTTAAGAAAAGTTTTTGTTGGTTCTCATTTTTGGAAAAAGGAAATTAATTTTCTCTTTGTTTTGAAATTTGGGGTGTTACAAACCCTTCCCCCTTAAACAAATCTCGTCCCGAGATTTTAAGAGGAGTTAGGTTCCTAAGAGAGATTGGGTGATAGGATTTAGCAGGGAACATACTTGGCAGGTTCTGAGGTGCTTCTTGCGCTTCGGTGGCCGTCAGGTTGTAGTAGCGACCGTTGCGGTTGTTCGGGTAGTTTGGAGCATACCTTCTTCTAGTGGCGGCATGGCGCTGCTGCTGTGTAGGTGCAGCGGTGTTGGCGGCAATCTTGGCTAGCTTCTTGGGGCACTCATTGCAAGTCACAAGATGAGAGGGAATTTTTCTAGGGTTGGTTTGGATAAGAATTTGAAAAGTTGAAAACTTGAGTAGTGTTGAGGGGGGTAAAAACCAACAACACTTTTTCATTCATACCAAACATCACACCTTACAATTCTAACACACCGTTGGTTTGAAGAACCATTCATTCGCTCTACGATACAAGGGGATCCTGATACAACTCACACCTACTTAAGTGCTGGGGTGATACTACTCTTCCGGGTGGATTCCTCTTCTTCACGGGTGAGGTGCTTGGCGAGAGGCGAGGGCGTTGTCCAAATCCCTGCGGGTTTTGTACTGCTTGAAGTCCTGAGGTGCTTCAGAGGGGTTCATCCTTGGTTGGGGTGGGGGCATGGTCATCGGTCTTCCCATGGAGTCATGTCTTGGGTAGTAGATGAAACGAGTGTTCTTGATCTTGTCCTCATTTTGTCCACACAGACGGGAAATTGCTTCTTGCATAGCTTTGACTAGTCCTTCCTTCCAAGTGTTTCCTGTTACGGAAAACCAGATGGTTTCCCATACCGGGGCATCAGGCTTCCTTCGTAGATCAGTAGAAACGTCCCACCGAGGTGGTTCTCCTAACTGAGCTTTGAGGGGTATTCCGAAGAATTCGGGATACGGATGTCCTAGATATTCCACTAGTTGCTTCAACTCCTTTTCGAACTTTAGGTCGCCTTCGGGACCAAGCTGATAGGACTCCCATTGGTACTTCATCTGTGAGCAATTAGGATAAGTAAGTTAAAGAAGTAGTCAAGTGTGCAACATTTTAGGTAGGCTTGTAAAGAAAGTAAAGTATAGTTTTCTCATTTTTGCAAAAGACCTCAAGGATAAGAGTATGAACAAGTTTTCACAAATATTCACTTCATTGGTTTTTGAAACTAAGTTTTTCAGACGTCCATTCTAACTAGGGTCTCCTAAGGTCAAACAATGGCTCTGATACCAACTTGTCAACACCCGGATTTTTAAGTCCGGATGCCTCGTTATGCCATACATCGCAATCCCGGGAATATTGTTGTTGCGAGACATAACAGTTGAATATCATAAGTCATCATTCATTACATACCATAGTCGTCTTACAAATAGAGATCACATGATCCAAAATTACACAAAGAGTTGATCTAGTGATCAACATACACCAAGTTCATAGTTTCATAGCGGAAGCGTAACGTAGAAGGGACTCGCTAGTCCACAGGCCAACGTCTGACGTCAGAAGATTCCCTAGTTGTCGTGGGCATCCTGGTGGTCGTCATCTTGATAGTTCTGCTCCTCTTCATAGTCTGGCCATTTGAATAGCCAGGGACACAGCCGTGAGTACTTTAAAGTACTCGCAAACTAATACTAATGTAAGTGCTAACAATTCTAGTAAGGGGGTGCTAAGCTCTAGTTTATTTTGCATAAAGCCAATTTTAGTTCACAACCATTTTTGTAAACAACTCTTCCTGTGCTAACTAACTCAAGTGGGAACATTAGTGTCATTCCCACCATTCGGTTGTGATTCAAAGTTAATGTCACCATTTCAGGTTCAAAACACAAGTCACCCTTCACATGTCACATTTTTGAAAATGGTCTGATGACGGAACAAGTATGGCCTTTCCAACCGTCCATAACCGAGGACGCGGCTATTCGAATAGGTTTAACTCTGCAGAGGTTGTACACTTGTGCCACAACAATTGCAATAGCTCGTCGTGGGTAATCGGCCCTGATTTATCGTACGCGATGACGCGAACTACCAATCATAACCTTTCATTTACATACCCTAGTATAGGCACCTCTCCCCATGAGCTTGGCCTCCCAGTGAAGACCGACGGTCAGCCCGGGAACCGCACGAGGCTTGGGCCGGACATTCACCTCATTTCGCATCATATCATATCATATCGTTTCGTTGTGGTAGAGGCAGCTTTCGGCATAACCCCGATGACGCTTGTTTAGAGGGAACCCATACTAAGACACACAAACTTCCGGTTAAGCCCTACCCGGATTCGAGTATTGTGGGGGTACATGTAAAATTGGAATGGTATCGCATCCGAACCCAACCATCAGTGTTTTTGTAAAATTCACCAAGTCATTCACCAGTCATATCCACCTTCAAAATCTTTCAATAGAATGACTCATCATTCCAAGGTTTTCAAAGTCATTTCAATTCCCAAGTTCCCAAATGTAGTAGTCACTTCCAAATTTAGCACTAGCATCTATGTATGAGGGGTGCTAAGTATTTTGCTTTGCTTCTAGGCTAACTTTGATACTCTTGTACTAATCCAAGTACTAACCAAGTGAATCATGAATCGAAAAGTACTTTGATAAAATAAAAGTAAATAAAGCTTGTAAAGTAAAACCGGGAAATAGGATCATAAGCATAAAGTAAATAGGGGAATGCCTTGCTCATAGAGAGCTTTGCACTTTGCAAGAGTATTATCTTGCAACCAAAATGGTTTGCATCAATCTAGCTTGCATTAGTATTGGCTTGCCTTGGTTGAAGTGAGGGTCCAAGTTCTCTTCTCCTTTCTCTTTGTAGAAGTCCTCCTCTTCTGGATACTCCTTGATACTAGCGTCTAAAATACGAATACGGGGTATACAATCATCATACCAAATTTACATACTCAACTAAGCACACACAAGCTTTACACAACTTAACTAGCATCACACACTACTATTAAGTGGATGGATGTGTTCCTCTTATTTAAGAGAAAATAATTTCCTCTCATTATCTTATTAAGGTTTAATTTCTCTCATGAACAAAATATGACCTAGGTTGACCAAAGTCAACCTCTTCATACTCATCATTGTGAGAAAAATGATTTAAATGAGGTTCCATACCTCATACAATTTAATACTAACAGGGTAGTGATTTAATGTCACCAAATACTCAACATGAGATTATATAGACCATGGTCACCACCTCATGTTGAAAATACTTGAGACCAAGATTTAAATGAGAGGAGAACCTCTCATATGCTTTAGCACATAGTTGTAACTAGGTTAACAACTACCATTGAGGTGATTTAACATTATCCTCAATTCATTGGCTATTCTAACATTACTTGTACTCACACCAAGTATTCTTTTCACACTAATATTACAATTAGGGTGCATTGGTTGTGTTGCTTGAGGAAGATAATTTCCTCTCCTTACATATGTAAATGATAGTTTCCATCTAGTGTTTGAGAGATACTTTTCTCTCATTGAAATTTCTTAAGATTTAATTTCTCAAACAATCATACATGGAATCATGTGGACCCAAGTCAACCATTCATCATCATCATTTGAGAAATAGATTTAAATGAGGTGGAATACCTCATACCACTTAATAACACCACATATGATTTAAATCTCTAAGTAATTCATATAAGTGAGTTTGGCCAGGGGTCCAAACATCACATGAATCCATTTGAGACCAGATTTAAATGAAGTATAAAACTTCATATGAATTACTTAATAGTTTTGGACAATATCAACTAGTTAAACTAGCCATATTATCCACTACTTAAGCTAGGGCATGATAATGTAAAGTGACCACACCATTTTATTTCATAAACAATTAGTGTAAGTCAAAGGTGAGCTATTAGAGTTGGAATTAACTTAAGATCTATTTTGGTTGATTTTTAATAATTATTCTAAGGCAGAAAAGTCCCTGTCTTGTTATTTATGTCACATTAATTCTACCAGTAATTTTGAGATGGGACCAGTGGCATTTGATAGATAATTTCACTAGCTTTCCAGAAATCTAAAGTTCATCAATTTTGGTTCAGTAGATTTGAAGCTATTCAATTTCAAAGTGGGGTTCAGTATTGTAAAGATTTGAATTGAATTAATCGAATTTGGCTAGATGGGCTAGGCGGGAAAGTAATCTGGGCCGAAAGATTTAAACATGGCCCAAGCCAGCCCAGTAACGTTTCGGGCCAGCTGACAGAGGGACCCACGCGTCAGCGGGTGAGGCTTACCGAACCGGTACGGGAGGATGCGGGCCGTAGGATTAGAGGAAGATCGTGCGGCTGAGGCGCGTCGTCTCCGTCGAGGGGAGGGCTTGCTGGCGCGGCGAGGCACGGGGGTCGACGGCGAGCTGGGGCGTCGGCGAGGGTCAGCGACGGTGCAGGTCGTCGTTGTCGAGGACGAGGAAGCAGATGGTGCAGGCGGCGGCTCGAATGGCGGCCTGAATCGACGGCGGCGATCTCAGGTCCGCCGCGGGCTCCGGCGTTCGATTGGGCGGCTCCGGTGGCTAATCAAAGAGGAGAAGAGGTCGAGGAGGATCAGGGAAAGGAGGGGAGGAACTTTGCTGTGGAGGAGATAGCGCGGGGACGGCTCTATTTATAGTTGCGGGGATGTGCTGCGGGGCAGTGGTGGTGGCGACATGCGCGCGGCGTTGCCGACGATGGAGAGGGGTAGGAGGGAGCAGGGCGAGGTAGGTGGCGTCCAGGCGGTGCTAGCGAGCTAGGAGAAGAGGTGGGGGACGGTCTGGTTGGCGCGCGCGACGTCGGGCTCTGGCGGCACGGGCGCGGGATTCCGGCGACGATGTCGACGGCGGCAAGGCTTGCGCGGGGCACGGCGCGTGTCTGGTGGGTTGGCGCGGCGACGGTGATGCTCAACGTGCTGAGAGGGGGGCCAGGGGCTGCGCAGAGTGATGGGGCGGCGCGTGCCCTGTGCTGCCCGTGGTGCGCGCTGGTGCGACGCCCACGGCATGCACATGTCACCCTGGGCGCGACGCGTTTCCGGCGGGGGCGTGTCGATCTCCGGCAGGGGTTGGTCTAGGATGCTGTAGGGAGTCGAGGTGGCACTCGTGGGCATGGTGGCCAGGGCCGGGGGTGAAGGGAAGGAGAAGGAGAGGGACATGGCCGGCATGGCCATGCCATGCTAGCATGGCTAGCTCCTCCTAGGGTTCCTGTGGGTGTGCTACGGTGAGAGGGGTCAAGGGGACAGAATGGTGTAGGTTGGGGTAGATTAGGGATGGTAGAATCACTATTCCAAATAGTGTCACATAGTGCCATAGAGGCTATTTGCCATTTGATCCAAATTTGGTTTAATTCACATAGTTGGCCCATTGTAAATGTGTGTGTTTAGATAGGTTGTATTTGACCAGAGAAGGTGAGAGGTGGTGGTGGAGTTTTCAAATTTAAGGTAAAGCAAAAAGTGACAAAGTGAGATTGTTGATCATGATATAAAGTTGCAACTTTGATGGAGCATAGCTAATGATCAAGAAAGAATTTGGCATGGTGCTCTTTACAAAAGTGTTCACCTTGATGTCCTCTTGGATGACATGCAAAGAGTTGAAAGGGTTTAGTTTGAAACTATTGAGATATGAGGGCTCAAAGTGGTGACCAGATTATAATGGGCAGATTTGACTATTATTGTATGTGAGCCAAATTTGAGTTTGAAATTCATTTGAATTGTGTTTCTTTGATTCCAAAAGTTGTGATAAAGGTTTAGTAACATTATACAACTAATGGTGAAGGCCAAAATGGTCTAGGGTCAAAATTTATAAAAAATGGCATAAACCATATGTGAGGGTTTTGTGAATTTCTAACTTTTATTCTTTTATTTTTCTTGACCTAACTTTGACAAGGGTGAGGTTTATTTGATGTTAGATTGTGTGGGGACAAAGGTTCAAACCATTTTGAGGCAATGGGGGTGTCTAGGTCAAGATTTGATAAATTGGCCCTATGTGTATGTGAGTGAAAATGGAATTATCTCACTATTTGCTTTCTCTCCATTTGATTTGGCTTGTCTTGATTCTAAGGTGATTCTTATTAGTTTAGAAACATTTTCAAACCATTGAAATTATTTCAAATGGGCTTGTTCAAAGATTTGCACAAATGGCTATAACACATAAGAGGTGATGTGTCAAATTTCATTAAACTTGTAAATTGTTCCCATTGCTTTACTTGGGCATGGGTTAGGGTCAATTTAGGGTTATATTAGGTTGAGAGAGGGTTTCACATCATTTGGGTAAAGTTTAAAGTCATAGGGCAAGAATTGGTGAAAATGGCTATGTGTCACATATGCCTCTATGCATATGTGGCACTTGATTTTTAATTTGACTAGGCTTGACCCAATTGATGTTGTTGAGTGTTGAAATGGTATATAGGAGTGATCCAACCATTCACTACAAGTCTTAGGGTCAAGATCCTCAATTTCACAAATTTGATATTTTACTCTCATATGCCTCTATGGCATTATTACTTTCTTTTCAAAATCTTTTGTTTCACTTTGGATTATGTTTGAGAAGTACTAGATAAGGTTTGTGAATGTTTTCCAATCCTCTAAATAAAGTAGAAAGGCCTAGGGTAAAGCTTTACAAAAATAGCCATAGGCACATATGCCTCTTTCTTAAATAAGATTTTTCCTTTTTATTTTATTTCTCAAAGATTGATGACAAGAGGGATGTGGTTTAGAGTTTTAATAAGTTTTGCAATGGTTCACCACCATTTAGCCAAATAGGAAAAGGTAGGGTTCAAGATTTATATATTAGAGCTATAGGCCCACATATGGCTTTTTCTTTAATTTAGGTTTCTCAAAATAGATCCAAATGATTTTTGAGAAGGTTAGGGTTTAGGGTTTTTCTTATTTGATTTCTTTCTCTTTTAATTTCATTTGGTTTGTGATCTTCACTTGATCACTTTAGGGTTTATCACATAAGCATAATAACACTCATCATGGCAAAAACACAAGTAATATGTATGAGCACTAAGCATAGCCCTCTATTTAAGAAAAGTTTTTGTTGGTTCTCATTTTTGGAAAAAGGAAATTAATTTTCTCTTTGTTTTGAAATTTGGGGTGTTACACCTTCCAACCATAAGTTATTTCCCATTAATGAATAAAAAATATACTCCCTCTGATTCATATTACTTGCCACTAAAATAGATATGTCAACAATTAAAATGTGTCTAAATACATCTATATTAATGTCGAGTAATATAAATCGAGGGGAGTAGATGAATGCGTGAATGCCTAACATGTCAAAATGATTTTTTTAATGCCTAATAGAGAAGCACGCCAACTGTTATGAACACCGCAAAGGGAAGATACGTAAAGTCTCCAATCGTATCACGTTAGCAGTCGAGAGACATCTAGAGAGAATATATAACGCAGCTATTCTAAGTTGAAACCCTGGCCAAGAAAATCAGTAGTCAACCATAACCAAAAGCCGTACATCAACTAAGATTTATATCTTGGCACCTAGTATCTAATACCGCTTGCTACGCAATCCTGGGCCTTGATGCTAAGATTTTGTTGAGCTTAGTCCTACATATGTTATACAAGGAGGCAAAGCACAACTTATAATTAAGTTTGAGAGTAGCCCCTCTATCATGCTACTCTTTTGTTCAAAAAAAATCATGCTACTCTTTATGAATGATATGGCTCAAAAGTCAAAAGACATCTTATAAGCATGCCCATGGCACAATGGTGGTTATAATCCAATTTAACAGCTCTAGAACTGTGCAACAACATAGTTAGGAAAATAGTCCCGGTGCTCGGATATATATCTCAACACTCAGTCACTCACAATAGCTTTGCGGGTGGATACTCGACGTGTGAGTAGAAGATTTGTTGGATTTATTCCCACATTAGCGGTGAAAGGTGACATGCATACCATCGGGCCAGTATCATCTGGATACAAATAGTATCAGTCATTCCAGTGATGCCCGTCATGGTTGCGTTGTGGGGTCCCTGGTGTTTGTTGGTATTGCCCCCCACTGACTTATTGAAAGAGGCGGAGCATGATTTTGTGATTTACAAAGATTGCAACTGAGGTCAATCCCTTTCACAACCTAATTTCCCTGGAGAAGAGGGTTCATGACCTCTCATATATGCTCAAGTTATTATTTGATTAGGCCTGGATAGGCCAGGATACTAGTTTAGCGAGCTCATGGCATGACGAGGTGAGCTGAAACGCTGGCTTAGCAGATTTACCTTTCATAGTGTCATTGTTTCTCCGTGCTATAGCTTCCATCCGTTGATCAACATTTATATTCTTCATCTCCCCTTTCCCATCGGCCGGCCTTTTGACAAACAAGGATGCCTGTTATGCTCATACATATCATATCACATTATTGAAACAAATAACACGCTAATAGGCGCTAGTCATATAGGCTAATATGCATGGCTATACTACAAGTCTAGATAGCTAGCTTTTCAACGTATGGGCCTTTCTAGAATGGATGAACCCTTTCAGAATCATTCCACCAATATACTATCAAATGATTGTCCCTGATATTATTAAATTGCAAATCTGCTTATCAAAAGTCGCAAAAGCCATTAATCAAGGGATGCCTGCACGTACCTCCACCATCTTTCTCTCTCTAAAAAAAGTTCATTAGCAGTTCAGAGGAACGTATATCTTTAGAGGAGGCCAGGTTCGCCCTTCTCCTTTGCTGAGAATGCATGAAGTCATGGTGCACGCGCTTGTGGAGCTGTTTGAACATAAGTTCAGCTCAAAGGATCGCCTCACATGTAAATAAAAGAAATTTTGGAAGCGTACGTCTCTCGAGAGGCTAAAGCACGTTCTACCTACACACTTGCACTAGAAAATTGCAAGACGAGCCTACATCTAGTATGTGCGTATATGTTGTGGTCCTCCATCGCTGCCAACAACAAATAAATTAAGGTTACCTTTGAGTACTTTATTTACAGTACGTGAGCCCAACTTTCTTTTAGTTTTATTTTTTTACAAAAATGACACTAGCAACGAAACAAACAAAAAAAAATATGACAGTACAAAGCACCACGATAAAAACGAAATTACAACAAAATTCTTGACATTTCCTTCATCTTCAACCTAGACCGTGTCGACGGCGCGCAACCGCTCCTCCCTGAGCCGGCCTGACGTTGTTGGTTGTGGATGGGAAGTCGCTGAATTGTTTTAGAAGATCACATCCGTCCCGGAGACGAAGATGAAGAAGTAACTATATATCGAGGAAGCTCCTTGACGATCCGGAGATCAACACAGCCAGAAGAAGTCCCCTTGATAGACACACCAAATGTGGAGATCCGAAGAGAATCAACAGATCCAGCGACACAAACCCTCACGGGGATTTCATTGACTCTGAATAGGACGCCCACCAGGTAGGGAGAGGCTGGAGATTCCTTATGCCAATACGCCAATGCCACCACCACCTCGCCGATGCCGCTAGGGAGACAAAAAAATAGACCTACAAAAAGCAAACAATGAAGAGGATGGGTCCCCACTCCTCTATCCACCGGCATTGCCATCATACGGAAGGGAGGAGGCGACCGGCTGTTGGGGATTCGTACCAGAAAACAAAAACTTTTCTAACTAATGCAATCCCGTTGCGCAGATATATCTAGGAGTAATGCAGTAACGGTGAAGGTTTTGGTGACATACCCTCGTAGACTTAAGAATTAAAGCAGTTAACGTTCCACCAGAACGTGGTTGATGTAGCCGTACTCGTCGCTGACCTCGGGGTCGAGTAGAAGTCTCCCCGTACGACCTTGAGTACCGCAAGTGCAGCACCTCATAGTTTCACAGACATACGGTGCTCAATGATTCTCCCGGCTCCGTTCCAACGAAGTTGCGGAAGTAAACTTCTGATTTCAGATCCCGGCAGTGCTCCCGCGTACCGGGTGGAGTACTCCCTCCGTGCGCAGCTCTTCGAGGAACCACGTGTGGAGAGAGAACTAGAGAGAGGGGAAGAGAGGCTTCCAAAGGGAATTGTGTGCTCTCCTCCTCCCAATGCATCCACCTTATATAGGGGGAAGGGAGGGGTAGGGTGTGGCTGGGCCTAGGGGAG
This sequence comes from Lolium rigidum, assembly GCF_022539505.1. Classification (NCBI taxonomy): domain Eukaryota; kingdom Viridiplantae; phylum Streptophyta; class Magnoliopsida; order Poales; family Poaceae; genus Lolium; species Lolium rigidum. Next base: position 305,350,838 of record NC_061510.1, on the reverse strand, counting down.
GTGTCCGGCTGGGCCCCTAAGCACCCATGCGCCCCCTAGCAAAAACCCTAGCTGCCCCCACCCACAAAGCCCATGTGTGTGTGGGGGGAGGTCGGTTGGCCCCTTAATGGGATCATATCCGAGAGTGGCCCATTTAAGGTGGGCTGCACCTTTTTAATTATATATATATTTAATACTAATTCACTTAATTAATATATAATACATATTATTTAATTCCCGATGATCCGAGACACCTCTCGCACTACTCCGAACATCCTTCGGATTCTCCCGGAACTCTTTCTGCTTCTCTCTTCTCTATTATCGGTGTTTCCAATGAATCCCAAACCATCTTAAGTTTCATTTAATCCTCAAGTATGTTTATCTACGGTTGGAGAATAACACGGACATGATCGAGCCCTTGGCCCTCCTCTCTCCCTTCCATCTCTCTCTTGTTCTCTCTCCACCCGTGGTTCCTCGAAGAGTTTCGCACGGAGGGAGTACTTGACAAAGGGTTAACTTCCCAATGCTTACGGAGGAACTCGACGAGTGTTTTTTTCTCTGCGGCTTCGAGGCTTGTGGCCACGGATGTCGACTTTATTGGTTCAGAAGGATGCATTTGTACTTTCTTCGTGTCCTTATCTGTGTCGAACGTTTGATCTGGGAAAGCCCGACGTATGTCTGGGGACACCTTATGGTTGACTGCGCTATGAATTTGTAAGAATTCTGCGCACATCCCGAAGGTTTGCGAGATTTTGTGGAACTCCCTGTTGCACGCGTTAGAATGGGGGAAGTTCACTTTGATTGTGATAACTCCGTTTGGTCCTGGCATCTTCAAGAGGAGATATGCATGGTGAGAAACCGCCATGAACCGGAAATACGTATGCCTGCCTAGTATCGCGTCATTCTGTGACGGAAAATCCACGACTTCGAACTCTAGCTTTTCTCTTATAAAGTTTTCTCTGGTCTAGAAGACTTCAGACTAATGAGAGGGATATTCATTGCTCGCAGTGTGTTGGCGTATATCAAATTAAGGTCGTTCCCTGCATCAAGGAATATTTTGCTATAGTCATACCCGCCAACTCTGAGCATCAAGTAACAATGTAGAGTGACCTCGTCGAGGTATCTTGTACGGGTGATCCTTCCTTCCTGTTCTGCAGAGTTATAAACCAAATAAAGGCGATCACTGGTAAATCCCCATAAACCAATGTAAAACATGATATTATAATCATATATGTTGCAAACATGTGGGAATTTAAAATGATAAAAGACAAAGTTCATGTATGCATTTTACATGCGTCAACATCCCCAAGCTTAACCTACGCTCGTCCCGAGCATAAAGGTGATAGAACTAACATGAACTTAATTTGAAGTTTATTATATATATAGCTTCTAAATAATCATGCAAACTATCACAACGTTCAGTCAATAAATAATAACAATAAGTAATATGAACTCATCAAGTGATAGTTCTTATATTCTACAAAGCATGCATAATAATAAATAGCATTGTAAGAAACATGAATGATAAGTATCTATGAATCATAAAGCATGCTTAGGAGAATCCTATAGAATTGTTGGAATACTCTTTCTACTTTCTTTTGATTCTTGAACACAAGAAAGTAAGCATGGAATGTATGTGCTAAACCTCCAACAAAATAAAAAGTAGAGAGCATAAAACATGGTTTTGAGCTATGCAATTCATGTCAGCAATAATAATAAGGATGTGGTACCAAGCATCTCATGTATGAAGATATCTGTGTGTCATTAGTTTGACCTCTTAGGAGTAAGTGTTGCCTCATTTTCTTGACTGCTAAGGACTACACCTCTCGTTTCTCAACTTCGGGTTACCAAGACCTTTCAACTTACATGTTTCAACCAAGTATCGCAATGGGGTACCTTCATGCCGCCTGTATAAAGGACCAAAGGAGATGGGTATCTCTACTATAGGCCATCCATACCGGGGCAACATGACAACAGACATTGAACATCCTCTCTAACTCTCTCTCAAATTTTTTCTCTAAGTGCTTTTCTTTCTTTTCTAATTTTCTTTTCTTTTTTCCTCTGTCTCTATCTTTTTTCACTAGCTCTTTTACTTCTTATTTTACAAATTTCACTCTTCCTATTGAGGATGTTCTTTGCTGAAACTTTCACCATGATTAAGCATGGCTTCGGTCAGTGGCCCACTGCTCTTCTCTAAAAATGCATGCATACTTACTCTTGATAACCTCCACTTATTTCGCAAGAGATGGCTATAAAAAATAAAAGAAATGATGATCAACGCAGGGTGCAATAACCCGATGGTGCAATGTTGAAAGATCTCTCCAGTAAGTGTGGTTATGGTCTAGCTCATTAATCATAATCATTCAAACCCACAACATGCATAACGGTATTTTCCTTCAAAACCTTACTTTCTTATGAGATTTAAATTAGAAAAAAAAGATATTTTAAAAAGGTTGGAGACATAACACATACATTATACTTGGAATAGCAAGTGCTATATAGGTAGGTATGATAGATATTGGATTTAATTTTAGCTTGGAAACAAGTCTATGATTGTGTAAGAATTTAAATTTTTTGGCTAGCAAGAGGTCTAAAAGCATGCAATAGTATCCATAGAAATATTTATTCATCATAAAACAATGATACTTAAAAATTAAACATCTATGTATACTAGCAAGAAGTAGCACTGAATAAGGCACATAGCAAATCATCACTCAATAGAGCATGTGAAACTAAAAATACCATACACAAACTAAATTTCAGATTTTGGCATTCCTCCTTTTCTTTTATGATAATGCAAATTAATTTATTTTAATCATTAATATATAAGAGAATTTGGTACAGTAGCTCATTCATATGCATTATGAACAAAACTAAACACAAATAAAACAAGGACGCTTCAAGTTTTTGCGAAAATTCTATGTAGATCAAAAACACAGAGTTTATATGTGCTCAAACCAGGAGTTTTTTAATGAGTACACTGGGGTGTCATGGGTATCCCCATGCTTATGATATTCACCATACTTTAACAATCTTAGTGTGATATTCCTTCATTCCCTGTGAAAAAATTTCAACACAAACTTTTTTCCCATTCTTTTCTATGGGGTGACATTAGAGGTACAAAAAAATCATGCTTCCTACTGCTCTAATCATAAATAAAATTACATCTTCATGAAATAGAGAGAAAATAATGTTCTAATCATTCTAGCATATCAAAATTTTCAAGCACAAATCATTTTGATACCCAAAAGAATTGATCTAACATAGAAAGGCAGAATCTGTCCAGAATTTTTACTGCAGCAAAACTAAATTGTTAGCATGACTTAGACACATCAGGAATTTTAGCCAATTTACGTGCATATATAATATGAAAAGGTACAACTACTGTGAATTTAGCAAGATTTTAGGAGTTACCAAAAAAGCATAAAAAATATGCTCTTAAAAGTGCAGCATAGAAAACATCAACTCCACATTATGTTTGCAACTTTAAACATCCTAATGGGTACAAACCTGATACTTTATTTAGAAACCAGAGAGTAAATTAAAATAAAATTAACATGCTACACCAAGAATGTAGACCAAAAAACAAATATAAAAACATTTAAGGGTTGCCTCCCGTAAAGCACTTTCTTTATAGCCATATAGCTAGGCTTACTTACTTGTTTAAAATGTCATGGAAATTATGTGGTAGCTTAAATGATGATATATCCTTATTCTTCTTAGAAGTAATATAAGACAATAAAATAATAGGGTCCCATGGTGTGATCATACCAATAAATATATTTAACAGTTTAAAACACATTAGTACACAACATAAAATATGCAATAAGTAATAACGAAGTCTAACTTTCTTCCTATGCATTGGTATTTTATATATGAATGAATCACATCCAATAGGAGTATACCAAAGCATATCTATAGTAGGTAAATGAATTTTATAATCTATACTTCTTATAAAACAAGACCCCACTAAGTATAATTAATATTTGTCTATTTCAACATGCAAGCTATCCACATAAGCTACTTCCTTAGTCAATCACTTGTCCACCTCATCCCACTAATATGTCTTATTTATTATCTATCTCTACATGCAATATATTTATATTATCTATTTTTAACCATTAAACTAGCAAGCCATTCTTTTTTTACTGCTCAATTGATAATATCACATCTTCCTGCTATATCATTACATAATTAAGTCATGTGCAACTTGAACACCAAAATAATTTTGGCAACCAAATAAATTCTTTGCGAATTAAACTCAATGTTTATTATGTACTCTTATATATGTAACCACGCAGAATGTTTTTAAAAACATGATGCGGCAATGTGCTCACAATTTTATGCAAGCCATCCATACCATTTGGTTCTTCGGTCTATTAATTTCACCTTATTTAAACAAATTATGTACACCTCTCGAATATTACGATGTTTAAATTTTCAAATACTTATCTATTTCATGGCTATTAAATTTAGTGTCTCAACTACTATGGCCGAGATATCCGCTGCAACGCGCGGGGTATCGTTCTAGTTATAGTATATAAAGGGTGGTTATATCCTCCTCTTTCATAATAATTGCAATTACTAGAAGACAATTTAATAGAGTGACTATTTTGAATCATGAATCTCAAAGAACTGTGGCACATAACGAGGATCATTAAATTTATTATGGGATTCATAATCATGATTTCCTCTTTCAAAATAATTATTAGTTCCACTTTTAATCATTGCATCATTGCTACAAGAATATTTTTCATAGGCATAAAATAGTTGCAAACCATACAAGTATTTCTCAACATGAGCATATTTCTCCTCTATTGTGTGAACATGAGACTTCAATAATAAAATGGAATTCTCATGAATAAGAGCATTATCGCAAATAGAAAGTTTATCATTTTTATCCTCACATAACATAGTACTTTCTAAGCATGGAGCATTCTCAAGTAAAAATAGGCCGTCATCTAGAGCATAATCAGTTTTATTATTACATATTGATGGTGAATGTGTAAGATCCCACTCTTCCTGAAGCTTAGAGGGAACTATAGCTTCTTCATTTTCTTCTTCATGTAATAAGCTAGTGTCTTCTTGAGTTATGTGGCTTCTCTTATTATAATCAAGAATTTAGATATTATCAGAAAAGTTATCTCTACAATGATCAAGGATAATAGTGACCTCAAAATCATATTCATTAGTCTCACTAGTGGCTTTATAAATTTCATCGAGGAAAGTCTTTAATTCAAAGGCTACCATAAATATCACAAATTGTTCTACTTCCTCTATCCTACAAATATAAGTATGATAGGTGGCAATTGTATGTTTTTCATGGGATCTACATTGGATGTCAAAGTGTTAACCGTAGCAGAACTCACAACAAATTTCATAATGTGCAAGCAATTCAATAGAAGCTTTATTTAGAAGTCTGTTATCACCAGAATTTGACCGGATCAGAGGTGGGCCGCGATCAAGATGGGCTTGAAGATATATACATAGAAGAAATACATGAATCGGCCTTGTGTACCAAGTTTGGGCTAATTGCCCGTGTATCTGTACCATAGTAGGATACATGTCGGTTAGGAGTTAGAGTTTTACCCGTGCACGATTAGGTGCACGCCTGAATTAGAAAGTCCCCCGGACTATAAATATGTATCGAGGGTTTATGGAATAAACAACAACCAACGTTCAACACAAATCAATCTCGGCGCATCGCCAACTCCTTCGTCTCGAGGGTTTCTCCTGGTAAGCACCATGCTGCCTAGATCGCATCTTGCGATCTAGGCAGCACAAGCTTATTACGTTGTTCATGCGTTGCTCGTACCGAAGCCTTTTTGATGGCGAGCAACGTAGTTATCTTAGATGTGTTAGGGTTAGCATTGTTCTTCGTATCATATGCTCGTCGTAGTGCAACCCTTATACATCTAGCCGCCCTTACGCCTGTCACGGGTGTAAGGGCGGCACCCCGCTTGATCATTGTTTAGTAGATCCGATCCGTTACGGTTGCTCCTTGTTCTTCAAGGATTAGTTTAATATCCGCATCGTTAGGCCTTACAAAGGGTTGGAGGATCCAGCGGCGTGTAGGGTGTAGTTTGCTAGCCCTAGACGGGACGTTCCGAGGATCAACCTCGTGTTGGTTTTTAGGCCCTGTCTAGGATCGGCTTACGATCACCGTACGCGAGCGCGAGGCCCAATCGTGAGTAGGATGATCCGATTATGCGGTGAAAACCCTAAATCGTCGTAGATCGTTTTAGCTTTATCTTGATCAAGCAGGACCACCATATATTCGTACACCTCGTACGAATCATGGGTGGATCGGCTCTTTGAGCCGATTCACGAGACAACCTGAGAGCCGATCGAGGCTCGTATTTAACGTTTACGTGTATGCCATGCAGGAAACTAAGCGAGGCATCATCCGACACCTTCCTGACCAGGTATAGGTCAGGTGGCACGCCCTTGCGACAGCATCGGACGTGTGACCAGAAGGCTTTGCAGGCCGTCGCTCTGAGGGACCAGGGCCAGCCGCAGCCCTGAGTTGTTCCCGGCTCTACGGTGTTGCCCGTCGCTGCCCGCCGGTGGGTTTCTGACCGCAACACATTCTTCTGGCACGCCCGGTGGGACTATCTTTGATATCCACCGCATCGCCATCTACATCTGAGATGGCGGAAGGCACTCCGGTCAAGTACGAGGATCTGACTGACGAGCTCAAGAAGAAGCATGACGAGATCAAGGCAGTCCTCGAAGCCGACCTCATCGGCTCTTTCCACAGCACCCGCTCCCATGGCATCAGATGGAAGGGGTTCTCACCCGAAGGCGCGCTCGATGGAGTGGACCTGTCCTCCCCGTCAGAAGAGCGCACCAGGTCGCTGCGTCAGGAGATCAACTTCATGGTGGCTCGTTCGCTGCACCGCCACTCTGAGAGCCTGGTGAACACTTTAGAGCGTGTCGCTCTTCGCGTGATCCAGGAAATCATGAGCCATCAGTACTCTCCGTCAGGACCGGCTCTGGGGACGTACCAAGGAGAGAAGCCACTCCAGTCCTGTCCGCCGCTGCCGTTCGCGTTGGCAGCACCAGAAGTGCCGATTTCACCGGCATCCGCCGTTAACGTGGTGGAGCGCACTCACCCTGGAGGGTGCCAGCCAAGATTCTCGTTCGACATCAACATGATAGGGCTCGGACACCACCCTGGTAAGGACAGAGACGAGGGCAGCTGCTCTCACAGCAAAGTCCAGGAGGAAGCTGTTCCACGCGATCGGCCCCGACACCTCCAAAAAATCCTGGTTACAATCAAGATGAAGGCCGATTCCAGCGTTCGGCCCGCATTACCCGTACCCATACGCTCTCCCCGTATTTGGTGTCGACCTCACAGGGGACGGAAAGCTAGGATATGGGTTTACATCGGCTGACGAACTAGAGGAAGTCGACATCGGTCCTGGAGATAAGCCGCGACCAACCTTTATCAGCAAGAAGTTAGATCCACATCTTAGGGGTCAGATGATAGCTCGCTAAAAGAATACCCGCATTGCTTTGCATGTGATTACACAGAGATGCCCGGGTTGGACAGGAGCATCATTGAACATCGGCTTCCCCTTAAGAAAGGGTTTCGGCCGTTCCAACAACGAGCACGTCGGATGAAGGCCGAAATCCTGGAAGAGGTCAAGAAAGAGATCGAGAAGATGTTGGCCGCTGGATTCATCGGAGCCATGCGGTGTATGCTGAATGGATCTCCGGTATCGTTCCTGTAGAAAAGAAAGATGGCCGGTGGCGTGTGGCCATTGATTTCCGAGATCTTAACAGAGCCACTCCAAAAGACGAGTATCCGATGCCTGTGGCAGAAACATTGATAAACGCAGCTGCTGGCCACAAGGTGCTAAGCTTCATGGATGGCAACGCCGGCTATAACCAGATCTTCATGGCTCCAGAAGATATACACAAGACCGCATTCAGAGTGCCAGGGGCAGTAGGCTTGTTCGAATATGTGGTCATGACCTTCGGGTTGAAGAATGCGGGTGCAACATACCAAAGAGCCATGAATTATATATATCACGATCTGATCGGCAAGTTGGTGGAAATCTACATCGACGACGTGGTAGTCAAGTCTGTCTCCATGGAGGGACACTTGGATGATTTGCGACGCATCCTAGACCGAACTCGGAAGTTCGGACTGAGAATGAATCCAAAGAAGTGTGCCTTTGGTGTGACGGCCGGTCAGTTCCTAGGATTTCTGGTTCATGAACGAGGAATTGAGATCGGCCTGAAAAGTCAGGAGGCAGTGCGTACCATGCAGCCGCCCGCCACGAAGAAAGAGCTCCAACGTCTCATCGGCAAGATCAACTTCGTCCGCCGATTCATCTCTAACCTGTCAGGACGAATCGAGCCGTTCATGGCGCCGGTGAAGATTAAATCTGATGACGAGTTTCACCGGGGCGAGCAACGGCCAAGGCGTTTGACGAGATTAAGCGGTATCTGACAACGCCGCCTGTGCTAGTCCCACCCCAACAAGACAGGCCGTTCTATATCTACTTATCAGTAGCTGACACGTCCATCGCTTCGGTGGTGGTGCAACTTTATGAGGGTGTTGAAAAGGTCGACTTCTACCTCAGCAGAAAGATGTTGGACGCGGAGACAAGGTATCCTGAGGTCGAGAAGCTTTGCCTTTGCCTGTTCTTCACCTGCACCAAGCTCCACCACATCCTTTTGACGGCAGAAATTATCGTCATCTGCAAGTCGGACGTTGTCAAGCACATGCTGTCGGCCCCTGTTTTGAAAGGCCGGCTTGGTAAGTGGATGTTCGCGCTGACGGAGTTCGACCTTCGGTATCAGCCTGCGAAATCAGTCAAGGGACAAGCGTTGGCCGATCTTATAGCTGAGCGGATTAACACTAATATAGCGGCACTATCTGTACGTGCGTGGGCTATGTTCTTCGATGGATCGGCTTGTGACGATGGTTGTGGCATCGGCATTCTCGCTCGTGTCGCCTCGGGGGCAACATATTCTTTCGCCATCGGGCTAGCTGCACCTTGCACCAACAATGTTGCTGAATATGAGGCGAGTGCGCAAGGGGATGGAGTTGCTGTTGGAAGCCGGGCAGAGGCAGTGGAGCTTTTTGGAGACTCGAAGTTGGTGATCTCTCAACTCACGGAAGAATACAAGTGCGAGAGTGAATCACTTTTCCCATATTGGGTGGAGTGTCGCGAGCTGATGACACATTTTCGGTACATCAATTTCAATTGGGTCCCAAGGTCTCAGAATACCGACGCCAATGATCTCGCACAGATGGCGTCAGGATACAAGGACATACCTGACGGGTCAGAAGTTCAGGTGCGGTTCTCGGAACGAGACGATTGGAGAACCGATATCTTCAATTACTTGAAGGATTCGGCTCGGGGGCACCCAAAAGGATAAGATACAAGGCTATGAAATATGTCCTCATAGGAGATGACATGTTCTACGGGACGTTGGAAGGGTTACTACTTAAGTGCTCGGGACCAAGCCGAGTCTAATCGGCTCTTACATGAGGTGCACGAAGGCGCCTGCGGAACTCACCAATCGGCCCATAAGATGAAGTGGTTAATTAGGCGATCAGGGTTTTATTGGCCGACCATGCTAGAAGACTGCTTCAACTACTACAAAGGATGCCAAGCGTGTCAGATGTTCGGGAAAATCCAGATGGTACCCGCGTCAGCAATGAACCCCATCATCAAACCTTGGCCATTTCGAGGTTGGGGCATGGATATGATCGGCAAGATACATCCTCCGTCAAGCAAAAACCACGAGTGGATTCTGGCCATTACGGATTATTTCACCAAATGGGTGGAGGCCGTGCCCATGAAGAAAGTAAAATCGGAAGATGTTATCCAATTTGTCAAAGAACATGTCATTCATAGGTTCGGGATTCCCCAAACCATCACGACCGATGGAGGTTCGGTCTTTGTTTCTAAAGAATTCAGAAAGTTCTATGATGACATGGGGATTAAGCTAATCCGATCGTCTCCATACTACGCTCAAGCCAACGGGCAAGCTGAAGCATCCAATCAAAGCCTGATCAAGCTGATTAAGAGGAAGATCGAGGAGAACCCCAGGGTGTGGCACGAGACGTTATCAGAGGCTTTGTGGGCTTATCGCATGTCATGCCATGGGGCTGTAAAGACTTCGCCGTACCAGCTTGTCTATGGGCAGGAAGCCGTATTACCTTGGGAGATTACGGCTGGGTCAAGACGTGTCACGTTTCAGAATGACCTGACACCTGAGGAATATGCAACCCCGATGAGTGACACTATTGAGGATGCAACGGAACTTAGACTTTGGTCGTTAGAGAAGATTAAAGAGAACAAAGCCAGAGTAGCTCGGGCATACAATAAAAAGGTAAGGCCAAAGGAGTTTCAAGTTGGCGATCTAGTATGGGAAGTCGTGTTGCCACTAGGAACCAGGGATAAAGCATACGGCAAGTGGTCTCCTAATTGGCACGGTCCTTACAAAGTCATCCAGGTTCTGAAGGGCAATGCCTACATGCTTGAACAGTTGGATGGTGTGAAGTTCCCAGTGGCCGTCAATGGCCAACATCTCAAGAAGTATTTCCCAAGCATGTGGGAGGATGGGCAGTGAGATATGGAGGCCGATTTCAAAATCGGCCAGTAAAAAAGAAAAAAACTACAACCGATGTACGGACATCGACTTCAGTATACAAGCATGAAGGGACAACAGTATGCGTACAGCCGATGCATGGGCATCGACTTCAGAATAATAAAAGCCGATACATTGTCAGCGACTCTAGAGGGGCGAGCTCAATCATAATATTTGGGATAAGTCATCCTAGCTCAATCATTGATTTGTGCAAGCCGATGCCCTGTCATCGGCTCTTTGTACGGCGGCTTCGTTCCGACAATCGGCAAGGTCGACAAGGAAGTAAGACTAATTGGGGAATACTCCCTTCATTAATAGTGGGATTTCTTACAAAGAAGGAGACGATTGCTCGGGGAAGAAAGGACAAAAACCGACTACTACTACTAGTCCCTAATCTAAGGGCCGTTGCTGCCCTCGTCGCCATCGTCACTGCCGCCGGCGCAGCTGCTGATAGGCTCCTCATCGCTGCTCCCATAGCCTTCTACGGGAGCCTCGTCTTCCTCATCGTCGTCATCGCTATCGTCGTCCCACCAGGCGCGGAGGCGCTTCGCCGGTGGGTAACCTTCGAGGGAATCATCATCGTCATCCTCCACCTCTTCCTCGGAGGAGGTGTAGTCGTCCCAGGAGAAGTAGTCGTCCTCACTCTCCGCCTCCTCCTCCCCGTCGACGAGGAATCGGAGGTCGTCCTCTCCGTCGGTCAAGGATTTGTCATCCTCGGACCAGATGGAGGAATCGTGCTCCTCCTTGTCCCACGTTGTTGGGGCGAGGATGTCGTGCGCCGCCAACGAGCCCCACTCTGGCGTTGGCTCACGGAAGGGAGATGATACATTGGAGAGGTTTGAGGAGGAGGAGGAGGAAGAAGACATGGCTACGGAGGAATGGGGGTTCTTTGCCAATGGCTAGTACGGAGCAGGAGGGTGAAAGGGCGAGCTGCTCGACGCGGTTAAAATAAAGGATGCAGTGGAGCTTCAATGCCACAGCAGTTTCCGAGGAAGTGGTGCCCAACAGAAGAAAAGTTTTGCAGGCCACGCGGAGAAGTGGAAGAGGCAAGGCATCGTAGTGAAGGATACTGCGGCAGTTCTGCTCTGCCACGACATGACCCGGCGAAAGAAAGCGTAATGATTTTGGAAATGTCATTTCCAAAACCAGGGGGGCATGTGTTATCACCAGAATTTGACCGGATCAGAGGTGGGCCGCGATCAAGATGGGCTTGAAGATATATACATAGAAGAAATACATGAATCGGCCTTGTGTACCAAGTTTGGGCTAATTGCCCGTGTATCTGTACCATAGTAGGATACGTGTCGGTTAGGAGTTAGAGTTTTACCCGTGCACGATTAGGTGCACGCCTGAATTAGAAAGTCCCCCGGACTATAAATATGTATCGAGGGTTTATGGAATAAACAACAACCAACGTTCAACACAAATCAATCTCGGCGCATCGCCAACTCCTTCGTCTCGAGGGTTTCTCCTGGTAAGCACCATGCTGCCTAGATCGCATCTTGCGATCTAGGCAGCACAAGCTTATTACGTTGTTCATGCGTTGCTCGTACTGAAGCCTTTTTGATGGCGAGCAACGTAGTTATCTTAGATGTGTTAGGGTTAGCATTGTTCTTCGTATCATATGCTGTCGTAGTGCAACCCTTATACATCTAGCCGCCCTTACGCCTGTCACGGGTGTAAGGGCGGCACCCCGCTTGATCATTGTTTAGTAGATCCGATCCGTTACGGTTGCTCCTAGTTCTTCAAGGATTAGTTTAATATCCGCATCGTTAGGCCTTACAAAGGGTTGGAGGATCCAGCGGCGTGTAGGGTGTAGTTTGCTAGCCCTAGACGGGACGTTCCGAGGATCAACCTCGTGTTGGTTTTTAGGCCCTGTCTAGGATCGGCTTACGATCACCGTACGCGAGCGCGAGGCCCAATCGTGAGTAGGATGATCCGATTATGCGGTGAAAACCCTAAATCGTCGTAGATCGTTTTAGCTTTATCTTGATCAAGCAGGACCACCATATATTCGTACACCTCGTACGAATCATGGGTGGATCGGCTCTTTGAGCCGATTCACGGGACAACCTCGAGAGCCGATCGAGGCTCGTATTTAACGTTTACGTGTATGCCATGCAGGAAACTAAGCGAGGCATCATCCGACACCTTCCCGACCGGGTATAGGTCAGGTGGCACGCCCTTGCGACAAGCATCGGACGTGTGACCGGAGAGGCTTTGCGGGCCGTCGCTCTGAGGGACTAGGGCCAGCCGCAGCCCTGAGTTGTTCCCGGCTCTACGGTGTTGCCCGTCGCTGCCCGCCGGTGGGTTTCTGACCGCAACAAAGTCTTAAGAAACTCTTTAGTCATTGCCCTTCACAAGATTCTTCATATTTCATAGCTATCAAAGAATTTTCATATTCCTCTTTCAACGTGACCCTTTTATCTAGACCAGTAGCCATACCATGAATATTTTCTATATTTTGCAATTTTCATTTTTATGGGTTTTTGTGTTTTATGAAAAATAATTAGAAAGCAAAGACTAAAAAGAAGATAAACAAAATACGTTGCAAAATCTAAAAGAGATGAGAAATCACAGTGCTGTTACCTCACCAAGATTAGGTGAGACGCAGTTGTAAGAAGATTCTTCACGGCATGCCAGAAAATACCTCTTACACAACAATCACTATGATGTAACTCTTTTCAGTTCCCCGGCAATGGCGCCAAAAAATACTTTTGATGGCGGTTGACGGGGCTTGATGGACTGTCTTGATTACTCTCTGGCAACGGCGCCAGAAAATATCTTGATGACATTTGGACTCCATGTGCAGAGTGTTGTGTTAGTAGAATATTTTCTCCACAATGGTGACTCGACGGTTTATATCGAACTCTCGGGGAACCGAGCAAAGAGTTGTCTCTCCCTCTCTTCTTCTAGCAATCCTGCAAAGTAATGTAAAGCCGTGTGTTGCCAACTCCACCGTGTGGTTGTCAAGCACAAGGTTTCGTGTAAGTAAATAAAACACAAGTAATAATAAAGCGATCAAAACTAGGAAGAATTAAGTAACTAAGTAAAAAAATAGTGAAGGGGTGATTGTTATGGGTGTTTTGGATGCAAATAAGAAAAGTAAATATTTCTGTATTTTCGGATTAAAATAGTGCAACAAGATAAAAGCAAGATAATGATGTTTCTTATGATAAAAAGTGGATAGGGGTTCATGGGCTCACTTGACCAATCTCACTTTTAAGTTGTAGTGGACGAATAGCAATTCATCAATGAGATATGAAGATGCAAAATAATAACATGTGAAAGATATGCATTCATATGGGCATCACGTCCTAATATAGAGATGATGCAACACATCTCTCTTATACTCCACAACAAATGGAAAACTCCATGCAATCTTGTATTAAAAATTAAAACAGAGCATAGCCATAAGTACTTTGACATGATGTTTGAATATTATATATGCTACCTTGAACAAACAAGATCATCACTTTTGTCAACGTGACAAACATAACACATGCATTCACTTTTTCCCTAGTGAGGTAGCAAAAGAAAAGGCAAAACCATAATAGATCATGAATTTGTTGTCACTATCCAATCACTAAAACCATGATACTCCATCTAATACACACATCACTCCACACACAGTCTTGCATAGATGTTCGATAAGAATGGTGTACATGTTGGAGATATGCCCAAGAGGCAATAATAAAGTGGTTATTATTATTATATCTTTGTGTTTATGATAATAGTTTGTATCTCATGCTATAATTGTATTGACCAGAAACATTAATACATGTGTGTTATGTAAACATAAAAGATTCCCTAGTAAGCCTCTTGTTAAACTAGCTTGTTGATTAACAGATGATCATAGTTTCATGATCATGAACATTGGATGTTATTAATAACAAGGTCATATCATTAGGTGAATGATGTGATGGACATACACCCGTAGTAAGCGTAGAATATGATCAAGTCATTTAGTTCTTTATGCTTCAAGCTATAATTTGCATAGTAACTTAATCCTTCGACCATGAGATCTTGTTAATCACCTACACCGGATGGATGCTTTGATGACACCAAACACTACTGCATAAATGGGTTATTATAAAGGTGGCATTAAGTGTTCGGAAAGTATAAGGTTGAGGCACTTGTATCAATAGTGGGATTTGTCCATCCTAATGACGCATAGATATACCCTGGGCCCTCTCGGTGGAATGATATCTGATTAGCTTGCAAGCATGTGACTGATTCACAAGGGATATCATATCATGGTACGAGTAAAGAGTACTTATCAGTAACGAGGTTGAACTAAGTATGGTGATACCGACGATCAAAACTTCGGATAAGTAAAATATCGCGAGACAAAGAGTATTCTTATTTTATGTGAATGATTCTTTCGATCACAAAGTCATCGTTGAATATGTGGGAGCTATTATGGATCTCCAGGTCCCGCTATTAGTTATTGATCGGAGAGGAGTCTTGATCATGTCCACATAGTTCTCGAACCGTAGGGTGACACACTTAAGGTTTGATGACGTTTTAAGTAGATATGGAATATGGAATGGAGTTTGAATGTTGTTCGGAGTCTCGGATGGGATCCAGGACATCACGAGGAGTTCCGGAATGGCCAGGATAATAAGATTCATATATAGGAAGTCACTTTCCAAGTTTGGAAATGATCCGGTGCATTTATGGAAGGTGGTAGAATGTTCTAGAACCTTCCGGAAGAAATCACCATGGAAGGTGGAGTCCCGGTTGGACTCCGCCAACCCTAGCCGGCCACCCTAAGGGGAAGGTGGAGTCCATGGTGGACTCCACCACCATGGCCGGCCATGAGGGAAGGAAAGGGAGGAGTCCCACTCCCCCTAGGTGTCACCCTTTGGTAAGTTTTTGAGTTGGACTCTTATTCGAATCTTTGGGCTAACCCTTGGGGTTCCACCTATATAATGAGAGAGAGAGGGAGGGGGCCGGCCACCACTTGAGCCGCACCACCCAAGGGCACCCAAGGCCGGCGCCCCAAGTGCCCCTCTACCCAAACCCTAGCCGCCCCCTCCTCCCGTTCCTCCCGCGGGGCTTAGGCGAAGCCCTGCCGGAGATCTCCACCACCACCGCCACCACGCCGTCGTGCTGTCGGGATTCCGAGGAGGATCTACTACATCCGCTACCCGCTGGAACGGGGAGAAGGACGTCATCATCAACACCGAACGTGTGACCGAGTACGGAGGTGCTGCCCGACTGTGGCACCGTCAAGATCTTCTACGCGCTTTTGCAAGCGGCAAGTGATCGACTACATCAACCACGAGATTTATCTCGTTAACGCTTAGCGATCTTCGAGGCTATGTTGATCTTTACCTCGTTGCTACCATCTACTAGATTAGATCTTGGCTTGTTATTGGTTCTTGCGGTAGGAATTTTTTTTGTTTTCTATGCTACGAATCCCTACAGTGGTATCAGAGCCGTGTCTATGCATAGATTGGTTGCACAAGTAAAACACAATGGTTTTGTGGGTGTTGATTCTTTTGTTGTCTCTTGTTATGTGTACTTTGCATCTTGCGGTATGGTGTGATGAAACAGCCCGGGCTAACTTTACATGACCGTGTTCATGAGACTTGCTCCACGCTCGACATGCAACTTGTATTGCATAAGTGGCTTGGCGGGTGTCTGTCTGTCTAACCATAGTTAAGATTCAATCTACTATTTCAATTGACAACACTAGTACCAGCGCTGTGGTTCATGTTCGTAGGTAGATTGGATCTTACTCGAGAATCCTAAACCACGTAAAATATGCAAACCAAATTAGAGGCGTCTAACTTGTTTTTGCAGGGTTTGGTGATGTGATATGGCCATGATATGATGATGAATATGTATGAGATGATCAGTATTGTATTGTGGCAACCGGCAGGAGCCTTATGGTTGTCTTTATATTTCATGTTGAGGTATTATTTCAAAGTAGTTGTAATAGTTGCTACATGGGAGAACAATCATGAAGACGGCCCCATTGACCTTGACGCTATGCCGACGATGATGGAGATCATGCCCGTTGATGATGGAGATCATGTCCGTGCTTTGGAGATGAAGATCAAAGGCGCAAAGACAAAAGGGCCATATCATATCACATATGAATTGCATGTGATGTTAATCTTTTTATGCATCTTGTATTTCTTAGATCACGACGGTAGCATTATAAGATGATCCCTCTCACTAAAAATCAAGATAATAAAGTGTTCATCCTTAGTTAGCACCGTTGCTAAGGCTCGTTGTTTTGAAGCATCTCGTGATGATCGGGTGTGATAAACTCAACGTGTGCATACAACGGGTGCAAGCCAGTTTTGCACGTGCGGAAACTAGGGTTTGACTTGACGAGCCTAGCATGTACAGACATGGCCTTGGAACACGGAAGACCGAAAGGTTAAGCATGAATCATATAGATGATATGATGAACATGTGGATGTTCGCCATTGAAACTACATCATCTCACTTGATGATCGGACTTGGTGTAGTTGATTTGGTTTGTGTAATCACTAAGACAATTCAAGGGATATTGTTTTGAGTGGGAGTTCACCTAGTTAATTTTAATTAATAGTAAACTCAATTTGTCATAAACTTAGTCTAAACCTTTGCAAATAGGTTGTAGATTATGGCGACCTCTACAATCAATTTTAATTCGTTCCTAGAGAAAGAAAAGCTGAAAAACAATGGAAGCAACTTTGCGGATTGGTCCCACAACTTGAGGATTGTCCTCACTGCTGGACAACTGCTCTTTGTGCTCGACGCACTGCTGGGTGACCCACCTGCAGAAACAGCCACCGATGAGGCTAAAGCTGTTTACCTCACTCGGAAGACACAATACTCCACAGTTCAGTGTGCCATCCTCTACGGTTTAGAGTCGGAGCTTCAGAAACGCTTTGAGAACCACGACCCTCGTGATATAATCAGTGAGATCAAAATGATATTTGAAACTCATGCGGCCTTGGAAAGCTATGGTGCTTCTGAAAAGTTCTTTAACTGTAAGATGGAAGAAGGCAGCTCCGTTAGTGAGCATGTGCTCAAGATGTCTGGGCATGCGAAGAAACTCCAAGACTTGGGAATAACGATTCCTAACTCCTTGGGGATTCATCGTGTTCTTCAATCACTGCCACCTAGTTACAAGAACTTCGTGATGAACTACAACATGCAGTGCATGAACAAGACGTTACCTGAACTCTTCTCAATGCTGAAAACTGCTGAAGTGGAGATAAAGAAAGAGCACCAAGTGTTGATGGTCAATAAGACCACCAAGTTCAAGAAGCAGGGCAAGTCTAAGGAAAAGGGTAAATTCAAGAAGGGCGGCAAGAAAGCTGACGCGCCTCCTAAGAAACCCAAGACTGGCCCTAAACCTGATACTGTGTGCTATTACTGCAAACAAGAGGGACACTGGAAGCGGAACTGCTCAAAGTACCTGGCAGATCTGAAGAGCGGCAACATAAAAAAGAAAGGTATATATGATATACATGTTATTGATGTCTATCTTACTAGTAATCGTAGTAGTGCCTGGGTATTTGATACTGGTTCGGTTGCTCATATTTGTAACTCGAAACAGGAGCTACAGAATAAACGAAGATTAGCGAGGGACGAGGTGACAATGCGCGTTGGAAATGGATCCAAGGTCGATGTGATCGCCGTCCGCATGCTCCCTCTACATCTACCATCGGGATTAGTTTTAAATCTAAATAATTGTTATTTAGTGCTTGCGTTAAGCATGAACATTATATCTGGATCTTGTTTATTGCAAAGCGGTTATTCATTCAAGTCTGAGAATAATGGTTGTTCAATTTATATGAATAATATCTTTTATGGTCATGCACCTGAGATGAATGGTTTATTTCTGTTAAATCTCGATAGTAGTGATACACATATACATAACATTGATGCTAAACGAAAGAAATTGAATGATAATTCTACATATATGTGGCACTGTCGTCTTGGTCATATTGGAGTGAAACGCATGAAGAAACTCCATTCTAATGGACTACTTGAATCACTTGATTTTGAATCACTTGATAAATGCGAAGCATGTCTAATGGGAAAAATGACTAAGACTCCATTCTCTGGTATTGTGGAGCGAGCTACAGACTTATTGGAAATCATACATACTGATGTATGTGGACCAATGAGTGTAGCATCGCGCGGTGGTTATCGTTATGTTCTTACTTTCACAGATGATTTGAGTAGATATGGGTATATCTACTTGATGAAACATAAATCCGAAACTTTCAAGAAGTTTAAGGAATTTCAATGTGAAGTAGAAAATCAATGTAACTAGAAGATTAAATTTCTACGTTCTGATCGTGGAGGTGAATATCTGAGTTATGAGTTTGGCATGCATTTAAAGAAATGCGGAATACTTTTACAGTTGACACCGCCGGGAACACCACAACGCAATGGTGTGTATGTACGTCGTAATCAAACTTTATTGGATATGGTTCAATCTATGATGTCTCTTACAAATTTACCGTTATCTTTTTGGAGTTATCCGTTAGAGACAGCTGCATTCACTTTAAATAGGGCACCATCTAAATCCGTTGAAACGACACCGTATGAATTGTGCTTTGGAAACAAACCTAAGTTGTTGTTCCTTAAAGTTTGGGGCTGCGAAGTTTATGTAAAGAAGTTACAACCTGAGAAGCTAGAACCCAAAGCGGAGAAATGCTTCTTCATAGGATACCCTAAAGAAACAATTGGGTATATTTTCTATCACATATCCGAAGGTAAAATCTTTGTTGCCAAGAACGGATCCTTTCTTGAAAAGGAGTTTCTCTCGAAAGAAGTCACTGGAAGAAAAGTAGAAATCGACGAGGTTACTGAACCTTCTCTTGAAAATCAGAGTAGCGCAACACCGGAAGGTGTTCTTGTGCCGCCTACACCGATTAGTGAGGAAGCTAATGATAATAATCATGAAACTTTGAATGAAGTTACTACTGAACCTCGCAGGTCGACGAGGGTTCACACCACTCCTGATTGGTATGATCCTTGTCTAAATTTCATGATTGTGGACAACAATGATGTAGACCCTACGAAGTATGAGGAAGTAATGATGAGCCCAGATTCCAACAAATGGCAAGAGGCCATGAAATCCGAAATGGGATCCATGTATGATAATCAAGTATGTACTTTGGCAGACTTACCTGATAGTCGCAAGGCTGTCGAGAATAAATGGATCTTCAAAAGAAAAACAAATGCTGATGGTAATATTACTGTCTATAAAGCTCGACTTGTCGCGAAAGGGTTCCGACAAATTCAAGGAGTTGACTACGATGAGACTTTCTCACCTGTAGCGAAGCTAAAGTCTGTGAGGATATTGTTAGCAATAGCTGCATTTTTCGATTATGAAATTTTGCAGATGGATGTCCAAACGGCGTTCCTTAATGGTGACATTGAGTAAGAGTTGTATATGGTACATCCCAAAGGTTTTGTCGATCATAAAAATTCTGACAAGGTATGCAAACTTCAGCGTTCAATCTATGGACTGAAGCAAGCATCCCGGAGTTGGAACCGACGCTTTGATAAGGTGATCAAAGACTTTGAATTTATACAAACCCATGGAGAGGCTTGTATTTACAATAAAGTGAGTGGGAGCTCTATAGCATTCCTGATATTATATGTAGATGACATATTATTGATTGGAAATGATGTAGAACTTCTGAGTAGTGTAAATGTTATTTGAATAAGTGTTTTTCAATGAAGGACCTTGGAGAAGCAGCGTATATTTTAGGAATCAAGATTTATAGAGATAGATCAAGATGCCTAATAGGGCTTTCATAGAGTACATACCTAGATAAGATTCTAAAGAAGTTTAGAATGGATGAAAGCAAGAAAGGGTTCTTGCCCATGTTACCAGGTAAGACCTTGAGTAAAACTCAAAGTCCAGCTACGACAGAAGAGAGAGAAAGGATGAACAAGATCCCCTATGCCTCGGCCATAGGCTCTATCATGTATGCCATGCTGTGTAAAAGACCAGATATTGCACATGCTGTTAGTTTGACCAGCAGATATCAAAGTGATCCAGGAATGGAACACTGGACAACGGTCAAGAATATCCTGAAGTACTTGAAAATAACTAAGGATATGTTTCTTTGTTATGGAGGTGAACAAGAGCTTGCTGTAACCAGTTATATCGATGCTAGTTGGAACACTGATCCGGATGACTCTAAGTCTCAATCCGGATACGTATTTATTTTGAATGGTACAGTTGTAAGCTGGAGGAGTGCTAAGCAAAGCGTTGTGGCAAAATCTTCAACTGAATCGGAATACATAGCTTCTTCGGAGGCTTCATCAGAGGCGATATGGATGAAGTGTTTCATTACTGAGCTTGGTGTGGTTCCTAGTGCGTTGGACCCGATGACCATCTATTGTGACAACATGGGTGCCATAGCCAATGCACATGAGCCAAGGTCACACAAGAAGCTGAAGCATATAAAGCTACATTTTCATTCTATTCGAGAGTACATCGAAGATGGTGACTTAAAGATTTGCAAAGTACACACTGATCTGAATGTGGCAGATCCGTTGACTAAAGCTCTCCCTAGAACGAAACATGACCTACACCAGAATGCCATGAGTGTTAGGTACATTACTATGTAATCTAGATTTTTGACTCTACTGCAAGTGGGAGACTATTGGAGATATGCCCAAGAGGCAATAATAAAGTGGTTATTATTATATCTTTGTGTTTATGATAATAGTTTGCATCTCATGCTATAATTGTATTGACAAGAAACATTAATACATGTGTGTTATGTAAACATAAAAGAGTCCCTAGTAAGCCTCTTGTTAAACTAGCTTGTTGATTAATAGATGATCATAGTTTCATGATCATGAACATTGGATGTTATTAATAACACGGTCATATCATTAGGTGAATGATGTGATGGACATACACCCGTAGTAAGCGTAGCATATGATCAAGTCATTTAGTTCTTTATGCTTCAAGCTATAATTTGCATAGTAACTTAATCCTTCGACCATGAGATCTTGTTAATCACCTACATCGGATGGATGCTTTGATGACACCAAACACTACTGCGTAAATGGGTTGTTATAAAGGTGGCATTAAGTGTTCGGAAAGTATAGGGTTGAGGCACTTGTATCAATAGTGGGATTTATCCATCCTAATGACAGATAGATATACTCTGGGCCCTCTCGGTGGAATGATATCTGATTAGCTTGCAAGCATGTGACTGGTTCACAAGGGATATCATATCACGGTACGAGTAAAGAGTACTTATCAGTAACGAGGTTGAACTAGGTATGGCGATACCGACGATCAAAACTTCGGATAAGTAAAATATCGCGAGATAAATGGTATTGTTATTTTATGTGAATGGTTCTTTCGATCACAAAGTCATCATTGCATATGTGGGAGCTATTATGGATCTCCAGGTCCAGCTATTAGTTATTGATCGGAGAGGAGTCTCGATCATGTCCACATAGTTCTCGAACCGTAGGGTGACATACTTAAGGTTTGATGTCGTTTTAAGTAGATATGGAATATGGAATGGAGTTTGAATGTTGTTCGGAGTCTCGGATGGGATCCAGAACATCACGAGGAGTTCCGGAATGGTCCGGAGAATAAGATTCATATATAGGAAGTCACTTTCCAAGTTTGGAAATGATCCGGTGCATTTATGGAAGGTGCTAGAATGTTCTAGAACCTTCTGGAAGAAATACCATGGAAGGTGGAGTCCCGGTTGGACTCCACCAACTCTAGCCGGCCACCCCTAAAGGGAAGGTGGAGTCCATGGTGGACTCCACCACCATGGCCGGCCATGAGGGAAGGAAAGGGAGGAGTCCCACTCCCCCTAGGTTTCACCCTTTGGTAAGCTTTTGAGTTGGACTCTTATTCGAATCTTTGGGCTAACCCTTGGGGTTCCACCTATATAATGAGGGAGAGAGGGAGGGGGCCGGCCACCACTTGAGCCGCACCACCCAAGGGCACCCAAGGCCGGCGCCCCAAGTACCCCCTCTCCCCAAACCCTAGCCGCCCCTCCTCCCGTTTCTCCCGCGGGGCTTAGGCGAAGCCCTGCCGGAGATCTCCACCACCACCGCCACCACGTCATCGTGCTGTTCGGCATTCCGAGGAGGATCTAATACGTCTGCTGCCCGCTAGAATGGGGAGAAGTACGTCGTCATTAACACCGAATGTGTGACCGAGTACGGAGGTGCTGCTCGACTGTGGCACCGTCAAGATCTTCTACGCGTTTTTGCAAGCGGCAAGTGATCGACTACATCAACCACGAGATTTATCTCCTTAACGCTTAGCGATCTTTGAGGGTATGTTGATCTTCACTTCATTGCTACCATCTACTAGATTAGATCTTGGCTTGTTATTCGTTCTTGCGGTAGGAATTTTTTTGTTTTCTATGCTACGAATCCCTACAATACATAATATACATGTATCAATACATCTTGCACACAATACGATCAGATCTCATAGCACAATATCATATAATAAGGATCCACCACATAGGTATTACAAATATGGCCATAATCATGTAGGGCAGATCATATAGCACTAAGAACTATGAAGAACATGAGAGAAATACATCAACCTACTGCCACAAACCCGTAGTCCAGAGGTGAACTACTCCCCATTGATCATGGTGATGATGATGAAGATGTTGGAGAAGTTGGAGATCCCTCTGGTGGTGATCCTTGTGGAGTTTCCCGCTCCAATCTTCGCTGCTGCAGCCTCTGTTTTCATGTTTCAGTCTTATGCGACACTCTCCTACCAAGAACTCTTCGGGGCCATATATATAGTGATTTTTAGGTCAAAATACATTGGTGGGCAAAAGAATAAGGTCAATTGGACGATCGACGGCTGAAAGAGGGGGGGTGGCGCGCCCACCATGTTTGGGCGCGCGCCACCTGTCTTCTTTTGGGCCTCAGGCCCATCCAGGTCTGATTCAAAGCTCGAGTTTGATTCTCCCGATGGAAAAGTGACGCTCCAAAAATCCCAGGTTAATTTGACTCCGTATAGGTCTCTGAAAGTGAAAAATATGCGGAACAGGGATTTTCTGTTCTGCAGAGTTATAAACCAAATAAAGGGTATTATTGGTAAATCCCCATAAATTAGTGTAAAACATGATATTATCATCATATATGTAAATATATGGGAATTCAATATGATAAAGGAGAAAGTTCATGTATGCATTTTACATGCATCACCATGACAAGTGAAACTGATTCATCAACCGACTTGCACATTAGTGTAAGTCTTGTGTCCAACACAACCTTAATGACTAAAGATAATTCAATATGAACAACATGGATATATAGTTCCACAACCGAATCACGTACAGGGACATCCTTACTTTATGGATACATTGGAAAATACATCATCTATGATTGCCTCTAGGTCATATTCCCAACAAAGTGAGGGCGATAATTTTATTTTGTGGCACTCGTTCTCGGTTTTTGGTAATGAAAAAATGGCGGTGTGCATGGCGAAGTGGGATGAGCTTGGTAAAAAAGTTGTGTAGGTGAGAGAAGGAGCGAGAGGGGCAATCATAAGGGAAAAAAGGTGTGCAGAACATGTCGGATGTGATCATACTAGCACTAAGGAATCGAATCTGATCATAACTCCAAAGTTAAGCGTGCTTGGGCAAGAGTAGTACTTGGATTGGTGACCTCTTGGGAAGTCCTTGTGTCGCATCCCTCTTTTTGTGTCACGTTGCGATGGTCATGGTGAAGTCAGGACGATAAATTTTTTACGGCCACTTGTGCTCAGCTTTTAGTAATGGAGAAACAGTGGTGCGCATTGCAAAGTGGGATGAGCATGGTAAAATAGTTGTGTAGGCGAGGAAAGGAGCGGTAGGGGCAAGCATAAGGGAAAATGTCGTGCAGAACATGTCAGGTGTGATCATACCAACACTAAGCACCAAATCCCATCCGAATCTGAAGTTAAGCGTCCTTGGGCGAGAGTATTAATAGGATGGGTGACCTCTTGGGAACTCCTAGCTAGTGTTGCATCTCCTTTACGTGTCACGTGGCGATAATCATGATGAAGTTGTGGCGATAATTTTTGTTGCGACCACTCCTACCCTGCTTTTGGTAATGCTAAACCGTGGGTATGCATGGCAAATGAGATGGACATGGTAAAATCGGTGTGTTTGCAAGAGAATGAGCGGGAGGGAAAAGGAAAAGGGAGTGCCGAACATGTAGGATACAATTATACCTGCACTAAAGCACCAGATCCCATTAGAACTTCGAAGTTAAGCATGTTTGGACAAGAGTATTACTACAAGGGTGAGCTCCTTAATTTATAGTGTTGTATGCCTACTTTTTGCGTCACATGATGATAGTCATGCTGAAGTCGATACGTTTTTTTTTGTCCAGTCGGGCTCGGTCTTTTGTAATGGTAAAACGGCGGTGCGCATGGTAAAATGGAGGACATGGTAGAATAATTTTGGAGGAAAGAGAAGAAGCCGTAGGAGCAGGGCCGGCCCTGACGGGGGGAGGGTGGCCGCCCGGGCCCCCGAAACTGAGGGGGCCCAGTCTAGGTATGTGCGAGCAGCGGAGGAATCTCCAAAGGCGCCATTATCAAACTGCTGGAAGTTTTTCAGGTTCACCACGAAGAAGAAATGCTAAACACAGGATCACGATGCTTGGGCCTTCTTTCTTATGGGTGTCTTTTCCTATAGTGAACTGGGTGGCTTTCTTCTGTTTGCGTTTGATGGTTAAGTAATGGTCGGCACACCGGAGGATGGGGCAGGGAGCGTACTTGTCCTATAAGGCTGGAATTCCCGTTTTATTTTCCAAGATGGAATTAGCGACCAATTGATGTATTAGCGTGTTTGCAGATGTAAAAAAAGTCTCAAAAAAGATGTAAAAAAATAGCGTGGGTTCATGCATTTTTTAAATGGTTGATGTTATGACCTGTTATTAATTGACACTTGCTTGTTCTATAACTTTCTTTAGTTTGATAGTTTTTTTGTTCTATATTTAATTAGTAGTGATGTATATTTTTCTAAATCCAACCTTGATCATAATAAATTAATTTGATGTCATCAGTTTAATCATACCAAAATTATAATATGTCCCCCGGCTGTCTCCAGCTTGGCTCGCTGTAAAGTAAAAGCAATTTGGTATGATCATTCTTGAGACTGAGACCAGCGATGTCAACTTCTCGAATAGCCAAGGAGATTGGGACGAAGTTCTTATGGCGACCCTTTTCCCGAAAATTCAAATTATAAGATACACAAGGAAAATAGGAACATCGAGTGGAATGAAAGAAACTAGTGTAGACTAATAAACAAATTTATACAAATAGTTGCAGTGGAGCAGTATGCCGGAGAAAAATGCTTAGATCTAGATTCAATCCACCGAAGGATTTTGAGAGCAATGCCCCTTGCTCGAGAAAAAAAAAGGATTTGAGGTACCTCAAGAAAATGATGCGCATAATTTTATTTTGTCCATGGATTGTTCTGTCAAGAGAAACACCTCAATCATAAAAAATAGAGTTAATTGAACTCAACTAATTAACCATGATTTGTAGTAAATTTGCATCCATAGATAATAGATGTTTAAAGGGGCCACATTTTCTAATTTTTTGCCCAGGGCCCCCAAAACCTCAGGACCGGGCCTGCGTAGGGCATAAGGGAACACACTGGCTGCGATTACACCAGCTTTTCCATCAGAACTCGAAACAAAGTTAAGCCTGCTTGCGTGACAAAGATGATAATAAACGTTCTTATTGCATGAACAATGCTAATTTTAAGGCAATATAAAGAATTACCATAAGTTAAGCTTAAATTGTGTAACAAATCATAAGTATTGTCGTTGCATGGACCTTTAACCCGTGCAGATCATATCAATTTACGCCTATAGACTGATCTCGCTCTCATCCTTGTCAACCATAAGGAAATGTGACTCTGTATCGATCACCTTCCTGCCGTCCTCTCCCGCCGTACTGAAGTGCTCGCATGGGCTGACATCAAACCTCAGGCTGGCCTTCTCACCGGCCTTGAGATGCTGGCTTCGGAACCCAACCAGCTGACTCACCGGACGCCCACCCGTGACGTTGGGCCACCGAAGGAACATTAGCACTGAGTGCTTTCCGTCTAGGGGGCCGTGGTTCTGCACCTCGACCATTGCTGGGAACTTGAGTTGTTCGCACCCGTCAACGCCAAGCTCCTCGACATCGTAGCTTGCGCCGCCTTTTGCAGTTGGCTTCACCGTCAGTCCGGAGAGTAGATTCGTGATTGGTGTTTGTTTGCTGGTTCCTGAGATTACTAGTCGGCGAGAGAAATGGGAGTAGCTAAGGCCATAACCGAACTTGTAGACGGTCTTGCCCTTGTAGAAGCGGTAGCTCCGGCCGGGGTAGCCGGTCGCCGGGTCGGCGCGCATCCGCATGTCCGTCATGGGCACCTTGGTGAACTCCTCAGGGTACCAGGTCACCGGCAGCCTGCCGCTGGGGTTGTGGTCTCCGAAGAGGACGTTGGCGATAGCAAGCCCGCCGGCCTGACCAGGGTAGCCGGCCCAAAGGATTGCACCGATCTTCGGGTTTGATTTGGCGAATGTTACGTCAACCGGGCCGCCGGACAGGATCACCAGTATCACTGGCCGCTTCGCAGCTCTAGCGATGGCGGTTATGAGGCTCTGCTGCTTCCCGGGGAGGAGAAGGCTTGTCCTGTCGAGCCCTTCCTGCTCCTGCTTCTGGCTCAGCCCCATGAACAGGATCACGTAGTCCGACGAGCCCGCTATCCTGACCGCCTGGTCTGTCGCCGCAAAGTCGCACGCCGCCGAGCTGCACCCGGCTTGGAATCTGATGTCCTTCACGTACCGCTGCAATCCCTGGCGAGGCGTCGTGGTTTCGCACGGAGGGCCGAAGTAGTTGCCGTTGAGCGCAGCAGGATCGTCGGCGTTGGGACCAATGACGGCGACGGATTCGACCGCCAACCGATCAAGGGGGAGGATGCTGGCGTCGTTCTTGAGCAAGACGATGCCATTCTGCGCCGCCTCGAGGGCGAGGTCCTTGTGTGCACGAGAGCACACGTCCTTGGCGCCAAGGCTCCCGTACAATGCGTCATTCCTGGGGTCACCGTCGAAGTGTCCGAGCCGCATCCTGACAGCGAAGAGGTTCTTGAGGGCCTTATCCACGTCCTGCTCCGTCATCTTTCCCCGCTGGAGCGCGGCCATGCCGTGCACCTGCGTGTAGTTCCCGCAGTTCAAGTCCAGCCCTGAAATTAAGTTGCAATTTTCGTTAGTATCTTTTTATCCAAGCAAATTGGCATATTGTGTAGTTCTAAACTGTACGTGTTTACTATTTCGCAAAAAAAAAAAAAAAAACTGTACGTGTTTACTACATCTCAATAAGCACAAGTCTTAACAGAAATCTTTGGGGCGCTAAAAATTACAAGTACTTCCATTCCAAAAAAAAAGGCTTGTAGATTTTAATCAAAAATCAACATTTTGTAAGTTTAACGAGTTTTAGAAAAATGTAAATGCAACATATTGAGTAAATACTCTAAATAAATATATTCTATGTTGGATTCTTTTATATTTCTTTGGTATTGTAGATGTTCATCATTTCATCTAAAAAATTGGTCAAATTAATATGTTAACTTTTGACTAAATATAATAGGCCTTCAATTTGCTTGTTTTTGGAACGGAGTGCGAGTAGTCCTTGCTAAGGGCATGTACAATCGTCCACCGCAGCCGTCTGTATCAAGTGCAACCTTTGATTTTGTTTGACGTGGAAGCGGTTGAAAGAGAAGAGAGAAGAATCTCGTTTGTACATCTTCAGACGGTCAGTACTCTGGAAAATCTCTAGCTATAGCCAGTCTTTTCCCCGTTGTATTCGTAGCTATTTGTAATTTGCAGTTTCTTCTGTCAAAGCGCCATAGATCTCAGCAGGAACGTAATCCTGAAATTATTTCAATTTCTCTGCCGTCGTCGGATCTGAACGAGGCCAAGCCGCTGCGTCGTCATCGTCCTCAGGGTCTCCTTCACCATGTCATGGAGGCATCGAGACCGATCAGGAACTACAACACACAGATCACGAATTTAAGGGCTATGACAACGGCCATGTGCACATCAGTGCTGCGTCGCCGCCAGCCATGGCAAGGCCAGCACAGACCAGCACCTTCTACTGCAGGACAGAGTCGCGTTCGTGATGTATGGATGGCAGCAGTGGCAGGATGGATCATAGTATCATACCGATGTGCCATGTTTTATATCATTTTTTGATTGCAAATTTGTTTGGTGCAATTTCTTGTTCATGCAATTGACAGTTTCTTGTTCAGACACCTAAACAGAGAGCCTTGGTGTACAAACGTCTACATTAGAGTCTGCATCTGACGTGAAGATGTGGTACAGATGGTAGTTGTCTAGACTCTAGACCATTGTACATGCTCGATCTAATGCATTTTGCAGTAAGTAATGTGTTGCTTGAAATGCAATATCCATGTTATCAATGTAATAAGTAAGGTTTTTAGTTGGCCAAATTCAGAACCTAGAGATACGTGCAAGCCCTATGAAAGGTAGTAGTTTATGAAAGTCAATCAATGAACAGGTTTTCGTGCTATCACTTATTACAATCCTAGTCTCAAAAAATGAACAGGCAGTGAAGGATACGTACCAGCCTTGAGCGCAGCAGCGACAGTATCCTCTGGCGTGGGGCTATAACGTTGGGCATCACGCATTAGTGCAACCGCATCACAATCAGAAGAGACGTACCTGCATAAGTGAAGGCCCAACTCAATGATAAACCAACTTGAAGCTCAATTAAATTCTATGTAGCACTATCTATATGACTATATCCTTCCTACCCATTTAATCCCCATTCTCCCTTGAAGGTTTTAGTGATGAGGTCAGAGTTGGCGCAGGCAGGGACGCCGTTGATGGTGGTGTAAGCGCACATGACGCACGTCGCCTTCCCTTCCACCACACAGCTCTTGAACGGAGGGTTGAACGTATCCTCCATGTCCTGGGGTGTTACCTGACCAAATGCCGATCGAAAGTCAGGCACGATCGATTAGATCATTGATCCTTCTTTTCTTTCTACAACGGCTGTTTCAATACACTCACCTTTGCATTGAAGTTGTACCGTACAACGCCGTTCCAGTTCTCTAGATCGTACGCCGATGCATGCTTGCAGCACGCTGAAGTCTGCAGAGTCGTCGCCGAGGTGCCCTGCAAGCCTTTGACGAAAGCCACCGCATACTTACTGGCCGTGGTGGGATCCTCACCGGGGGTCTCTTGTCCACGGCCCCACCGGGGATCGCGATAGATGTTCACGTTGGGAGACCAGATGGTGAGTCCCTCTGCCTGGCCGAGGTTGTACAACGCCCTGGCCTCTGTGCCGATCGCCTACATGACGAACAAGCAAGCATCAGTAATAATCATCATATGGTAAGACAATTTGGGCATTCGACAGAAGTATTGTTGCACATGGCAGACAATTTAGACTCTAGATAGTGAGGTAAACACAGGTCTACCAGCTGATGGGACCGATGCTTCCAAATACGAGAGATGGCATTCAGTGCCCTGCTAAGTTGATCAGTTTTGCAGTACAAAAGTACCTACCAATTAAACGGAGGTTGTATAGTTTCTTTCAATTTTCAAATATAGGCCCACTGCACACAGTGACGACTGAACAAGACGAGCACGTGTGGCGTGAATGCACCATCTGTATGATCATTTGGTAACTAGGACAATGATTATGTAGCAAATGCCAAGTTAGTACATCTTCTTTCAGTCCCATTTTTAGTATAGAGGTAATAATACTACCACACGCACTGCCATTTCTGAAGCACAACACCATTACCATTGTAAAGACTTTCAACATTTTAAATATCTTCAGAATAAAATGCAAGGAATTTCATCCAGAATTTATAAGTTAGGGCATGACGACACCTACAGTTAAACATCATAAACAACAGGACATTTGATAGATCTGTACTGAGATTTGGTAGTTGCATTATTAGCAATAAATATTGGAGCAGGCCCAAGGCAAGTCACGTTACCAGCATGGACACACAGTCTGTTCAAGATACGGAAGGTATAGCATAGCCACAGGCGCCGGCAGACGAATGAACGTAGTGTTGTTGGTTATGCACAAAAGGCTAGCTGGACATATAGACCTACATGTTCGCTCATTGATTTTCCTACCGACCGATAGGTAGTGATCTGATGTATGAGGACCCGCTATGCGCCATTCTTGGTTTCTTAACCAATCAAGTTATTGCACAATTTGCTAAGTAGCCTTTTCATATAGTGCAGTTCGTGCATGTAACCTGGAGAAATGACTTTGTCCTGTGCGAAATCACTATGTTTCGTTGTAGACTAATACGTCTCAGATTTAAAAAAATAATGAAACTTAATCATACTCGCCAGAATGAATCATGAAGCAGAAAACAGTATGAATCCAACGGCAACCATATGCACGGGACAATCGACGCTCTCATGTAATTTGAGCTGTTATGCATCGATGATTTTAGTTTGATTTGACCCTTACATAGACGTTTATCCAAATTGCATCGTTATTATATGATTGATGCACTAGCCAACTGTCTCAAAAGTCCGAACTGATAGAAAGAGGCCACGAATTATATTTATAATCAACACTTCGCCTCACGTCTAGGCTATTTTAGTTCTTAGCATGGGTTCGGTTCAGGGGAATATTTTTTTTATTTTCTTTTAATACTATGTGAGCAGAGTCTATCACTTGAGGCCGCTTGGCTATGATACCATATAAGATTGATAAACTAGCCAACTATCCAAAAAGTTCGAACTAATGGAAAGGGACTAAGCATTATATTTATATTCAACGTTCATGTATAATTTTGTTTATTTTAAATTTTCTTCAATAGTTACTACACCCTCCGATCCTAAATACTTATCCAAATTTAGGAAAAATGTAGACCAAAATATGCCTAGATTCATTGAACATGTGACACTTATTTAAAACCGTATGAATACTACGTTTTTGTTGTTGTAGGACTCGCTGAGGTATGCACTAAATTATGGTAAATATTAGCCTTTCCAAGATTATGCCTTATCTAGCTAGTTTCACTAGAATTTTACAACTATTTTTGGAGTGGCTAACTTCGATGAGCTCAAGTGATGGCATCCCTATAATTTTGTACTATGTGAATTATTGTTCCACAGTTGCAACTTTTCCTGAAACTACAAATTCATAATTGCAACATCACTTGAAATTAAACTATCTCAGTCCCATTCTCTCTTGCAACAAAATATATCACATCTATTTTGGCCCTACAAATATTCACTTTATAAACTTAATTATCATAATATTGTTGAAAATGTATTCCGTTAACCACGTACATTATGCACCGAACTCAACGAAACATCAAGGAGCCCCTAACCTAAGTGGTTAAGCATACGGACCGTATATGCACGTGCAATTTCAAGTTAGTTAAGCGTACAGGACCGTATATGTATATGCATGACAGTTTCAAAGCAGCTAAGCGTACGTGCATGCTACCCGCCAACGGCGCCCGTACGTACGAAAATATTACATTACGTGAATAAATACGTTGCATATATACCTGCCCGATACGGTACCATAGGTCGTCGTCGAAGGAGGCGGCGGTGAGCAGCACCTGCGGGAAGCTAGTGATGCGGCTGACGACGCCGTCGAAGTGCATGCCGTGGCCCCAGAAAGAGACGCCGTGCAGCCCCTCCGACCACCACTTGTACGGCGGCACGCCTAGCCGTGGCACCCCCGCCGCCTCGTCGCCCAGCTGCGACACCTTCTCCGCCAGCGTTAGCCGCGCCACCAGGTCCGCCGCGCGCTGCTCCGGTGGCAGCCGCGAGTCGCAGAACGCGTACCCCTTCGTCGTCGCCCCCGGGCCGCATGAGAATGGCGGGTTACCGGCAACCGCCTTTGGCAGCAACGAAGGTATAGTCAACAGCATGATGGCTATAGCCATGCCAATGCCAACGTTGTGGGAGGAGAAGGCGCCCATGGCGAGTTTTAGAAGGACGATGTCCAAACGTACATGAGGGAAGGGACGTGAGCATCCATGGGGTTAAGGGCGGTTCCTTAAATAGACGTTCCTGGCTAATGATGTTGCGCCACGTCCCTTTGGTGGCCTGACTATGTTGATGATAGTTGGGAAGTAGTTTCTTTTGATGCATTTCTAAGGATCAACGCCCTAGAGTTGAAGTTGTCGCCATTTCCCACCCTGCTTAATTAGTTTCTTTACACAGCTCCTTTTTATTTGACACGGGTTGAAAAATTGGCTTCAACTTCTGTTCAAAAAATATTACTTTTAAAACCAACCTCCAACTCCAAATGTGAATCCAACAATGCCAGACTTTGTGAAAACCGTTTCGTTTCGATGCAACGGCGGTGGTGCAGGTTTCTTTCGATGCGATGAGGCGCCGTTGCCACATTCTTTTCACGCAAGCAGAGACGACGGTAGCATGTGAAGAGGGGCCACGCACACGTCGACAGTGTTATCCGGCCTTGGCTGTATGAAATAACTACAATGGGGTTAAGCGTATGCCTTGCAGGGACGCGTTACGTGTTAATATATAGCAGCAGATTACAATGCCGGTATAGGTTTGATCTCCTAGAGATATTGTCTCCCACGGCAGCTATACAAAGGTTGGAGATATATCAGAGATCAAACCATACACGTTTTACAACACACGCGATTACATTCTTTAACATTCCCCGTCAATCACAACTTATCTAAGTTGAGATTGTGTCTAAAACTCTCTAGTTGCCTATTTGATAACGCTTTAGTAAATCCATCAGCAATTTGGTCTCCTGTAGGAATGAACCTGATATTTAGTAGCTTACTAGCTACTCGCTCTCTGACAAAGTGATAATCCACCTCTATATGCTTTGTTCTAGCATGAAACACCGGATTGGCTGAAAGATAAGTTGCTCCCAGATTATCACACCATAGCGATGCTGCCTTTGGATGATCTATACCCAGTTCTGACAATAAGGTTTGAACCCATATTACTTCTGCAGTAGCATTTGCAAGTGACTTATATTCAGCCTCTGTACTAGACCTCGAAACCGTCGCTTGCTTACGAGCACTCCAGGAAATAAGATTACATCCCAGAAAAACTGCAAAACCTCCAGTAGATCGTCTATCATCAGGACAACCAGCCCAATCTGCATCTGAGAAAGCACTAACCAAAGTAGAATCTGATTGCACAAGTTTCAAACCAAGAGCCTTTGTATGCTTAAGATATCTAAGAATCCTTTTAACTGCTGTCCAATGGAGAGTGGTAGGTGCATGCAAAAATTGACACACTTTATTAACAGAAAAAGAGATATCTGGGCGTGTCAAGGTGACATACTGTAAGGCTCCAACAATGCTCCTATATCTGGTAGCATCTTCAACAGCTAGGGGTTCTCCTTCGTTGAGCGACAATTTCTCGGACGTGGAAAGCGGGGTGGTGACACCTTTACACTCCCCCATACCAACACGCTTGAGAACCTCTGAAATATACTGTGATTGAGACAGAACAATACCACGAGATATGTGTTGTACCTCAATTCCAAGGAAATAATGTAGGCTGCCAAGGTCCTTAAGTGCAAAGTCCATGCGCAGATCCTTGAGGACAGCATCAATAGCTTCAGAAGATGAGCTGGTGACTATAATATCATCAACATAGATAAGCATAAAAATAGTGACACCATGCTTGCGATAAAAGAATAACGAGGTGTCCGCCTTGGATGCAAAAAAGCCAAGATCACGAAGTTTGGAAGACAAACGAGAATACCATGCTCGCGGAGCTTGTTTGAGACCATAAAGAGCTTTATCAAGTTTGCAAACATGACCAGGATGCTGAAGATTCTCATAACCAGGAGGCTGCCGCATATAAACCTCTTCTTCCAGAACGCCATGAAGAAACGCATTCTTCACATCTAACTGACGCATCACCCAATTTTGTGAAACTGATATAGACAAAATAAGCCGAATAGTTGCAGCTTTTACCACTGGACTAAACGTGTCCTCATAATCAATGACATACCTCTGTTTAAAACCTTTTGCTACCAACCGAGCTTTGTACCTATCAATGGTACCATCTGAGCGACGTTTGATTTTATAGACCCATTTGCAGTCAATAATATTGCCACGAGAAGGAGGAGGGACAAGATGCCATGTTTGATTGTTCATCAAAGCAGAGTATTCCTCATCCATAGCACTCTTCCACTTGATATCACCAAGCGCCTCATGCACATGTTCAGGTTCACCTGTGCTGCAAAAGTTACACCAACGAACGCGACCATCAGTAATTTCTTTGGGACAAAAAACACCACTTTGAGCTCTTGTATGTGGTCTGGAAGTTAACACAGCTGGTGCAATTGGAGGCGTGAGCGCAGTAGTCTGCTGCATCTCCGATCCTGAAGAAAAACCACTGGTAGGTGAGCCATCAGACAAGGAGCCAGACGCGGACGTGTCATTGGCGGAAGCCGCGTCTCCTGATGTTGGCCCTGGCGCACCCACACATGGATCACCTCGTGGCGACGCAGAGTTGGCCCGCCCGGATGACGACATAGAGACGTACGGGTCGACAGGGTCCATGGAGTCAATAAGATGCCGTTCGCGAGACACAGACGCTGGCGATGCTGATTCCTGGGACGATTCGGCTTGGTCGCCTGATGACGAGGCTGCAGGAGAATCCTCCCCAGGATTGCCGCTTGAATCATCTGCAGCAAAAAACTCTTGTGCACTGTTTTCAACTGAAAAGTCAGCAGTTACAGACATATGGTCATGACGATTTTCATCTCCTGATTCAGAAATTGTAGGATTGCGAAGAACGGATGGAAGGAGAAGAATTTCTGCACGTAGCTGAGCACCAGCGTTGGGATGGAGTTGGGCAAAAGGAAAAATCGACTCATCAAAGGTGACATCGCGAGAAATATACACGCGACCGGTGGAAATATC
Source organism: Lolium rigidum (assembly GCF_022539505.1). Taxonomy (NCBI): domain Eukaryota; kingdom Viridiplantae; phylum Streptophyta; class Magnoliopsida; order Poales; family Poaceae; genus Lolium; species Lolium rigidum. Next base: position 305,315,340 of record NC_061510.1, on the reverse strand, counting down.
AAGGCATTTGTAGCCTTTATGAACACCACTGTAGCCTAGAAAAACACACTGCTTAGAACGGAATTGAAGCTTATGTTTATTGTAGGGGCGAAGATTGGGCCAAACGGCACATCCAAACACCCGGAGAAAATAGTAGTTTGGTTTGGACTTAAACAATTTTTCCATTGGACTCTTAAGTTGAGTAACCTTGCTGGGAAGCCGATTAATAAGATACACGGCAGTGAGAAAAGCTTCATCCCAGAATTTAAGAGGCATGGACGCGTGTGCGAGCAAACACAAACCAACCTCAACGATGTGACGATGTTTACGCTCAGCGGAACCATTCTGTTGATGAGCATAGGGACATGAAACATGATGCGAGATGCCAATGCGAGCAAAAAAGGAGTTCAGTTTTTGATACTCTCCGCCCCAGTCCGATTGCATGGCAAGAATTTTTCTATCAAAGAGACGCTCAACATGTTGCTGAAAATCTCGAAATTTCTGAAAGACATCAGATTTATTCTTTAACAAATAGATCCATGTGAACTTACTATAATCATCGATAAAACTCACATAATACTTATAACGACCAACGGAGGCAGGGCCAGGTCCCCATACATCAGAGAAAATAAGCTCTAAAGGAGAACTAGACACACTAGTAGACTTTGGATACGGCAACTGATGACTTTTGCCTTTTTGACAGGCATCACAAACTGACTCATCATGTTTATTGGAAAAAGGAAGATCATTACTCCTAAGAATTTGCTCAACGACTGGAAACGAAGGATGTCCAAAACGCCAATGCCACCGAGTTGATGATGGTTTGCTTGCACTAAAGGCTTGTTTCGAAGTGAACGTGGAGGCATCATGAAGTGGATAAAGACCGCCCCTACTCTCTCCTTGGAGGAGGATTGTCCCGGTGTCCTTGTCCTTAACAGAGAAGAAATGTGGATGAATTTCAACAAAAGAGGAATTATCAGAAACAAGTTTAGATGCCGAAACTAGACTTTTGGTGGCTTTTGGTACATGCAAGATATTGTTTAGATGAATAGGACGATTAGGAGTATGAATAATCGTATGACCAACATGTTGTATATCCATACCTTGTCCACTAGCCGTGTGGACTTTTTCGTTCCCGGTGTAGCGATCACGAACCGCAAGCTTGTCCAATTCTCCGGTGACATGATCAGTTGCCCCGGTGTCAATATACCAGTTGGTATCCACCCCGTAGAATGGTTCAGAAGTCACCACATTTGCTTGAACTTCAGGGGTGACGAAGGAGCGATTAAACCGTTTGAAGCACTTGTAGGCCGGGTGTCCTGCCTTGTTGCATATCTGGCAGGGCGGACCACTGTAGCGAGAGCCTCTTCCTTGACCCGACGACTTGTTGTGGTTGTAACCACCACTGCTTCCGCCGCCATAGCCACCATAGTGGCCGCTGCCGCCCATGTTGTTGTGGCTGCCTTGTCCCTGGTTGTTCCGGCTGTCATAGCCACGACCTCCATTACTGCCGCCACGGTGTCCTCCAGTGCTGCCACCACGGCCAGCGCCATATCCGCCCCGGGAGGCCAGATTGGCGGAGAAGCCACCGGTGACAACATCGTCTTTCTGTGCTTCAATGCGTGCTTCTGCTGCCAAAAACATGGCATACACCTCGCTCAGCGAGATGCCTTGCTCCAGACGTGCTGAGATCGCCTCGACGAGCGGATTGTATTCCGCGTCCAAACCGTTGAGGACGGCGTTGATGACATCGTCTTCATCTAGCTTCTTGCCGGCAAGAGCCAGCTCATCAGTTAGTGCTTTGACCTTGTTGAAGTAGACGGAGACGCGCATCTCGCGCTTCTTCAGGTCATTGAGTGCCCGACGGAGCCCCATGACGCGAGCACGCGACTGGGACGCGTACATCTCCTGGATTGCTGTCCAGGCACCGTGCGCAGTCTGATGTTCTGAGACCTGCACCAACACCTCAAGTGAGACTGAACCAAGAAGATATTTTTATTTTATATTGCGCCAGCCGGGTCTTGAACTCAAGACCTCTTGGCTCTGATACCATATGAAATAACTACAATGGGGTTAAGCGTATGCCTTGCAGGGACGCGTTACGTGTTAATACATAGCAGCAGATTACAATGCCGGTATAGGTTTGATCTCCTAGAGATATTGTCTCCCACGGCAGCTATACAAAGGTTGGAGATATATCAGAGATCAAACCATACACGTTTTACAACACACGCGATTACATTCTTTAACAGGCTGCAGGTAGCCTCTCATGTCCTGAAATCCACTATAACCACCAGAGGATAAGAGTGCAGACAAGAGGAGACGCCAGAGGTTTCAATCAGTAGCATAGGATCTTTCCCGAGTGGACGATAGACTTTTAGGATTATATCCCTTTTCGATCATGCCTACGTCTTTTGAGGGAAATGATTCAGAACACAGGCATAAAGGTCACCAGGAGTAAGGTTGCAGCATTCAGAGACCAGCTTAACTAACTAAGAAAGAGAGGTTGCACGCCGATGAACAGCGCCGTGCGTGTCACACGTATCAGCATCAACCGTTCTTCCACGCCTGTAACGTCATATATAATCAGACACTACAGGAATCTGCAGAGGTGCCGACGGCCACACGGGCCCTCGGTTTAGTCTTAAAAGGTCGTCGGTGTATGCTACGCCGAGGACTACCGTCGGCGTAGCTTCTCGGGCAAGATCCGCCTCAACAAAGCCACGTGTGCCGCAGATCGATTTAATCTTTCTCTAGACCGATCGATTTCTTCTATGATCTCCGCTAGCTTTGTTCTATGGATAGAATGATGATTAAGTTCAGTGGAGGGGCCGCAGAATCAACTTGAAGATGCCAATAATTGATTGCGCGGCTAGTTCGTTAGGTGTCACTAACAACCGATTCATCCATTGAACTTGAAAATAAAACAGTACAGCAGTGCTACGGCATGGCATGCCTGCAGTTGCTTCCTTCGACATAACGCATTCGGCGCTTTATATGTAACTAACTAACTGGACAAAGCTACCGGAATGTGTTGGGAAAACACGGCGGACCACCAGTAAGGTTCGTCTGTATGGGTTTCCATGTATACATGTCTGAAAAAGTTCGGGCCCCTAGATATCAGGTGTACTAGACTGAAAATGGCCGAGGCTCTCCTGATATACGCTTTCTTAGGTATTTCTAGCAGATCGCCTAACATTTAGAGGAGGAAACAGCGCTGCAAAATAGAGGAGGATAAATTTCTCCTCTAAAGGGTGGCCGCTTGATCCGATCTCCTATATATATAGGAGCAAAAAAATTGATATGGTTTTGCAAATATCTCAAACATACGAAGTTTAAACATGCATACATATTATCCAAAAATTAACATATTGATGAAGTTTGATCCAAAAGCACAACATAGCATGTATATGTTGTGGACCCCACCACCACCTCAGCATCTTCTTCTTCGGGCACCACCACCTCGACGAGCATAAACACCACCACCACCACTCTCTTGGGCCAAGATCTTCGCCCGAGTGATCTCCCATTATGCCCTAGCTTTGTCATCCATTGAGCTAGGGTCCATGAACATGATGGTGTGGTCGGCATCCTCCCTCTCATTCGCCAACTTCTCCTCCTCAAGTGCAAGCTTTGCTTTTCTAGCATCTTCTTCTTGGCCATTCTTTCTTCATCTAGTGCTATCCTTCTTTGCTCCACCGCCAACTTGGACCACCACTTCTCATCCTCAAGAGATTTGAGCTCCCTCCACCTTGCCTCCTTCTCCTCTTTGCGTTCAGCCGCCAATGCCTTCTTGGTCTCAATGATAACATTTAACTCATCTTTGTATGCGGCCGCACCTCCCCTCCTTTTCTTCTCCTTTGCTATCTCTCCACCTTCCGGCCTATTGTTGAGGTCTTCTTCTTCGTCATCATCATCGACATCAATGGCCGTGGTGATTCTTGACCTCTTGGGTGTAGTCTCATAGTTTCTTCTTGGCCACTTCTCATTGCCCTCTAGTTCCTTGTAGAAATGAAACAGTGTAAAAGCTTTGTGGCAACCCTTATTGTTGCGATGCTTGTACACTTCTTGTTGCAATGGCATATATTGGGTGATTGGCACGCCACTTGGTGGTGAATTATTCACCGTCTCAATGGCGTCGGACCACCGATTGCAATAATCAAGTATTACACCCCAACGATGACTAAGAGAGTCTTGGGTGCGGTAGGACGGTATCTTGACAACATTGCGGTAGTGCTCTTCAATTCTTTGCCAAAACTTGTCCTTGCATTGATTGGCGCCAACCGATGCATCAAGCGAAACGTTCATCCAAGCATGGAACAATGCAACATCTTCTTCTTCACTATAGTTGGCGGATCTCTTTTTTGGCTTATTGCCCTTCTCTTTTGTCGCCGCCACCTTGGTCACCTCTTCTTCGGCTTCTTCATCCTCTGCGGCGTAGCTATCACCAACAGCCGAAGTTCAGCTCACCGAGGACTTGGGTGTGTGAAGAATCCAATTGAGACATGAATTCGGCCGCCCCAATCTTGGTGGTACTTGCTTGACTCTCGGTCACTTCGTCGAGCACGTCGCTAACGGCCACTCGAGGACGAGCATCACCGGCCGAGAGAGAAACCGTGGTCGTCGAGGAATCCTTGGCCTTGTGCATACGCGTCGAGGTCGATGCCGATGTGGCCTTCCTTTTCCTCTTCTCCGCCGCCGACTCAGTGAGGGCTTGCATCGCCGCTGTCGGCTTCCCTGACCGCATGCCACTGAACACCGGCGCTAGAGGCGGCTTGCCCACCGCCGCGGGCTTGCCGATGGACTTTTTGGTCGCTCCCACCGACCGCACTGATCCGGTGTTGCCCAACCTCTTCCGCGGCATCGGTGGCATCGCGGGGGTCGAATCGAGCGCCGATTCGCCGCCCAAAAACTCCAGCAGGCATGCGGGGACGAGCTCCGGTGCCATTCCGGCCGCATCGTGGGAGAAAGGTGGCGCCGGCGATTGCGGGCGGCGGTGAGCGGGAGTGGCGGCCGGTTGGGCGGGAGCTCAATTTTTTAGGAGGGGTTGTGGCGGGGAGGAAAGACGAGAGAGGCGCCTCGATTTTTAGGGATCAATATCCTATCTTTCCTCCTCTAACCATTTTTGTGCTTCGGCGAGAGTCGAATTCGGCCGTTAGCGGCGCATATTTCCTCCTCTAAGTCGTTTTTGTACTTGTGGTAGAGATGCTCTTACGGAGCAGGTAAAAAATAAGTTTTACCCAACATGGATGGTGAGTGACCATGTATTTTGCATGTTTCTGCGTGTATGTGCTTTTGCGGCCATTGTGTGCATTCTTATTCTCCATTCTTGTATGGCCTATATGGAAACAGATACAACATGTCTTCTTATTCTCGTGTGAATGGTTATTTCAGATCTGTCCAAAGAGGAGGTCGGGAAGAGGACAGGTACCTAATATCTACACACGTCCGAGGCTCCGACTCCGGGCTATCACGACATCTTGTCTTCATTTGCTTTTTGCTTTTTGATTATTAGTCAAACTGCCTTAGAGCTAGCTATTTTTAGTTTGAGTATTTGCTTCACTTTTTCTTTATTTTATAGAGCATAAATTACAAGAGATTTTTGTTTCTTTCCTCTTTATTTTTTGTGCTATATGCAGTGTCAAGATCCTTTTCAGATATTTGTGATCCAGACCGACTTATCCATAAAGGAGGTTCATAAACGTTCAGCATCATGCGGTATGCTCTTAAGACCCCCCAAGAAACTACTGAAGTTTACAACCACACAAGGCTAGTAACAATCGCAAGAAACAAATAAGGTACTTGATGATATGATGGCCATCTACACTCAGAGCGCACCATCAACAAAATGGGGTAAATTGAGAAGAAAAAGTTTGAGGCGTTAATTATAAAAATGACATTATTATCTGTTTGCTCTCATTGAAGTACTTCATATATTGAAAATATTTATGTAGATGACTTGCTCCAAAAGAACCAACAAATAGTTGACGTTCATTTCTTAGGTTTTTTTTCAATAACTTGTGGGAACAATTAGGGAAATAACTATCCTAGGCATAGCCTTCCAACAATAATAGCTATGTCAGTGGTCATTTTACTAATGAGTTAGTAGAAAACATGTTTATTTAAATTATTTTTGAAGAAAAGAACTAAATGGACTTTCATGACAAGTGTGGAGTAATTGAAACCGGGGTCCCTCCGCAAGGATCACCTAATACATTTATTTTTTCAGTATAGGGCTTAGATCAATTGGTGTGGATTTCAAGACGAAAGACACATAGGTTTAGGTCTCCCAGATATGAATTTAGCAATTTATTATCCAAATGGAGATTTTTTGGAGGCGCAAAGAGGATCGCACCCATCCCACATCGATGGAAGAGACACTTTGAAATAGGGTCTCATTTGACGTATTGGTACCGGCGAGAAAACACATGCATGGAATGATAATTGGTTCCCTCGAGATACAATGCTCAGGCCAACTGTTTGCAAGAAGGCGAACCCACCGGTAGCAGTAGCAAGTTTCATCAATTCGGCATCTGCTAGTTGGAATGTACAAAAGCTTGAAGAGTACTTTATGCCCATGAACATAGAGGTAATCATGGCCATCCCGTTAGGAACCATGCGTTTTGATGATTTCTGGGGTTGGCAGTTTGAGCGCACTGGAGTCTTCTCTGTACAGTCAGCCTACAGGATGATTGTGAACTCCAAAGTGCGTCGTGGCACTTGGCTTGAGGGCACAGCAACCGGGTCAGATCACAAGCAGGAGGAGAAGGACTGGACGACACTTTGGAAGGTCCAAGTGCCATCAAAGATCCGTGTTTTCTTGTGGCGTCTCGCCAAGCAGTCTATCCCCACAAATGATGTTGGACACCAGCGAAACATGGCATCTGATAGCGCATGCACTTTGTGTGGAGTGTCTGATTCCTGGAGACACTCTCTCCTTAAATGTAACATGAGTCGAAGCATCTGGGCTCTAATACCGGAGAGAATTACAGAGCATCTGATGAAGATGGAAGAACCAGATGCCAAACGTTGGATCTTCTCCATGATCAAAAGCTTAAAGCATGAAGATCTGATTCGTTGCCTAGTCACTTTATGGGCAGTGTGGTCTGCTCATCGTAAGGCAATTCACGAGGAAGTATTTCAGAGCCCACTTTCCACTTACTCATTTGTGGAATCCTTTCTACGTGATCTTGAATGTGCTTCGGCGAGCAAGGTTAAAGCTCAACCTGCAACTCAGCACATGAAGGTGAGGAGGTGGATTGCTTCTCCCCCCGGCGTCGCCAAAATCAATGTGTACGCAGCGGTGAAGAACTCGGAAAAGGCTGGTGCAATTGCAGCGGTTTGTCGATCGTCGGAAGGAGTCTACCTGGGTGCTTCGGTGGTCCAGGTTCCATGCATGGATGACCCAACGATTTTGGAGGCACTCGCTTGCCGAGAGGCTTTGGCTCTTGCAGCTGATCTCCATCTTTCATGAGTTAAAGTACCTTTAGACTGTTTGGAGGTGATTAAAAGTCTTGATGAAAATTACCTGGGAGATTCGATCAAGATCAAGGAACTTCGCGGATGTGAGTATATGACGTTTGTGCACGAGCGAAGAACTGCTAATATGGAGGCTCACAGCTTAATTAGCTCGGTCCTCTGTATCTCTTTCTACCGATCGCTACATCTGGCTAATTAAACCGCCAGATGAGTTTTGTATACCTATGAACATTACTGATCAATAAAGTGGCGGCTTATCCTCAAAAAAAAAGATATGAATTTGCAGCTTGGCTAGCCAGTAGCCACTGTATTTAGTCTCCGCCCATTCCTCCCCTCTAAAGAGCCAGTGACTGAACAGCCCAAGCCCACTTGTGAAGTCCATAATGGCCCATGAGATAGATCGATCATGGATCTCTATTCCGTACACTATGCACCTAATGCCCAACTAGAGATCGATTCATCTCCCGCTCAAAAAAAAAAAAAAGAGATCGATTCATCTTTACGCGGTCTACAACAGCTTACAACAGCCCACAATGGCGATTCATCGTGCGGTCGCATCTGCCCGCCTACCGCTAGGGCGCAGCGTCGACATGTAGCCAGGCATCAGCCGCCGGTCGAATCTTCCAACAATTCGTCGAGCGTCGGTCACTGCAACGGCCTGCGATTTCTGCGTGCCGATCGAAAGCTCGTTTCTCAGAGTTCCGAACCTCCACTACAGGAATGGCAGAGCATGCCGAGGGCCGAACTATACGCCGACGGCCAAATATCGGGGCCGTCGCGTACAGCCTAGCCGGGGCTGCCCCCAAACGTGACCGTCGGTGTAGGTTGGCCGTCGGCGTAGAGACGGCTACGCCGACGGCAGCCGTCGGCGTCCACCAGACCGTCGGCGTAGCACCAAGCATGCGTTCCCGCTCGCCCCGGCCGTGACGGCGCGTCCACGACGTCAGCCTAGACGCCGAGGGCTACCCTCGGCATAGCGCCTCCCCCTCCTATGCCGACGGCCACCCTCGGCGTAGCATATGTTTTTTTTTCTCAAATCTTACTTTTATTATGTTTGTATTATTTATTTATTAGTCTGAATTATAGAAATATGGTTCTGTTTTTTAAGAATTGGTAGACTGCATATGTAGGTCCCACACCCATGTGTTTCATACATTCTAGTATCGTCTATAAACTTAATCTTTCTTCGGGGTTGACGCTCTTCGCAGACGGGTCAACCGGAGCCAATAGGCACAACATCTGCTATCTATGTACATATGTCCCAAAACAAAGCAAAACAAAGGAAAAGTCCATTGGTAACCCTAACCATAACCCGGATTCTAACCCTAACCTAACCCTAACCCTAGGGGTAGATCTGCGGGGTCCCCACTCTAGGGTTTCCCAAGATACAAATCACCGGAACGTCAGAATTGTTGGAAAACTTGCATCTGCCCCTAACATATATGTACAAGTGTGATGTAAGGTTTGGCTAACCTTGCATGTACCCGGCGTTGACGATTTCCGTATACATGGGCTAGCACTTGGTAAAATCCAGGATCTGTATGTGGAAACTCCCGCCACGGCTCAAACGGAGCCTATTTTATGGTAAAGTATGTCCAACCTATGGTTTCCATGTACATATGTCCCAAACAAACCAAAGAAAGTAAAAAAGTCCATTGGTAAACCCTCGCACAGAGAAAACTACAGGGGTAGATCTACGGGGTCCCCGCCCTAGGATTTTCCAAGATACAGACCATCGGAGCGTCGGAATCGCTGGAAAACTTGCATATGCCCCTAACATATGTGTATAAGTGTGATGTAAGGTTTGGCTAACCTTGCATGTACCCGACGTTGACGATTTCCGCATACATGGGTTAGCACTTGGTAAAATCCAGGATCTGTATGTGGAAACTCCCGCCACGGCTCAAACGGAGCCTATTTTATGGTAAAGTAGTTTCCATGTACATATGTCCTAAACAAACCAAAACAAGTAAAAACGTCCATTGGTAAACCCTCGCTAGTAACCTCGTCTCGGTCTAATGCTTATTTTCTCCTTTCAGCTCGGAATTAATAAAAACTTTGTGTCATGGTTCATGGAAAAAGTAAATTCTAACCTGTCCTCGTACCTTGCAACATGTGACTTGTCCCTCTTATTACACGTAACTAATGCACACAACAAATTTGAAATGTTCTTGTAGGGCCGTGAGAGAAACGTTGATACGATAGATGACTTGAAATGTGTTTCCCAAAGTTGTAGCCGTGAGGTGACCAAGTATGAGAAGTATGATGTGAATGGGTTGCGTTTCCATACAGAGACGCACCAGAAGGGCCGGGCGAATCCCAAAACGATAAATACTGGGGTCTACACCAAAGGAGCCAATAACTTTGATTACTACAGAAGGTTACAGAGTGTATACGAGTTGACATTCAATCGTACGAACATATCGTCGTGTTCAAGTGTTATTGGTTGTACCCAATAGGTGGACAGAGAAGTGATAAGTCCATTGGGTTAGTTGAAGTTAAGCCTTCAACCACCTATAGCGGAGCTGATGTCTTTGTTGTGGCTCACCAAGCCAAGCAAGTTTATTATTTGCCCTACCCATGCCAGAAAGCGGAATCTCTTTAATCCTGAGTGGCCAACCACAAGTGCACATCTCAGGCGACGACAACCACATGACAAGTACTAGACAGGAGTCATGTGGCCCTGAGTAGCCACTCAACTAATGCGCACCCTCAGGCGAAGACAACCACAAGACAAGTACTAGACAGGAGTCCTGTGGCCACGAGTAGCCGCCCGCCATTCAACCAATCCACCCGGGTGTTTCATTAGGGTTGTTAATTTTAATTCCCAACACTCACAATCCGGAATGATCAAACGACGGTGGCATTTTGTTATTGCTAGGCAACTAAGAATGCTAGCAAGGGTTCATGGTGGCTACACACTTTGATAAGCATAGCATAACTTTCGAAAACAAATTCCTACCATGCATACTAGTTTGAAAAACACTAATGCATATATAAAATAGGTAGGATTTGAATGTCACTTGCCTTTTTGGTAGTCGAAGCGCGTTCACTTCTCTTATTCAAAATACGTGCCTCTCCGTACGAACTATAACATAGAATATAGCACAACATAAACACACCATTCGACAACAATAAAACCAAACCAAGCAAACAATCATGTAGTTAATCAATGTGTTTTAATCATCGGTTAAAGAAGATATGGCATGAGGTTTGGCTTGCAAGATATGAATTGGAGATATTGATTGGATGGATCAAATACTTGAAAAAGGAAATGATTATCTAAGTCAAGTGCTTAGAAGAAAAATGGTTGATAAGAACCTATGGTCAATTGTTGTTTGCTACTCAAGGATGGGAAAAATGATATGATCCATGTGATAAAATCACATGAGTCTCAAATGACGCAACTCAAAATATTATTTAGTAAAGTGTGACAACACTTACTAAGTTAGTATGAGTTACACATAGGCTTGGGTATAAACAAATGATACATGACATTACTCAAATTACTCATTTGTAAGTTGAATAGTTTTAAACTAGTCAAAGGAGTGAATGAAAATGCATTTGGATAGACACGATATTAGTTCAAGGTAAAGTGTCTAGTGGTATTGGCGTGTTCTCTGATATGTGCAATAATAATAAAGTTTCTTGGATATTTAATTTGGTTTAGAAAACATTAATTGAGTATCTACTTAACATACACAACCTTATTAATTAGCTACCGCAAGATTTATGTTTATTAAAAATATAAAATTGAGTTCCCTGGATCGGTTACAGTAGTACAAGATTAGACCAATTGGAATTATTCAAAAATAATTTATAGAATTTGAATTATCGTCAAATTACTGATTTGTATAGATTTTACTAAAGCAAGTTTGTGCACGTGTCAAAGTTGTACAACTCCTATACCAAGTTGAAGTATATGATCTGAGGATTCCAGAAAGTACAAATTTGTTAAATTTGGACCAGTAGATTATTTGATATGATTTTTATAGTGAAAAAGGATTAATTAAATCATTTGAATTATGATTCGAAAACTAATATATAACATATACAGTATTCTTGCATATTTGGATTCTACATGTTATAAGCTTTCCAACGATATAAAGTTTGTAAATTTTGGACCTCTGGATGATTTTATATTGAATTTCTAAGTTAGACACATAATCTGATATTTAAAATTTACATTAAAATGAGTTTGACCGAGTTTGACTGAGACGCTGACTGTACTGTATAGTTGACTGCTGACTGTACAGTTGACTGTTGACTATCTTGATCTGTACTGCCATGACTGAGTTTGACTTTGATCGGACTGAGTTGATTATCTCGATGTCATGATGATGTCATAAAGTTGACGAGAAAAATTTGCTCAGATGGAAAAACTTTCTACATCAAAGTTGTATAGAATTAATAGATCTATCTAACGCACAAATTACTTTTCACAACGGATTAATGTGTTTGACAAGATCTGAGTTATACCTTATAGGATCTGAATCTTGCAACACGATTTTCTCCTTGCTCGGTGAATGAAACAGGATGAAACTTGCGGCAATTGAAAGATCTTGACGAGAGGAACAACTTCCGTGTTGAGGTCATGACGATTCGAGATCGTTTTGAAACTCGATTTGGCTCCGGTTGACTCGAAATAGATCTGTAGATGAGCGATAAATCCGTACGTCAAATCGAAAAACTTTCAACATAAAAGTTGTAGAGGATGATCAGATCTACATACTCACCAAAGGAATTTGGATTTCGTGGAACGAGGACGAACTAATTGAAGATTCCCTTTGTCAGGTCTGACACCTTACGATGCGAAATTATCTGTGTATGGTCGATGAAAAGGGATGAGATTGGTCGGGATTGAAAGACTTCGACGAGATCTACAACTTTCGTGTAGAGTCCGAAGCGATTCGAGATAGTTTTGGTGGTTAAATCAACGAGTTAAGCTTTCGTTGATGTAGTATTTCGAGAAGAGAAAAGGGAAACGAAACTATGGTCTGGTGGAGAGTTTATATAGACCATAGGTCGGTGGAAAAGTTGGGGCTCGAAGTTAGGAACGCGTAGAAATAAACGGATCTAAATTCGAAGTTGTGTAGCTCAAGAAAAGTTCGTTTAAGTGGATTTTCCGTTCTTGACCGAACCGATAGAACCGATAGATGGTGGCCGGTCGGTCGGCCGGGTGGGCTTGACCTGCCCGCCTGCTGGGCCGGTCGGTCCGGCTGGCCGGCCCACTTTATTTTTTTTTCCTTTTTTTTTTTCTTTTTCTTTACTTGTTTCTTTTATAAAACTAGTTTCATAATTCCGATTTGAGTGAAACGAATTTCTACGAGTTTGTAAAATTGTTTTTCTCAGTATAGGACAATAAAAGGATTTAGATTTTATAAATTGTTATTTTATATTATTTTATTACTATTATGCTATTATGGCTATGTGTTACTAGTTTCAACATAAGCATACCAAACAAGTTTATAAAAATTTGTAAAAATCAAAATAGTGTTTTAGGACAACAAGGAACCTGTTTAAAACCATTTGTGAAAATAAAATATTAATTATATGCACTTAGCCTAATTGGCTACTTTGGCAATATTTTACAAATATAGTTTTCTATAGTTTTATTTTCTTAAATAGAAATCCATTAAGGATTTGAAAACTTTGAAAATCAAAATATGTTTGATTTTGAAAATACTTGAAACCAAAAGTAATTGGAGAACAATAGTTTGGAAAATACCTTTAAATAACTTCTAAAAGTTTTAATTCCTTGTGAATTTTTAATCAAGTTCAAACAATCAAGCACCAAATTTATTTTTATTTTACATTCCAAAATTTAGAAAATTTCGGGATGTGACAGACTACCACCCTTAAAAGAAATCTCGTCCTCGAGATTTGAGAAAGGCTAGAGACAAAGGGTTTTGAGCTCCAGGTCTTCTAATAGGTTCATACTCACTATTGCTTCTTTTTCGAACATCTCCGAGGAGATTTCGGAAGTTAACTTTGGGCTTTGAAAAATTTGACACTAAATCGTATGCGGTCGTACCATCAAGTATATCCATTCATATGAGGGTACTCATCCCATGGATATTATCCTAAGTATACTTATGGGGAACTCCTTGTGATACCTTCTCCAATACCATCTCATGCGGCATCTCGTGTAAATCCATAATCGAAGGGTACGACTTCTACCACCCTTAAAAGAAACTTCGTTAGGTAGTCTTAGGTCTTGGGTTTAGGCTAAGATCATCTTGAATATGATTTGGCACTCGGGTCATGGTTTGAAACACCTATGGCTTATGGCTTCTGAGTTAAAATCGAGTAGGCGAATGTTTATTCACATATAGTGAACAACATATCTCTCCAAAGTGACTTGAGTAGGTTTCCTTCATGGTAGGGCTTCTAATCCAAACGGTTGGTTGTTAAACTACTTCGACAATCGATGGTCACTCTTTGGGTCAATCAAGAGACCAAGATGAGATTACTTCGAGGCATCCTTCCTATTCTTACTTCTTGGTGTCATCGGCGGTCTTCCGCTATTCTTCATCTAGTGGTTGGGTCTTCAAACTAACCGTAGTCCTACGCTTGGCAGCACTTGCCTACTATAAGGGTATAATATTTATCCACCCTAAGGTTTAGGCTTATTCGCTGACATCCCTTTTGTAGGTGTGTCACTCTGGATTCGCAAAGTCAATATTACGAAAGTGAATAATAAGAGTAGTAGGAAGGGTGATCAATCCATCCTGCAACCAAATCATTACTCCGTATTTGATTTATTGAATCTCGTGTTCTAACACTTGGTCAACCTCACAAGTTTGTTAAAAATTTCTATGGAGAATTGAATCAATGTTTCAATCCCCATTTTTGCATTGTTTTGAAAACATTTCTATCGATCCTCAACTAAAGTTTTGTGTATCTACCAATCAACGGTTCTTCATCTTGATAGGAACATGAAGGTTGGTTTACTAAAGTTGTCTTCATAGCGAGTTGCCGAGAAAACATTCTCTGGGCTGGGTATAGATGAGAATAGGTAGAAAGATTCTAAAGAAGGTTCCTACCCAAACACATCATATCAAGGAAAACATCTAACAAGCATCAAGCAATATGTTTCATACACAAACAAACTAGTATGGTCATACCTCAATTTGGTATGATCAATATTTTGTTACTTTATCGTTGGTTCGCTAAAAGATAACTAATGGTGGTCTAGTCTATTTCTGCTTTGGATGTTTCAAGTTTCTATTCTACTCCTTCGGTGTATCTTCATGTGTTGCGCATCGAAGTCTTTCTTCAAGTTCTTCATTGGTCTCCCATGCAACACTTCTTGCAGAGTCGAAGAATATCACATGAAGCATCAGTTCCAAACTTCAGGCTCACGGTCTTCATCGGTCCTTTTTGATAGTTTTGATAAGGGGTCATCTAAAGAAAGGAGGAAAACAATTTTGAAAATGGAATAGATGAGAATACAAGAGGTTCCAAAATCCAAACATCTTTTTGATTGAAAATAGGATTAGACACAGTTTTCATTCTAGGGCCTTCCTATTTCTAATCCAAACCTAGGGTCTCGATCCTACAGGCAACACTATGCTCTGATACCATTCTATAGCACCCTACCTTTTAATAAAGGTAAGATACCTGTGTATAGTGCTATTCCGGGATCACTGATAGCACACACATTACAAAATATAGTAATCATTGCAATAGTATCAAATTACTAAATCATTGATCCAGAGGGTAAAGTAAAACCTTACAAATTGCATAGTCACATGGACTAGCTCAGAATAAATACAGCGGAAAGTAAATCAGCAATGAGCCTTCATCATCTTCATGTGCCACAAGCAGATCATGTTGGAATGTAGACTCGAGATCCTACCACGTACTTCTCCTCGAGAAAATCCCGCACGTTTGAATATGCAGCCCCACGAATGGAGGTCGAGTACAATGATGTCTTCGGCAAATGACACTTATATGGTGGCTGTTTTGGGCATGACTATCTACATGATATTTGGCAAGTGGAGTTTAGGCAAATTTGCATAAAGCCAATTTTATCCTACATTTTTATTTCAAAACAAAACATTTTACAAAACTCATTATGATGTCATAAATAGTATCATGGTTACATCTCCCATGTACTATCCGACAGTTGCTACTCAAATTTTAACTCATTCAGAAAAGGTGATGAGATTCTTCCGTACATTCCTTGTCCAGGAGCTCAAATTGTCCGTAACCGGGGACACGGCTAAGATCTTAGGTTTACTCTCGAGAGGTTGTGCACTTTCACCTTACGACCCACCCTTCCCAAGAGAAGAAATGAGACAAGATCTTTCGGAGGAGGCTTCAACCATAACTAGCTAGACCCGTTCCCGTTTGGTAGCTAGCCACATCATCATGTCAAGCAACAAGTTTGGCCTCACAACTTACTTAATCCCAGCGAGCCCATAATACCATAAGGCTGCACCTTGGAAGCTAACTAAAACATGGACGACATATTAATCTCTTTAATCCCGAGTGGCCAACCACAAGTGCACATCTCGAGCGACGACAACCACATGACAAGTACTAGACGGGAGTCATGTGGCCCCGAGTAGCCACTCAACTAATGCGCACCCTCAGGCAAAGACAACCACAAGACAAGTACTAGACGGAGTCCTGTGTGCACTGAGTAGCCGCCCACCATTCAACCAATCCACCCAGGTGTTTCATTAGGGTTGTTAATTTTAATTCCCAACACTCACAATCCAGAATGATCAAACAGCAGTGGCATTTTGTTATTGCTAGGCAACTAAGAATGCTAGCAAGGGTTCATGGTGGCTACACACTTTGATAAGCATAGCATAACTTTCGAAAACAAATTCCTACCATGCATACTAGTTTGAAAAACACTAATGCATATATAAAATAGGTAGGATTTGAATGTCACTTGCCTTTTTGGTAGTCGAAGCGCGTTCACTTCTCTTATTCAAAATACGTGCCTCTCCGTACGAACTATAACATAGAATATAGCACAACATAAACACACCATTCGACAACAATAAAACCAAACCAAGCAAACAATCATGTAGTTAATCAATGTGTTTTAATCATCGGTTAAAGAAGATATGGCATGAGGTTTGGCTTGCAAGATATGAATTGGAGATATTGATTGGATGGATCAAATACTTGAAAAAGGAAATGATTATCTAAGTCAAGTGCTTAGAAGAAAAATGGTTGATAAGAACCTATGGTCAATTGTTGTTTGCTACTCAAGGATGGGAAAAATGATATGATCCATGTGATAAAATCACATGAGTCTCAAATGACGCAACTCAAAATATTATTTAGTAAAGTGTGACAACACTTACTAAGTTAGTATGAGTTACACATAGGCTTGGGTATAAACAAATGATACATGACATTACTCAAATTACTCATTTGTAAGTTGAATAGTTTCAAACTAGTCAAAGGAGTGAATGAAAATGCATTTGGATAGACACGATATTAGTTCAAGGTAAAGTGTCTAGTGGTATTGGCGTGTTCTCTGATATGTGCAATAATAATAAAGTTTCTTGGATATTTAATTTGGTTTAGAAAACATTAATTGAGTATCTACTTAACATACACAACCTTATTAATTAGCTACCGCAAGATTTATGTTTATTAAAAATATAAACTTGAGTTCCCTGGATCGGTTACAGTAGTACAAGATTAGACCAATTGGAATTATTCAAAAATAATTTATAGAATTTGAATTATCGTCAAATTACTGATTTGTATAGATTTTACTAAAGCAAGTTTGTGCACGTGTCAAAGTTGTACAACTCCTATACCAAGTTGAAGTATATGATCTGAGGATTCCAGAAAGTACAAATTTGTTAAATTTGGACCAGTATATTATTTGATATGATTTTTATAGTGAAAAAGGATTAATTAAATCATTTGAATTATGATTCGAAAACTAATACATAACATATACAGTATTCTTGCATATTTGGATTCTACATGTTATAAGCTTTCCAACGATATAAAGTTTGTAAATTTTGGACCTCTGGATGATTTTATAATGAATTTCTAAGTTAGACACATAATCTGATATTTAAAATTTACATTAAAATGAGTTTGACCGAGTTTGACTGAGACGCTGACTGTACTGTATAGTTGACTGCTGACTGTACAGTTGACTGCTGACTGTACAGTTGACTGCAGTTTGACTTTGACCAGACTGAGTTGACTATGCTGATGTCATGACGATGTCACAAAGTTGACAGAAAAATTTGCTCAGATGGAAAAACTTTCTACATCAAAGTTGTATAGAATTAATAGATCTATCTAACGCACAAATTACTTTTCACAACGGATTAATGTGTTTGACAAGATCTGAGTTATACCTTATAGGATCTGAATCTTGCAACACAATTTTCTCCTTGCTCGGTGAATGAAACAGGATGAAACTTGCGGCAATTGAAAGATCTTGACGAGAGGAACAACTTCCGTGTTGAGGTCATGACGATTCGAGATCGTTTTGAAACTCGATTTGGCTCCGGTTGACTCGAAATAGATCTGTAGATGAGCGATAAATCCGTACGTCAAATCGAAAAACTTTCAACATGAAAGTTGTAGAGGATGATCAGATCTACATACTCACCAAAGGAATTTGGATTTCGTGGAACGAGGACGAACTAATTGAAGATTCCCTTTGTCAGGTCTGACACCTTACGATACGAAATTATCCGTGTATGGTCGATGAAAAGGGATGAGATTGGTCGGGATTGAAAGACTTCGACGAGATCTACAACTTTCGTGTAGAGTCCGAAGCGATTCGAGATAGTTTTGGTGGTTAAATCAACGAGTTAAGCTTTCGTTGATGTAGTATTTCGAGAAGAGAAAAGGGAAACGAAACTGCGGTCTGGTGGAGAGTTTATATAGACCATAGGTCGGTGGAAAAGTTGGGGCTCGAAGTTAGGAACGCGTAGAAATAAACGGATCTAAATTCGGAGTTGTGTAGCTCAAGAAAAGTTCGTTTAAGTGGATTTTCCGTTCTTGACCGAACCGATGGAATCGATCGATGGTGGCCGGTCGGTCGGCCGGGTGGGCTTGACCTGCCCGCCTGCTGGGCCGGTCGGTCCGGCTGGCCGGCCCACTTTATTTTTTTTCCTTTTTTTTCTTTTTCTTTACTTGTTTCTTTTATAAAACTAGTTTCATAATTCCGATTTGAGTGAAACGAATTTCTATGAGTTTGTAAAATTGTTTTTCTCAGTATAGGACAATAAAAGGATTTAGATTTTATAAATTATTATTTTATATTATTTTATTACTATTATGCTATTATGGCTATGTGTTACTAGTTTCAACATACGCATACCAAACAAGTTTATAAAAATTTGTAAAAATCAAAATAGTGTTTTAGGACAACAAGGAACCTGTTTAAAACCATTTGTGAAAATAAAATATTAATTATATGCACTTAGCCTAATTGGCTACTTTGGCAATATTTTACAAATATAGTTTTCTATAGTTTTATTTTCTTAAATAGAAATCCATTAAGGATTTGAAAACTTTGAAAATCAAAATATGTTTGATTTTGAAAATACTTGAAACCAAAAGTAATTGGAGAACAATAGTTTGGAAAATACCTTTAAATAACTTCTAAAAGTTTTAATTCCTTGTGAATTTTTAATCAAGTTCAAACAATCAAGCACCAAATTTATTTTTATTTTACATTCCAAAATTTAGAAAATTTCGGGATGTGACACCTTATAATAATGGTAACAGTTATGCTAATTCTTATGGGAATTCTTACAACAATAATAGGAATACACCCCCTGGACTTGAAGCTATGCTTAAAGAATTTATTACTACACAAACTGCCTTTAACAAATCTGTTGAGGAAAAGCTCAATAAAATTGATATTCTCGCTTCTAAGGTTGATAGTCTTGCCTCTGATGTTGATCTTTCGAAATCGAAAGTTATGCCTAATAGGGATATTGAAAATAAAATTGTTACTACAGCAAATGCCATCCAAGTTAGAATTAATGAGAATATAAGATTAATGGCTGAACTGCGTGCTAGGTGGGATAGAGAAGAAAATGAAAAACTAGCTAAAGAGAAAAATGTAGCTAAAGTTTGGACTATCACCACCACTAGCAATGTTAATGATCCACATGTTGCTGCACCTCCTACTATTAATGGTAAAATAATTGGTGTTGGCAATGTTTCTACTCCTAGTGCAAAGCGCGCAAAATTACACGAAGCTGCTAAAGCTGCTGAAGCCACTTTGTGATAAAGCTCGCTGAAATTTTTTCCAACCTTGGGGATGATAATCCCATTGCTTTAGATTGTAATGATTTAGATTTTGATGATTGCCACATCTCTGAAGTTATAAAGTTCTTACAAAAACTTGCTAAGAGTCCCAATGCTAGCGCTGTAAACTTGGCTTTCACAAAACATATTACAAATGCTCTCATAAAAGTTAGAGAAGAGAAACTAAAACTTGAAACTTCTATTCCTAGAAAGCTAGAGGATGGTTGGGAGCCCATCATTAAAATGAGGGTCAATGATTTTGATTGTAATGCTTTATGTGATCTTGGTGCAAGTATTTCTGTTATGCCTAAGAAAGTCTATGATATGCTTGACTTGCCACCATTGAAAAATTGTTATCTGGATGTTAATCTCGCTGATAATGCTAAAAAGAAACCTTTGGGGAGAGTTGATAATGTTCATATTATGGTTAACAATAACCTTGTCCCCGTTGATTTTGTTGTCTTGGATATTGAATGCAATGCATCTTGTCCCATTATATTGGGAAGACCTTTTCTTCGAACCGTTGGTGCTACTATTGATATGAAGGAAGGTAATATTAAATATCAATTTCCTCTCAAGAAAGGTATGGAACACTTCCCTAGAAAGAGGATGAAGCTACCTTATGATTCTATTATTAGAACAAATTATGATGTTGATGCTTCATCTCTCGATAACACTTGATATACACTTTCTGCGCCTAGCTGAAAGGCGTTAAAGAAAAGCGCTTATGGGAGACAACCCATATTTTTACTACAGTATTTTTGTTTTATATTTGAGTCTTGGAAGTTGTTTACTACTGTAGCAACCTCTCCTTATCTTAGTTTTATGTTTTGTTGTGCCAAGTAAAGTCTTTGATAGTAAAGTGAGTACTAGATTTGGATTACTGCGCAGTTTCAGATTTCTTTGCTGTCACGAATTTCGACCTGCCTCCCTGTAGGTAGCTCAGAAAATTAAGCCAATTTACGAGCATGATCCTCAGATATGTACGCAACTTTCATTCAATTTGGGCATTTTCATTTGAGCAAGTCTGGTGCCTCAATAAAATCCATCTTTACGGACTGTTCTGTTTTGACAGATTCTGCCTTTTATTTCGCATTGCCTCTTTTGCTATGTTGGATGAATTTCTTTGATCCATTAATGTCCAGTAGCTTTATGCAATGTCCAGAAGTGTTAAGAATGATTGTGTCACCTCTGAACATGTTAATTTTTATTGTGCACTAACCCTCTAATGAGTTGTTTCGAGTTTGGTGTGGAGGAAGTTTTTGAAGGATCAAGAGAGGAGTATGATACAATATAATCAAGGAGAGTGAAAGCTCTAAGCTTGGGGATGCCCCGGTGGTTCACCCCTGCATATTCTAAGAAGACTCAAGCGTCTAAGCTTGGGGGCATCCCCTTCTTCATCGACAACATTATCAGGTTCCTCCCCTGAAACTATATTTTTATTCGGCCACATCTTATGTACTTTGCTTGGAGCGTCTGTTTGTTTTTGTTTTTGTTTTGTTTGAATAAAATGGATCCTAGCATTCACTTTGTGGGAGAGAGACACGCTCCGCTGTAGCATATGGACAAGTATATCCTTAGGCTTTACTCATAGTATTCATGGCGAAGTTTCTTCTTCGTTAAATTGTTATATGGTTGGAATTGGAAAATGCTACATGTAGTAATTCTAAAATGTCTTGGATAATTTGATACTTGGCAATTGTTGTGCTCATGTTTAAGCTCTTGCATCATATACTTTGCACCCATTAATGAAGAAACACTTAGAGCTTGCTAATTTGGTTTGCATATCTGGTTTCTCTAAAGTCTAGATAATTTCTAGTATTGAGTTTGAACAACAAGGAAGACGGTGTAGAGTCTTATAATGTTTACAATATGTCTTTTATGTGAGTTTTGCTGCACCGTTCATCCTTGTGTTTGTTTCAAATAACCTTGCTAGCCTAAACCATGTATCGAGAGGGAATACTTCTCATGCATCCAAAATCCTTGAGCCAACCAATATGCCATTTGTGTCCACCATACCTACCTACTACATGGTATTTCTCCACCATTCCAAAGTAAATTGCTTGAGTGCTACCTTTAAAATTCCATCATTCGCCTTTGCAATATATAGCTCATGGGACAAATAGCTTAAAAACTATTGTGATATTGAATATGTACTTATGCACTTTATCTCTTATTAAGTTGCTTGTTGTGCGATAACCATGTTTACTGGGGACGCCATCAACTATTCTTTGTTGAATATCATGTGAGTTGCTATGCATGTCCGTCTTGTCTGAAGTAAGAGAGATCTACCACCTTAATGGTTGGAGCATACATATTGTTAGAGAAGAACATTGGGCCGCTAACTAAAGCCATGAATCATGGTGGAAGTTTCAGTTTTGGACATATATCCTCAATCTCATATGAGAATAATAATTGTTGCCACATGCTTATGCATTTAAGAGGAGTCCATTATCTGTTGTCCATGTTGTCCCGGTATGGATGTCTAAGTTGAGAATAATCAAAAGCGAGAAATCCAAAATGCGAGCTTTCTCCTTAGACCTTTGTACGAGGCGGCATGGAGGTACCCCATTGTGACACTTGGTTAAAACATGTGTATTGCGATGATCCGGTAGTCCAAGCTAATTAGGACAAGGTGCGGGCACTATTAGTATACTATGCATGAGGCTTGCAACTTGTAGGATATAATTTACATAACTCATATGCTTTATTACTACCATTGACAAAATTGTTTCATGTTTTCAAAATAAAAGCTCTAGCACAAATATAGCAATCGATGCTTTCTTCTTTGAAGGACCATTCTTTTTACTTTTATGTTGAGTCAGTTCACCTATTTCTCTCCACCTCAAGAAGCAAACACTTGTGTGAAGCTGTGCATTGATTCCTACATACTTGCATATTGCACTTGTTATATTACTCTATGTTGACAATTATCCATGAGATATACATGTTACAAGTTGAAAGCAACCGCTGAAACTTAATCTTCCTTTGTGTTGCTTCAATACCTTTACTTTGATTTATTGCTTTATGAGTTAACTCTTATGAAAGACTTGTTGATGCTTGTCTTGAAGTACTATTCATGAAAAGTCTTTGCTTTATGATTCATTTGTTTACTCATGTCATTACCATTGTTTTGATTGCTGCATTCATTACATATGTTTACAAATAGTATGATCAAGGTTATGATGGCATGCCACTTCAGAAATTATCTTTGTTATCGTTTTACCGCTCGGGACGAGCGAAACTAAGCTTAGGGATGCCGATACGTCTCCGACGTATCGATAATTTCTTATGTTCCATGCCACATTATTGATGATATCTACATGTTTTATGCACACTTTATGTCATATTCGTGCATTTTCCGGAACTAACCTATTAACAAGATGCCGAAGAGCCGATTCTTGTTTTCTGCTGTTTTTGGTTTCAGAAATCCTAGTAACGAAATATTCTCGGAATTGGACGAAATCAACGCCCGGGGTCCTATTTTGCCACGAAGCTTCCGGAAGACCGAAGAGGAGTCGAAGTGGGGCCACGAGGCGCCGCCACACTAGGGCGGCGCGGCCCGAGCCCCGGCCGCGCCGACCTGTGGTGTGGGGCCCTCGTGTGGCCCCCCACGTTGCCCTTCCGCCTACTTAAAGCCTCCGTCGCGAAACCCCCGAGTACCGAGAGCCACGATACGGAAAACCTTCCGGAGACGCCGCCGCCAATCCCATCTCGGGGGATTCCGGAGATCTCCTCCGGCACCTCGCCGGAGAGGGGATTCATCTCCCGGAGGACTCTTCACCGCCATGGTCGCCTCCGGAGTGATGAGTGAGTAGTTCACCCCTGGACTATGGGTCCATAGCAGTAGCTAGATGGTTGTCTTCTCCTCATTGTGCTTCATTGTTGGATCTTGTGAGCTGCCTAACATGATCAAGATCATCTATCTGTAATACTATATGTTGTGTTTGTCGGGATCCGATGGATAGAGAATACTGTGTTATGTTAATTATCAAGTTATTACCTATGTGTTGTTTATGATCTTGCATGCTCTCCATTATTAGTAGAGGCTCTGGCCAAGTTTTTGCTATTAACTCCAAGAGGGAGTATTTATGCTCGATAGTGGGTTCATGCCTCCATTGATATCCGGGACGGTGACGGAAAGTTCTAAGGTTGTGGATGTCTCTGTTGCCACTAGGGATAAAACATTGATGCTATGTCTAAGGATGTAGTTGTTGATTACATTACACACCATACTTAATGCAATTGTCTGTTGTTTTGCAACTTAATACTGGAAGGGGTTCGGACACTACTAGGAAAAGGCCTAGCCGTAAGGTTGACTTCAGTGGCGCACCATGATGGCCGTGCGCCACTACTACTTAGCAGTGGCGCACCACAAAATGGTGGGCCACTGTTACAAATGTAGTAGTGGCGTACCTTGTTTGTGGTGCGCCATTACTAATTCTCGGCGGGAGGCCGGCTCCTACCCAAAACTAATAGTGGCGCACGTCTCCATGGTGCGCCACTGCTACATTGCTTACTTATGGCGCATGGCTTTGTGGTGCGCCACTGCTAGGAGGTGGCCAGGGCCCTTTAGAGATAAGGGCTTTAGCAATGGCGCACTGCGTGGTGCGCCACTACTAGCTATGGCGCACCGCCGACATGGTGCGCCACTGCTAAGTTGGGCAGGGGCGTGGGTTTACGGGTACCGGGTGAGCGGTGGCGCACCACTTAGCGATGCGCCATTGCTATGTCACCCTAGCGATGGCGCACGGCTAGGTGGTGCGCCACTTGCTAACCCGGGACCATTTCTCGCTTTTCACCCTCCACTCACATGTGCCACCCACTTTCCCCAAACACTCTTCCACCACCACCTCCCACCAAATCTGGATCTGGTCGTGTTGCCCCTCCTTCCCACCTCATTTTCACCTCTTCATTCACCAAAATTAAGTTGGTAAACTTAATTTTCTTCATAAGTAAGTAATGGTGAAGCTTTCTTAGCTCAATACCCTACTCAATCTCAACTTTTTACCTCATCCAACACTCTAGGTCTCGCCGTATCGGTAACTTTGTTGGTTTTATGCTTTGTGTGTGAACGGTTCCGATCGTCTTGCACACACGTCATGCACATATGTTATGTGCGAAGCTCGATGATATCATGTGTACGTGCGCATGCGCGAAAAGCGTCACGTGCATGTGTGTTGTATGCGAAGCCTCCGGATCCACATGTGTGTTGTATATGCGAAGCCTCCACACATGTGTTGCATGTGTTTTTGTTTGCAGGGATTTGAAATGCGATGGAGTTGCCAATATTTTGCCGAAACGTTGATTCATTTCCGTTTCGGCGAATGTTGGGCATACTACGCATATACATGTCCTATTTTTAGGGAAGGTCATGCCAAAATTTTCTTTTGGTATGCTAAGATATCCATTTTCTCTATATCCGCGAGCGACCATGGTCCGCATGATGAGCGAAGGCGTTGTGGCTAGGTTTTTGAAAGCCGCGACAGCCGAGATGATTAGAAATAACCAAAAGGAGATAAGATGTCCGTGTCGAAGATGCAAGCTAACGAGCCTTATGGACCCTAAAGCCGATATGGTGCGGGACCACCTTCTCATGCGTGGTTTCATGGATGGCTATCGGTGGGAAGGCGACGAAGATGATTATGAATTTGTCCATGGGAATTCAACAAGAAGTAAGGAAGGCCGAGGTGATCGGGATGTAGAAGATCTCGGGCATGATCGGGATGTAGAAGATCCCGGAGATGATGATGACCACAATGTAGGAGATCCTGGACTCGATGATGAGGAAGATCAAGATGGAGGTCATCATGACGATCATGAAGATGAAGACGATGGACCATCGTCGATGGACTGGGTGCGGGACCCTTATCTTCAAGAGCTGCTTCTCAAGCGGACGAGTAACGCAAGAGCTGCCGCCCGAGAGAAAGCCAAGATGGATCAAGCGGAGGTAGACGCCGTTACTCCATTGTATGAAGGATGCAGGCCGGAGGATACCCGCCTGAAAGTAACGCTCATGGCTCTGGAGATGAAGGTAAAGCACAAAATGACCGACACATCCTTCAACGACAACATGTCATTCGGCGGGAACGTCTTCCCAAAGGTAACACGTGTCCGACTAGTATCGAGGAGGCCAAGAAAATCGTGTGTCCTCCGGATTTACCGCACGTGAAATACCATGTGTGCTTGAACGATTGCATCATTCATCGGAACGAGCACGCGAGTGTACCATATGTCCGGAGTGCGGCGTCGGTCGGTACAAGAAGGGGAAGAAAGCTCCTCGGAAGGTGGTGTGGTACTTTCCAATCACTCCTCGTCGCGGCGGTATTTCGCGGATCCTAAGCAAGCAAAGCTAATGCGCCGGCACGCGGAGATGAGGAAGGGAGAAGATGACGCGGATGATCCGAAGAAAAAGAAAAAGGACAGGATGTTGAGACACCCTTCGGATGCTAGCCGAGTGGAATGCGTTGGACCTCGAGTACCCGGAATTTGGCGACGATCCTAGGAACATAAGGCCGGGCGCGAGCACCGATGGAGTCAATCCGTTTGGCAGCCGGAGCGAGCACGCATAGCACCTGGCCCGTGTTTGTGTGGATGTACAACCTCCCCCTGGTTGTGCATGAAGAGGAAGTACATTCAAATGAGTATGCTAATTGAAGGGCCGAAACAACCAGGGAACGACATCAATGCGTATATGGGGCTTACGAAAGAGGAGCTAGCCACGCTATGGGACACGCCCGCCAATACGTGGGACGCCGCCGCGGAAGAATATTTCCCTATGAGAGCCGCACTGCTCACGACGGTGCACGACTTTCTCGGTTACGGATATGTCGCGGGGCAGGTGGTCCACGGATTCAATGCATGCGTAAGGTGCATGGACGACACAACGTACCGCCAGCTAGATAGAGATCCCGGGTCCTCGAAAACGGTAATCATGGGACATCGAAGGTGGCTTCGCGAGGACGACGCATGGAGGAAACGCAAGGATCTGTTCGATGGTGAAGACGAACCCCGAAGACGGCCACGTACGAGAAGCGGCGAGCAAATAGACGAGCTATTGAAAAATTGGAAAGAGTGCCCACCGTCGGGAAAGAAGCGAAAGGCGCCGGAGCCGCTGCTTAAGGTATGGAAGACGAGGTCTGTTTTCTGGGACTTGCCGTACTTGGAAGATCCTCCGTGTGCCTCACAGCCTTGATGTCATGCACATCACGAAGAACGTGTGCGAGAGTACGCTTGGTACCCTCCTCAACATGCCGGAGAAGACCAAAGATGGGCCGAAAGCAAGGTACGACTTGCAATCAATTGGGATCGGGGAGGAGCTTCACGCGGGACGCCCTAATGATGATGATGACGATGACGATGATGAGGCGGAGGACACGCAAAGTCGTCGCAAGGGAAAAAATGCCAAAAAGATTGAATATTACTGCCCCCCGCGTGCTTCACTCTAAGTCAGAAGGAGATCGAGCAGTTTTTCGACTGTCTCCTAGGAGTAAAACTTCCCTACGGTTACGCGGGGAAGATAAGCAGGTACCTAGACAAAGCGAAGCGAGAGGTTCAGCGGGATGAAGTCTCACGACTGTCACGTGATGATGACGCGGATACTTCCGGTTGCAATCCGTGGGATCATGGACGCGCACGTCCGTGAAACGCTTTTGGCCTATGCAACTTTTTCGACGTCATCTCTCGGAAGTCTGTTGGCGTGAGGCAACTTAGAAGGCTACAGGAAGAGATCGTGGTGATACTGTGCGAGCTTGAGATGTACTTCCCGCCCGCTTTCTTCGACGTTATGGTGCATCTGCTGGAACATATCTTGGAGGATATCATCCAACTGGGGCCGACGTTCCTGCACAGCATGATGCCGTTCGAAAGGATAAATGGTGTCATCAAAGGGTACGTTCGCAACAGGGCACGTCCAGACGGAAGCATAGCCAAGGGCTTTCTGACCGAAGAGTGCATCTCCTTCTGCACGAGTTATCTAGAAATCGAGAACCCCGTTGGCCTGCCCGTAAACAGGCATCTCGGGAAGCTCGCTGGATGGGGTCACCGCGACGGTAGCCGCGAAATGCATGTCGACTTCAAGGGTCGAATCGCCGACTTTGAAAGAGCAAACCTAGTCGCGCTACAACACATAGACGTGGTCGATCCTTGGGTGGTAGAGCACAAAACCTTCATCGCAAAGACGTACGGTGATCGGGGCCAACGAGAGGACGGACGGAGATATAATCAAAGAGCACAACTCAACCTTCACGCGGTGGTTCAAGGACAAGATGCTGACGTACCCTATAGACGAGGATTCTTCTGCGGAAGAAAAACTCATATTCGCCTTGTCACGGGGCGCCGAACACAACCTGATGACATTTCGGGCGTACGATATCAACGGCTACACATTCTACACCGAGGAAAAGGACATGAAGAGCGATTATCAGAACTCCGGGGTAACGATGGAGTCCTACACCGGTGACGTCAAGCGGAGATACTACGGAAAGATCGAGGAGATCCGGGAGCTGAGCTACGCCGGAGAGAATGTGCCGATGTTCCGTGTCAGGTGGGCCAAGAACGTCATAAAAGAAGACCGGCATTTCACCACCATGGTTATACCCGAAGCCAAATCCAAGACAGCGGGCGCAAAGGTCACCGCGAAATATGAGCCATGGGTACTAGCTTCCCAAGTGGACCAATGCTTCTTCATTACCGACCCGCAAAAGCCCAGCCGTGTTGTCGTGAGGAGAGGCAAAAGGAGCATCATCGGAATGGATGGAGCCGCCAACGAGCTAGACTTTGACCGAGTACGGCGATCCGAAGATGGAAGATGACGACGACGATGATGAAGAACCATACACAACAAGAAGAAGCGAGGACCACCCTACCTAAAGGCCGTCCATTCAAGAGAAGAAGTCTAGGAGTTCCGGGGCTAAATTATTCAACCGCGAGAAAGAAGGGCAAGAAGATTGTGAAAAGATAATTATGTATCATTTTCTTGTATGAATAATGGATGTCATATTGTTAATCTTCACATTGTACCGATCAAAATAGACATATAATTTATATTTTCTAGATTATATAGTATTTTAAATATTCTACATAATTATAATTATTTATGCCTTTTATTTTGGTGTATTATGCTATTTTGGATGTTTATGATAGTGTTAAATCAATTTAAAAAGAAAAGGAAAAAAATGGGGCCGCCAGGGTTCGAACCTGGGCGGCAGGGTTTGGCACAAACCAACCAGGGACAGAGCCAGTGCGTTACGTTTCGGGATATGTCAATCCACCCAGCGTTAGTGTTTTGACCAAATCATAAAGTGGCAGTGGCGCACCCCTAGAAGTGCGCTATTGTTAAGCCTCAAGATGTCGTTAGAAGCGCGGGGGAGTTCTTCGCCGGCTATCAGCCGTCAAACAGTGACATAGACACAATGCTCCAAATGCAGGGTGACGACTACCGCTCATGGATGTGATTGAAGAAAGGCGGCGGTTTTATCCACGCTCCGAGAAAGTCTTGATGTGCGAGCCTAGTTATGTAGTTGTGAACTAAAGACGAGCTTCGTTGTAATAAACTTTATCCAGCACTTTACTTGCATGTCCGTTTAATTACTAGTTCGGCTATGTTTGTGAACTTATATATATGGCTCTATCGTTTTCCGCACTTGATTTGGTCGTTAATTTTGTTTGCATATGCCGATGATTAGAATGTTCGGTCAACTGTACACTCCGGGGTGTCGCTAGTGAGCCTGGTGTGATGGCACAAATATCAATCTCTTGTGCATCCTACCCGGCCTCACTAACGCCATCCCGGGATGTTCATATTTGTTTCGACCAACAATGTATGAGGCCCTCGTCATTCCATTTGCTTTGGTTTTTCGAATGCCGATGATTAGAATGGTTGGTCACTGTACACTCCGTGAAGGCATCGACGAGCTTGGTGTGATGACACAAATATCAATCTCTTGTGCATCCTACCTGGTCTCGCTGACTCCGTCACGGAATGTTAATATTTGTTTTGACCAACAATGTATGAGGCATATGCTCTTTCTTCCATTTTAGTGCCGATGATTAGAATGTTCGGTCAATCTGTACACTCGGGGTGTCGCCGGTGAGCCCGGTGTGATGGCACAAATATCAATCTCTTGTGCATCCTACCCGGCCTCACTGACGCCATCCCGGGATGTTCATACTTGTTTCGACCAACAATGTATGAGGCATTCCATTTAGTTCATACTAGCTACTTGTTTCTTATTTGAGTTGGCACTTCTTAATTGCATTGGCCGATGATTAGAATGGTTGGTCACTTGTACACTCCGTGGTGACGTAAGTGAGCCTGGTGTGATGGCACAAATATCCATGTCTTGTGCATCCTACCTGGCCTCACTTACGCCATCACGGAATGTTAATATTTGTTTTGACCGACAAAGTATGAGGCCCTTGTCATTCTTCCATTTGCTTTGGTATCTCAAAATGTCGATGATTAGAATGTTGGTCACCTATACACTTGGGGAGGGGTCGGTGAACCTGGTGCGATGACACAAGTATCAATCTCTTGTGCATCCTACTTGGTTTCACCGACGCCTTCCCTAAATGTTAATATTTGTTTGGACTGACAAAGTATGAGGCCCTTGTCATTCTTCCATTTGCTTTGGTATCTCAAAATGCCGATGATTAGAATGTTGGTCACCTATACACTTGGGGGAGGGGTAAGTGAACCTGGTGCGATGACACAAGTATCAATCTCTTGTGCATCCTACTTGGTTTCACTTACTCCGTCCCTAAATGTTAATATTTGTTCCGACCAACAATGTATGAGGCATGCCTTTTAGTTCATACTACTTGGATCGTTTTTGAGTTTGCTCTTATTCGTTGCAAACATCTATGAGCGTGCACTAATGTTTCTTTGGCTTGTGCATATGTACGCGAGATATGACGTGGTATGTCGTGTACAAGGGCAAGGTTCCCGGAGTCTACAACGGCCGGGAGGAGTGTCGGAGACGGGTTCACCGTTTTAGCGGTAACGGCTACAAAGGGTACACCACTAGAGCGGAGGCCGAAGACGGATACGCACGCTATCCGGCGGGAGAGAGGACGGAGCGGAGGAGGAACCGGATGAAGACCACTTTCATCGGGACGGTGCTAGTAGTGACTCTAGCTCTCTTCTATGTGATGCTAGTTTAGATGATCGACCTTGTGCCACTACTAGCTCATTTGTGACTTGTAACACCGTAACTTGCATTGTAACCTCTAATGTGAATGCTTGTGAATCATGTGGGGCTAATGTGAAGAACTATGTATGGATAAGGCTGTGCTTGTTGTTTATATGCTTGTTATATATCCTGTATTGTGCTATTGTACTTGTCATATACAACCTGTATAAATACACTGCCAAGATACAAAAAAAAATTCGAAATCTTAGCGAGTGGCGCACTAGTGGACCATCCGTGGCGCACTACCACTAAGTAGCGGTGGCGCACTGCTCCGGATCCGAGTGGCGCCACTGCCTGTGATCCTCTCCGAGACTAGCGGTGGCGCACCGGGATAAGTAGCGGTGGCGCACGTCTTGGAGAGGGCAGTGGCGCACGTACTCACGCAGCGGTGGCGCACCTACTAGGCTGGACCGGTGGCGCACGTAAGACGGTAGCGGTGGCGCACCTCTTCTACACGGTGGTGGCGCACTGCCTCGACCAACGGTGGCGCACCACTTTGGAGTAGTAGTGGCGCACCTGGAGGGCATGTCAATGGCGCACCGGGCGGTGCGCCACGAGTATCCAGAGCTAGTAGTGGTGCACCCCTAGTGCGCCACTACTATGTGTTAGCAGTGGCGTGATAACAGTGGCGCACCACTAGTGCGCCACTGATGGCTATATGTGGTGCGCCACTGAAAGCCTTTTTTCTAGTAGTGGGATTTTAACCTGAAGGTGGACTTTTTAGGCATAGATGCATGCTGGATGGCGGTCTATGTACTTTGTCGTAATGCCCAATTAAATCTCACTATATTTATCATGACATGTATGTGCATTGTGATGCCCTCTCTATTTGTCAATTGCCCGACTGTAATTTGTTCACCCAACATGCTTTTATCTTATGGGAGAGACACCTCTAGTGAGCTGTGGACCCCGGTCCATTCTTTTATACTTGAAATACAAATCTGCTGCAATACTTGTTTTCTTGTTTTCTTGCAAACAATCATCTTCCACACAATACGGCTAATCCTTTGTTACAGCAAGCCGGTGAGATTGACAACCTCACCTTGTTTCGTTGGGGCAAAGTACTTTGGTTGTGTTGTGCGGGTTCCACGTTGGCGCCGGAATCTCTGGTGTTGCGTCGCACTACATCCCGCCGCCATCAACCTTCAACGTGCTTCTTGACTCCTACTGGTTCGATTAAACCTTGGTTTCTAACTGAGGGAAACTTGCCGCTGTGCGCATCACACCTTCCTCTTGGGGTTCCCAACGGACGTGTCAACTACACGCATCAGCACTCTCCTCTTATATGCTACTATGTGGATATTATGCTATTTTGGTGAATTATGGCAAATTTCGATGAATTTCGATGAATTTGGATGTATGAACTGCTGTACTGTGATAAGTGAACTGCTAAACTGTGAAAAGTGAACTGCTGGGGAAAAAAATTGAGCAAGCCTACGCCGAGGGCAAAGCCGTCGCCATTGAGGCCTGCTGCGACCATATGGTCAGGTCTATGCCGAGGTACCACTGCACTTGTTCCATGTTGCAACAATTTTGAATCGGTCTCAGGTCATCCTTATTTCGACTCTATACCAATTTTGGAACATCTCAAACCAGTGGTGAAGGTTAAAAAAATTAGACAAAGGAAAGTTTATGATACTAGCAACATCCGTAAGAGTACAAGGAAAAAATTTAAAAAACAATTTTCATAATGCAGAATCTAAAAGGAATTACTTGGAATCCAGGAGGTTTTGGAGATACCGCGAAGCATTTGTTTGTCAAAGAAGCGATTCGGGAACATAGGTTAGACTTCCTAGCTTTGTTGGAAACTGGGAGATCTAATTTTTCGATTCCTTTTTTGAACCAATTAGCAGCAGGTTATAATTTTTCTTGGTTTTGCTTACCACCACATGGTCGCTCAGGGGGTATTCTAGTGGGAATAAACTCCGATACGCTACAGGTGTTAAAAGTAAATACGGGAGATTTTTGTGTTAAGCTTCATATTAAATGTAAAAGAGATGGGTTCGAATGGATTTTAGTGCCGGTCTATGGGGCTGCCCAAGATGAGCACAAAGCAGAATTTCTAGCTGAATTAGTGAGAACATGTGAATCTGAATCATTACCTATGTTGGTAGGTGGTGATTTTAATATTATTCGTAAAAAGGAGGAGAAAAATAATGATAATTTCAAAGCGCGTTGGGCCTTTGTTTTTAATGCAATTATTGAACACTTGAACTTGCGGGAAATTGCTCTCACTGGGAGACAATTTACATGGG
Source organism: Lolium rigidum (assembly GCF_022539505.1). Taxonomy (NCBI): domain Eukaryota; kingdom Viridiplantae; phylum Streptophyta; class Magnoliopsida; order Poales; family Poaceae; genus Lolium; species Lolium rigidum. The sequence goes on along the minus strand of NC_061510.1, from coordinate 305,282,171 downwards.
AAAGTACAAGAAATATACCTACATATGAAAAGCTAGATAGAGTTCTAGCATCAATCTCGTGGGAATAAAAATTTCCATTAGTGACTGTTAGAGCCTTGACTAGAGCTGAATCGGATCATACTCCATTACTAATTGATTCAGGAGTGAAAGCACACCTGGGTAATCAAGCAAAATTTTCTTTTGAGCTACATTGGTTGCGTCAAGAGGGATTTTTTGATATGGTAGCAAAGGAGTGGAACTCAGTTTTAGGCGGAACTAGTCCGATGGAGATTTGGTTGAATAAGCTAAGACATATAAGGCGATTTCTGAAGGGATGGGCAAAAAATCAGAGTGGAAAATATAAGAAAGAGAAAGAGAGATTGCTGAACATTATTGATTATTTGGATTTGAAAGCGGAAACAAATATTTTGAATACAAATGAAACAGAATAATTAAAAAAGGCACATGATAGTCTGAACAAACTAAGAAGAGATGAGGAGTCCAAATGGGCTCAGAGAGCGAAGGATAAGCATATTCAGGAAGGGGGTAATAATACAAAATACTTTCACTTAATAGCAAATGGTAAACACCGAAAGAAGAAAATTTTCCAACTTGAACAGCAAGAGGGGACTATTGTTGGGGAAGATAATCTAAAAGTTTATATTACTGAATTCTATAAGAAGCTTTTTGGAGAACCGGTACCAACAAATATTTCTCTAGTCGAGGGCGAGATTAATGATATCACGCAAATCTCAGCTATTGAGAATGCGATCTTGACAACTCCTTTTACTGAAGAGGAGGTTTTTCAAGCTATCTCACAAATGGAGCTGAATAAAGATCCAGGGCCAGATGGTTTTCCAGCTGAATTTTATCAAAAATTCTGGGAAGTAATAAAAGGTGATCTAATGGCTCTGTTTGCTCAGTTTACTAATGGGGACTTGCCCCTTTATAAATTGAATTTCGGAGTGATCACATTGCTACCCAAAAAAGAGAATGCGGTTCAGATTCAACAATACAGACCTATTTGCTTACTTAATGTCTGTTTCAAGATATTCACTAAAGTTGGTACTAATCGCATATCGGGGATTGCTCCGAGGGTTATTAAGCCAACTCAATCAGCTTTTATGCCTGGTAGAAATATTTTAGAAGGGGTAGTTATATTCCATGAAACGATTCATGAGCTACATAATAAGAAGTTGGATGGGGTGTTATTGAAGATTGATTTTGAAAAAGCATACGATAAGGTGAAATGGCCTTTCTTACAACAAACATTAAGGATGAAAGGTTTTGCTCCAGAATGGGGTAGGATAGTGCAACATTTTGTGCAAGGGGGTAGTGTTGGGGTGAAGGTAAATGATGACATTGGTCATTATTTCCAAACAAAAAAAGGTTTAAGGCAAGGGGATCCGCTGTCTCCAATGCTTTTTAATATTGTAGTGAATATGCTTGCCATCTTAATTGAAAGAGCCAAAGAAGATGGCCAAGTCGGAGGACTAATTCCTCATTTAGTTGAGGGTGGTCTCTCTATATTACAATATGCCGATGATACAATCCTTTTTTTTTGGAACATGACCTCAATAAAGCTGTCAATATGAAGCTAATTTTGTGTCTTTTTGAAGAACTATCGGGCCTCAAGATTAATTTTCATAAGAGTGAGATTTTTTGTTTTGGAAAGGCAAAAGAGGAGGAAGAACAGTACAAGCAGATCTTTGGATGTGATGCTGGACAACTTCCTTTTAGATACTTAGGTATTCCAATCCACTATAAAAAACTCAAAAATGCAGATTGGTATCCGGTAGAAACAAGGTTTGAGAGTAAATTAGGATGCTGGAAAGGGAAGTTACTATCCTATGGTGATAGGTTAGTGCTTATTAACTCAGTATTAACTAGTTTACCGATGTTTATGTTGTCCTTCTTACAAATACCTGTTGGGGTAAGGAAACGTTTGGACTTCTATAGATCTAGGTTCTTTTGGCAGTCCAACGAAAACAAGAGAAAATACCGGCTTACAAAATGGAATATTGTATGTAGACCGAAGGATCAAGGCGGTTTAGGTATTGAAGTTCTTGAGATCAAAAACAGATGTTTATTGAGCAAATGGCTTTTTAAACTTCTTAATGAGGATGGGGTGTGGCAACAGTTGTTACACAACAAATACCTCAGACAAAAGACATTGTCGGAGGTTCAAGTGAAACCGACTGATTCTCCATTCTGGAAAGGTCTCATGGAGGTCAAACTGGAGTTTTTTTCTAGGGGTTTTTTCAAAGTGGGTAATGGATTGCAGACCCGCTTCTGGGAAGATATCTGGTTAGGCAAAACTCCATTGGCCCAACAGTACGCGTCCTTATACAATATTGTCCATCATAAGAATGTCGCAGTTGCATGTGTTAGGTCAATCATCGCTGAATATTACTTTTAGACGGGCCTTGACTGGTAATAGATGGAATATGTGGTTACAATTATGTAGGAAACTAATGGCAATACAATTGACTGAAGAGGAAGATCGTTTTATTTGGGAATTAACACCAAATGGTTTATTTACCGTAAAGTCGATGTATGAAGATCTTATGTGTGACCATAGCCCCTTTCTCAAAAAATATCTATGGAAGGTTAAAATTCCATTGAAGATTAAGATTTTTATGTGGTTCTTGAGTAACAAGGTGTTGTTAACCAAGGACAACCTAGCTAAACGTTATTGGAATGGGTGTACAAAATGTGTTTTCTGTGGGGAACAAGAGACCATCCAACACCTTTTTATTGAATGCCCTTTAGCTAAACTCTTATGGCGTACAGTTAACTTTACCTATGATCTTCCACCTCCCACCAATATTACCAATATGTTTGGTAACTGGTTAAATGGAGTAGATAGACAATCTAAAGCGTATATGCGGATTGGGGTTTCTGCTTTATGTTGGGCTATTTGGAGGAGCGGAAATGACATTATTTTTAACAAAAAACCCTCTTTTCATTTCTTGCAGGTTATTCATATGGTTTCCCATTGGGTCCAGCTTTGGGCTCTGCTTTCTCCGGAGGGACAGCGGGATGCCATGGTTTCTGGCTGCACACGGCTCCTGATGGTCGCTCAGGATATCTTGTGCCAGGCTGGTTGGTGGCATACTAGAAGGCTAGTTTGAGCCGTAGCCATATTATGTTACTTTTTCGATGGTTGATTCTTGTATCAATCCTTGATGTTGGATGTTGAGTGATTTGTAAACAATGATATTTTGGATTTTTAACAAAAGGCCGTGTGCATCATCATGATGCAGAAGCCGGGGAATTACCCCATTTCGAAAAAAGTACCAATTTTCCCGCGCTTCGCCTTGTATCTCATGTGTTTTATGCTAACCAGCTTCTAGCCAGACTCAGATGTGCAGTGGTACCGCCGGCGCCGCTTCTAGCCAGATGGTGGCACGCGCTGTAGCTAGGGTAGGTCCATAAGTTTTACGAAGCAAAATAAAATATTATCTGACATTAAAAGTATGGGCTGTTTATTCACCCATCTACTTAGACAACAAATAGCCCATACACTGAGTGAGTGAACCCTAAAATATTTTTCATGCATTCCTTCATGTAAATATAATTTGATTCATTTGTCGTGGAGCATTTTCTTTCTTTATGGAATCAGGACTTGAGCAATCTCCTCACATTTAACCTGTAAAGAGGAAAGAAAGACATCAATGGTGACACTTCATAGTAGCATCTGGTGCATCTCCACAACTATGTGCCTTAAGATCGTCAAGGAGAAGGAGCAGTTGATGCCCCTTAGATAAGCCAGAATGGAATTCTGACAGCCGTAAACCCAAATGAAAATTGCACCGGATACAAACAACAATAAGCAACGCAGGTGATCTGGGCGACCCTCTACTCCGCCTCTCAATTTGAATATTTCTGCTATCATATTTGTCAATGCTATTGATCTGCAAATCTTTCAGCTCACAACGGGTCTGTAAATTCATCTAATAAAAACTCTCTGTAAATTAAACATGACTTGCCTGCAATGCAATGTCTGCATTGCGTCCTATTCAGTAACCACCCCTATATTATACAAAAAAAAGTGGGATCACGGCGGATAAAACAAAATCATGTGCTCGTCCTCACAAGCCGTGTCGGTGACATGGCTACCTCATGCCCTTTGGGATCCTCGACCCGCTTCATCAACGGTGACATCTGCGCCTGGCCGCTTCGACGCGTGCAAGCAATCAGGCGCGTATGGTTCGCTGATTTCGGTCTTCATCAGGTGGCCTCGCAGTGGTTTGACGATTTCGATCGTGATCGTGATCTGATCGTGCTCGTGAGATATTGTTTGGCAAGGCTAAGAGAGACGAAGGAGGAGCTTTTATGAAGGAACAAGCGTACAAACCAGACTACATACAGACTGGAAAATCGTATCACGGGAATTTTTTCAAGACCCATGTTGGAAAGACGAAGAGAACGGCGTATGAAGGACAAACACTCGGGACGGATGAAACTATACGGATGAAATGTACCAAACCACAGAAATGCTTCGTACTTTATTATTAGGTATAGATACATGTTACTTCGACTAGCTAGTATTGTTTTAGACTAGCTACAACTCACATCCTTCTTAGTTTTTTTTTTCAAAGGCACATAGTTTCAGAGGACAAGTGGGCTTCTCTCGCTCGAAACCACGATCAAGGGCTCCTTTGTTTTAAAGAAATTTCTTTGGGCCTTTTTAGACCAGGATCCTCCATTACTTTTACTGAGTAAATCATTTGATTCACACGTTTAGGATCTTAGCAAATTATTGAGAAATCAGTTCCCTTTGCACAATATTTTTGCAGAAAAAATATTACTACTAAAATATCTTGTTATAATTGTTTCGTTTTCCTTAGTGTCCAACACCCTTTGATGCAACTTCTAGGTTTGAAGAGGGCATGATACTATAGTCTTGCGTTTATTATTTTCTTGTGTATTGAGAAACCATAATCAAAAGACAGTAAAGAAATAGGGAGTCATATGCATTCCGGGTTCCGGCCCGATCAGATTTTTCCACACAAAACTCAAAAGACATTGGGTAGTCCTCTGGAAAGAAAAACGAGAAAAATTGGTGGTCGTTTTACATTAAACATGAAGTTCGCATTTCTAGTCTGGTATGTAGCATATACTACATACATCTAGATAATCAGATCACCCGCAGCACCTTCCGATGTATCTTTCGTATCTTGAGCATCCACAACCTTTTGGTTATTCCTGTAGACATACCTCCTTGCGAAGAACATGTAGATGAAGAGCGAGACGAGCTCAATAACAGCAAGCAGCCAGTAGAACCTGTCAAGCTTGCCCATGTTCAGGTTAGTCCCATCCAGCCACCCTCCAGTGCCGTCTGCACGCCTCGTGACCCGATTCGCCACCTGGATCAGCAGGCTCCCAAGCCAAGCCGACACCCCGAGAATGCAGTAGAAGATGGAGCTCCCCGCAGACTTCATCCCGTTGGACGCCTCGCTGTAGAAGAACTCGAGGAGCCCCACGAAGGAGGTGACGTCCACCACCCCGAGGAGGAAGAACTGCACCGTTAGCCAGAAGACCGATATCGGAATCCCGGTGGTCGCGTCCATGAGGCTGTTTTCCTCCGCGACGCTCTTCCTCTTCATCTCCACAATGGCGGCGACTCCGGTGGCCAGGGCTGCTGAGAGGAACCCGATCCCGATGCGCTGGAGGTGCGTGACTCCGCCGACGTACCCCGTGATCTTGCGCAGGGAGGGGACGATGAAGCGGTCGTAGAGGACCAGGATGACCATCTGGAAGACGGTGGGGATGACGAAGAGCGTGGCTGGGGAGATGTGGATGCTGCCGAGCTTGGTGTCCATGGTGTTCCCCTGCTGCACGGTGAAGTTGAGGATCAGCGGCACCGGGATGTATCCCAGGATGGAGCTGAGGAAGATGGGCACCATCCGGAGGACGATCTTGGTCTCCTCCACCTGGGTTACGGTGCAGAGTGACCACGGCCCTGTCTCTCCGGTGTCCACGGTAGATTTCTCGAGGCACCTGAAGAAATGCCAGAGAAAAACTTTTGACCTGTAGCTGTAGCAAGGTGTAGTAGAATTTCAAATAGTGTCGAGTGTTCAGATTTATACTTACCGAAAGCCCTCTGTCCTTTGCAACTCTTCGGGGATAATATTGTGATCATCTTGGCTCATTTTCTTCAGTTCACTGGCGCTCTCTGGTAACTGAACTTTTCTTTTCTTGAATGATACCACAAGAACCTGATGCAAGGAATCCGGTCAAATTATCATCCCAGACGATTCGCAAAATTGCAGTTGGGACTAACATATGTACCTGCAGGATCCTTGTAATGGCGCTTCCACCGGGCATCTGGTTCCGGTAGAAGGGGAACCCAGCGATCCATATCAGCATGCCCAGCAGCACGCACAGAGCGCACACGGTGAAGCCGACATCCCATCCTCTTCTGTTCTCCACCCACACGATGAGCACGAGCCCGACGAACCCGCCCGAGGACACGGCGAAGGTGTACCAGTTGAAGAAGCTCGCCTCCTGCCGCTTCTCGACGGGGTCGGCGGTGTCGAACTGATCGCCTCCCAGCGCCGGCAGGCATGCGCGCGCCGCGCCGTCGCCAATGGGGATGAGGTAGAGGCCCAGGAGGAGCAGGCTCAGGTTGGAGCCACTGACCGGCTTGCAGGTCTGCTGGCCTGTTGGGCTGCACGGCGGCGGGTGCAGGGATGGGACGTGCGCTTGGACTGCTAGAAGGATGTAGCCCTGCAAATACAATCCATGAAATGGATCAGAACTGTAGAATGTAACTGGAAATGCAATGGCATGTAATGGACCCATAAGTGTTCTGAATGTGAGAGGGACTTGATCAACGATTTATTATTGCACCGATTGCTACTTTGTTAGTTGTGAAACAAAAATTGCAATGATCTGGTGGCAAGTTTGTGGGTGGCATGTTCAGAAACCAGAGGAACAAAGAGTTAAATTTGAAGATTTATTTGTGTGCCAAGATCATAACATCCCATCACAGCAATTACTGTATTGTGAAATTCATCTTTCAATGTGCCGATGTTGTCATCCATCATCTACCGAAACTGGTGTCTACTCAATTAAACCATCCACTATCGGGCAACTCTGCAATCAACTAGGAAATCAACATTAGATTAGCGTTGTTGATATGGAAGTGGGCTTCGAAGCAAATGCTGGACGCGGATTACAAATTAAAAAATGGTTGAACATCTCCAATGAAGAGAGCGGGTTCCGTATGAGACCGAGTGCCCACTCTTCCTTCTCATACTAATCGTTGAACATCTACTTGCTGCTTCGCCGCCTCGCCGGTTAGTATCAACCATATCTTGTGGCGCCGGGGAGGAACGGGCAGGCGAGGCACAGGCGGGAGATGAGAAGGATTCATCGTCGGCGTCAGTTGGGTGGAGAGGCAGAGGGAAAGGACGACGATGAGGCCAACTCAGGCGCAGATAGATCCTTTGTCCCGTCCAGCAAGTGGTGCGTCCATCTTGATTAAGCACACATTTTTCCTATTTATTCTTTCAAGTTTTTCATGTTCTTTATCACTTTCCTTTTATCTCTTTTTATTTATTCCTTTTATGATATTTATTTTTTCTTTCATTTTATTTTTATTTTCTTAAGTTTAAGAAGAAGTGTCATTTTTTACATATACATGATGAATAATCTACACCATTTTAGTGAGAAGTAGATGCAACAATCCATCATGCTACATTTGAGAGATATGCTTGAACAACTTTGAGTTAGTTGAACATGTTAACAGTAAAATATATACTTCAGTAGTGGAAAAAATTCAGTTTTTTTTGTTTATATATGAGAAATTTTGTTATGATATACTCACACCGTATCTATTTACATGGTTGTCATTTATTCCAAGGCTAGACACTTTGACCATAAGTTCATAACAGGCCAACAAAAATTTCCAATGAATTCATATTTAATACAATTTGAGATATCCATTATATCATTGAATTAATATTCAGTAATTTTTTCAATGATATGACTCTTTATGAGCCCTAACTCATATATTATCTGTTAAACCGATGGTCAAAGTTTAATGCTGAAATACAAGGACCTGATACAAATAGGGATATGGAGTGTAATATAAGAAATCACGAGTTGCATGCATAATATACTCAATATTCACTAATCTTTCCACGGATTGTGCAACATATTTTAAAAAATTATTTTCATATAAAGAATTTTCCTGATATACCGAAACAAGTCACAAAGGCATATGAGCATTTCTATTGTGTAAGAAGTTTCTCATAGTATTTATTGGAACTTCTCCAGCATTCCAAAATAAACTAACAAAATAACTGAATTTTTCAGGGAGCACGGCGATTTTTCTTAGACCATTGGACACAATAGATGATTTCAATATCTATTGCAAACAAGGATAGGAGAGATGACTTAGCGGGCTGACTGGCATCTCACACAGAGAGGCCCAAATTGGTTAGACCATTTGTCGGGCTGTCTTTTTCACGCCTCCTGTTCCCCCATCTATTTTTGTTGTTTCTAAAAAAAATTATTGTTGTTTCTTTTGATACCATTCATTTATGATAAATACATGCATAATTCTGTAATATATATGACAAAAAATGAATTCATGAACATTTGTTTTTAGATACAAGAACAGTTTGTTCTGAAGTACATAAACATCTCTTTTGAAATGTAGAGACATTTTTTAAAGTGGAATCTTTAATAGCAACGACATCAAATTGATATATAATAGCCCAAAAAAAATTGCAAGATTGTGGTCATTATAAACGTTAGCCTAATCAAAAAGTGTGAGAGATCATACATACACCAACAATAGCCTAATAAAAAGATGTTTGATAAAAAAATTGAAACTAGAAAAAACTTTGCCTTTTATATTGATATAGAAGGAGCAAATACAGAGGCCTAGGCCAACCGAAAAGGGAGAAACATGGGATACATGTGGCCAACTATTTATAGCATACTTATAAAAGAGAAATAAAAGAGAAATACCCCATTTCGAAAAAAAAAATAAAAGAGAAATAGGACATACGATAAATCTCACATTAAGAAGAAGTCATACGCCGCACACTATCCAAACTGGGACAAAAACTCTCTGATAAGGCATTACAGCATGTTGGCGCGAATTCCGTCATCTCCTCATGTTGCGAGATTAATTGTTTTTATCCTTTAAATATCCTATTACCTCTCTTCTTCATCTTTTGGGAATATTCAAATCACTCGATTATGATTTACTTTCATGTTTTATGCAGAATCTGGCATGGTATGTGTTAGTCTATTTGTCAAAGTGTTTTGGTTACCATCAAATCGAAAAACACGTGCAGTCGAAATTAAAGCATGTAAATAGCACCAAGGCTTCTAGAAAACTTCTTGGTGTTTTGTTTCATATGAGAAAGTGGCCATCCATTTCCCAGAGTCCCACCCACTCCCAATCCCATTCTGTCAACCCAACCTATGTCACTTTTCATGGTCGCTCCTGCTGACGTGTTGTGATAGCACCTATGTCACCTTTGGCATTATTGCCAGAAGAGACTACTTTTGTACTACAAGTAGTGCTCAAGAAATAACTCCAATACCTAGCTAGCCGTACGTAGAATTAAACTCAAGGTGTAATCTTAGGTTTTGTTGTTGGCGACACCAACAGCTGATATATGTTGCTGTGGGAAGCCAATTAGTCAAGTGCAAAAGACAAGCCAGCTGGAATATATTATATTATTGTCAAGAAGAAAGCTCACTAGATAGATAACTAACAGGAAAATCATCTCCTAAGAACATGGAGTTGGAGTATGTACCAGAATCTCAATGGGGACGAAGATGAGGACGGTGTAGAAGCGCTTGATGTAGGAGTCGGCAAGGAACGCTGCTGGGATGGAGAACATCTGGAGCGAGGCGAAGAAGTTGCTGGCCGTCGTGGAGGCCTCCGCTACCCCCATGTGCATCGTGCCGCGGAGGTAGCTCACCAGGTTCATGATGCTGGCTATGTTGGCAGCATTGCTGAGCAGCACCAGAGCTGCAGTATAGATCGTCGAACAAATAATTAGATCCAAGGGGAAGCATGAATTAAGATTCTTGGTGAGTTTAATTAATGTAAACGCAGCTATCAAAAGGGAGTGAGTTGCTGCTGGCTAGCTAGCTACTTAGCTACTACGTAGTTAGCAGGAGAAAAGGGTGCAAGAAAAATCCAAATCGATTGTTTTCATATGGGTGACTGAAGTATGCGTTTAGTTAGCAAAAACCTCACGAAAAAATATCTTCGATAACCACTTGACGCAGCAAGTCAAGACTAGAATAATAAACAATGTTATAAGTGTTGACTAATCAGTTGGGCAAAGGCCATAGGAGTGAGCAAATTAAGCATGCGAGGAACCGAGAAGAAGGCATCGATCATCCAGTATGCTTGTGATCCTTACCGTGAATGAAGATTGAAGCTCTTACTCCGCCATGCCTTTTGGTGTTAACCGGCCTCCCCCTCCAGTCGACGAGCCCTGATGAGCTGCCCATGCTCTCTGTGCTCTCCTCCCTGCTCCCTCTCTCTCTCTCTGTCTCTCTCTCCTTTGTAGTTGGCTGCCGATGCAATGGCTCCGTCTGTCAAGCTGTGTGTCAGGCAATTTTTCCTAATAAAGTCAGTGGTGGCGTATGTGGAAGGCAGACGAAAAAGAAGGCACTGTCCAATTGAGCAGAAACGGAGCAATAGCCACCGTTTCCGGCCATGGAAAGTCCAGGAAGTCAGTGAAACGGCACCAACCAGTATAAGAACAGAGCCATCGGCTATAGTTACTCATTTCTAATAACAGGTAGGAGTACAATGTAGTGGACGAGCTCAAAAGGAGCTTTTCATTAAAGAAATGGAAATCAGATTTCAATGTTTCAGAAAATTCAGAAAAAATCCTTTGTAGACAATGACGTACATATAAAGCGTGCAAAATCTTAATGTGAAATAATTCATATTTTAGGCTAAACAAAAATAATAAAAGTGTGGTTCTAACTATGGTGAATAGTGCATATTTCAAAACTATAAAAAAGTTCAGATTATGCCATGTTTATGTAGCCTAGAATATAAAGAATTCCAAATTGAGATTTTCCGCATTTTGATAATACATTATTGACTACATCTAAAAAATAGGGATTTCTAAAAACTGTAAATATGATTTTTGAATCTTTGAACACAAAGGGCTCCTTGGAGATCATCTCCATTTGTCTCCTCTAGGTGTGTATATTTGCCATGTAGCTATTATTTTTTAGATCGAGATCACATTTAAAGTTTTGAGTCCTTTTACGGTGATTGGCATGGAACCTGATTTCCGTGTGGTCCCTTTCAGTGCAAATTTTCATGACCGTTGATTAAAATATTAATCAATTTGATTTAATTTATTTAGAAAGGGCCAGATGACGTTAGCCATTTCGGGGACATCGCAAATCTCCCGTGCTAGGGTCCGCCACTGACGGCTCGCCTATCCACCGCGCCGCCACTCGCCTCCACATGACCGACCGCTTGCCATTTTGCCCCACCGTCGGCTCATCGCTCAACCCCACCGCCAACTCGCCTCTCCACCCCGTCGTAGAGGATATGTGTTGCATTTCATATATCTTCGCGAAATTCAGACACAGGTAGCACGCTTATGTCCTATGTCCAGTTCAGTCGGCTTGGCACTGGGAAGACGCAGTAGTAGATGAGCCTGAGAAGAGCGCAGAATAAATCCGTGAGGTGAACGACATCACGGGCGATAGAAAGCGGAGGTGGAGCGATCAATCTAGGTTCAGAGCGCCGCCGGGTCTGATACCATGAAAATGTGGAAGGGTAGTAGGGTAACGCACACCTCCTCAATGGAGTTGCACTTGTATTTATTAGGTAGATTTACAATGTATTACATCAGGAGTACAGAGGGGTACAGGGTACAAGTACAGGTCGTAAATATGATTTCAGAAATGAGCCAGACCTATTAGTTTTTACAAAGTTGAGTGTATCTATTTGTTACATGCTATGCATACGAGAAATTAATAGTTTCAGTGTTGGCACAGCAGCACAAACATTCTTGCAGGTCTAGCTTTTCTAATTGGCAGCAGATGCCCATAATTGAATCTAAGAACAAGTACTATGGTAATGTACATTTTTATTTCTTAACAAATGAGCTATATCTAAGTACCGGTACCATCAGGTGTTGAGAATTGAATCCAAGCATACCGTGTGGTATTTGGTAACCATTTTAAGGGAATGCTTTACACATTGCACTCATATCCATCTGAATTAAACCACAATCCTTAAAAAGAAGTTCTAGAAATGGATAGTTATTTATTCTTCATTTGTTTGCTTGCCTATGATCTATTTCGATAGTTGTTTAATGTAGCCTTTTAAAAGGTGTTTATCATTTTGGAATGTGCCGAAGGGATGTATAAATTGTTGCCTGATCCTGTACTAATCATAGTGCTTTATATCGATTGTTTCCTCATTACATCATATTATTACGTGTGGGATCTAATCATCATATTATTACGCCCGGAATCTAATCAGTTCGACTTGTTCAGAATTTCAATACGAAAAACGGGGGCTTAAAACCTAAGAAATGAATTATCATATTGGCAAATATTTTTATCACCGGTATGTGAAATAAACATTGGCATGAGCTCCACACTATCATACGTCAAGGTGCACATAACAATAGAGGGATATAGATTTCAGCAAAAAAAAATTCTATCCATGAAATCTTCAATCTCCTATCCCTAAAACTGAATTTTGGGAAGCAGATTAGGGAAGTTGCTGGAGATGTTCTAAACAAGAATTCCGCTCATGCTGAGAAAATGTAGCGTGCGTCTTCAGCTATCCAAAGAACATTTCGCCAACAGGTCAACACCGGTCCATGCTACACAAGGATCAAATTGTTTTTTGCAACATACTCGTATCGCACTAGTCATACTTACAAGTTACACCAGACGCAAGAAGTAGCAGGGGATATACTATGCACCTACTGCAGGAAGCATGTCATTGCTGTTCTACCTGAGGATCATGAATCGGCAGGTCTTTTATCATCAGAACACGCCTCCTCCTCCCCACCCAGGTGACCCACCCAGGATCCCTTGACACCACCCTGTACCCTGCCTTGGAGTAGAGTCCCCGAGCACTGCTGTCGTCCTCGTATGCCCTCAGAGCCATGAAGCTCTGCCTCCAGTCTAGCGCCAGCACCTCGCACGCTTTGAGCAGCGCCGTGCCTACCTTCCTCCTCCTGGACGTGTAAGAACCGAACCCAGCAGAAATTTTAGACCGTTCATGCGTTGCATCGAGATCTTAAGCATACTTGCTATACTGATTACCTGAATGATGGCAGCACTGCTATTCCTGATACGTAGAAGTACTCCTGGACGCCTTGGAGGTTACTCAGGATGTCGCCTTCATCCTGCACTGTGCAGTCCACAACCCCGATGATGTTCTCAAATGGTGCCTGGAGCAGCTGCGTGGTCGCATCAGCTTCTTCTGCCACTAAACAGGCATACCTAAAATAGGGCATGGTTCAGCGAAAATGTTACAGGTAAAATGAGCGTCCAGGATCGATCGTCTTCACTAGTCCTAAGACATGGGTTTCCATGTCATCAGTAGGATACTGGGATACCTCAAGTTAACATACTTTGGTGCTCTAGCTAACAGGTCACAATGTCTCTGTTTTGGGTGATATACTACTTTGAGAACGTCCCCGTCGCTCATACCAAATGATGAATACTGAATTGTACAATGTAGTAGCAAATAATACAGTCTACTTTACAGTTTCTGTACATTACTTCCTCAAACATATTTGGGCAATGCACTAATCATCCTCTGAATTCTGCCTAGAGACTTAAGTTCGTGATTGAGGATCCAAAAATGAACATACAAGAAAATGAAGAAATATGAATGCTATTCAAGCATAGGATACATTATACTGTAAGATAAACATGTGAAGACTGAAGAGCACCTGAACAAGTGTTGAGTTCCGCAGCAGGAAAAAAACAAAACTGAACAGCGGTCTGCTGCATAATTAAAATAGTTACCACCTTGTTCAAGATTTAGTGCGGTCAATTGTACGTGAAACTCTGGAAGAACTACCAAATTAAGATTTACAACCATAGCCTTACCACAACATATTCGTATTTAAACTATTTTACCATCGATTTGGAATCAGGGATATCAAGAACATCACCTGTCAGGAGGCGAATTCCTCAGTTTGTAGATAAGCGCTGACAACACCTCTGCCTAATCTTGACCAATTCAAGCAGCAATCGTTATCAAAATGCGCGAACATCTATTATGTCTAGTGAAGATGAAATCATACTTTGAAGAAATCGAAGAAGAAATCGTTGAAGAGCGCGACGGGGACATGGAAGGCCTCCGCCTGCACGAGCGCCACCCGCCGCATCTCTTCGCCGACCCGCCCCATCCGCCGCACTCCCCAACCAGCCGTCCTCGTCAGGTAACGCTCCTCCTTGTCCTCCGTACCGCCTACAGCGCCCACCTCCTCCTTTGTGGGCATACAAGGGAGTCGCCCTCTTCTAGCAAGAAGGGTCTTCTTGGTGCCGCCATGGCAGCCGGTCTTGAGAGAAAGAGGATTGCGGGCTGTTCTTGATAGGGCTGTGGCGGTGATTCTAGACTGGGAGGTGGTGGAGGAGGAGGAGGAGGAGGAGGAGGGAAGGGATTGGGGTAGAAGCGGGGATGGTCGGAGCGCGGCCATGGTTGCTGCTGCTGGTGGCCGCAAAACTCGTGATGGCAGTGATGGGATTTTAGGCCGGTGTGGCGTGTGTCGGTGTGTACCGTCCAGTCCACTAATAAAAATAAAAATCAGTTTTAAGACAATGCCAAACTAACGAAAAACTGTTTAGAAAATTGTTGGCAACTAAAGCATGCACGTCATTTAGCATCAAAAGGTGATGATTTGAAAGTTTGTCATGGTTTTTGTAGTAACCTTATATGGTAGAAAGTCAAGTAAATTTTAACATGTTACCAAATTCTTATGAATGATTCTTCTCAAAATCATTAGGACGCATGTTCGGTATTTTTCATAGATAGTACAATACAAATGATGACTCCATGATGATCCCTACCCATACCCTTGTGACCCCGTGCGGCGACGGCGTTGCGTCGCTCTGGGGATCCGGTCATTGGCCGCTCCAGCCTCCCTCCCCACCGTCCTCTCCTCCCTCCTCCGTCGTCGAAGGCGTCACCGACCAAAGGTTACGTCGTGTGGCGGGGCGCCTGCTGGGAGCGGCAAGGGGTGCGAGGTGGCGCCTCCTCAACCATGCATCCGATATGATGCGCGGTGTCGACGGCTGGAGGCAACGACATCCAGCGGAGTTGCCGCATCATCTGGCTGGGCTCCGAGGCGGTGGCCCTGTACATGATTACGGCAAATTCCTCCTCCGGAGGTAGGCGGCCGTGTTGGGATCTGGTGTGGGGGGTCTTGGGATCCCACACCAATCTCCGGAGGTGAAGATCTAGTCGACTATGAGCTTGGGGTGACGAGGCAGCCGATGAAAACCACGCTTCGACCTTGGTCTTGGTGGACGACGGTGGCATTGTTTCGCGTCGTTAACTTATCGAAGGCTTTGTGTTTGCTTCTCTCATGATTACACTTGGGAGCGGAGGTTCTTGCAGGTTGTTGCCCGGTAGCGTGGGCGCTACTAGCTTGGTTTCAATAGATAATGTAGTCCCATGGTCCCTGCTTGATGAATGACTTCATTCGTCTGGCCGAAGCGTCGTGTTCAGACAAGGGGTAACCTTATCAATGCCCATAATGATGGACTTGGGTTTCAAGAAAGGACAATGTTGGTGAATTCAAAGACCGGTCAGCCAAACTAGACAGCCGACGAAAGTATAAACAAGGCGAAAATCGCTGAGATTGTATTATCGAGAATTAGGGTTACATGGGTGTTACGAGTTGTAGAATCTCTCCCTCTCGGTGGCTCCTCCTAGTCCTTATATGGTGGTATAGGTCTCAAAGTCGACCTCGCGGTTGATTACATCGTGTATGTCGGCTCACCCGATATGGGCCTAGCTTTCCTATTTACATAATAACTGGGCTTCGGCTTCGGCTTCGTGTAGCTTTATTCATGGGACTTCGCCTATTCCTTCCTGGACTTCGTACCAGAGATGGTAATGCTTCCCGACATGGCATACCCATGTCCTGTTACATAATGCTCTGTCAGCGAACTCCATTGGGTGAGTCATGCCTAGATATTGCCCGATCGGATGGGTCTGTCGCGCGCAATAGTGTTTTTTCTGACCGTTTGGTTTCAGGGGGAGCAATGCAAAAGATCTGCAGTTTGTTGCCGTCGTGTGACATGTCTTGTGTACCATGGTAATGTCAGTGGCAGAGAATGGTATGGAAGCCGAGATGTGAACACTAGTAATGGTGGTTCGATTCCGGGTGGAGATGAAGAGTTGGCTTGGTGATTCGTGACTTGGAGCAGCGACATCAGAAAGTGGGAGCAACAACACAACAGAAGATTAGAGTCTAATCTTCACGGTGAAAACCCAAGGTCTGGTATTAAGGGTGACTTCTTTTGGGCTTCTGCTTATGCATAAGCCAGCTTCTCTGTTTCGGTGGGAAGAAACTGTGGTGGCTAGAAGCTCCTAGAAGCTAGTTACTTCTATTCTTTTGGGCTTCTGAAATTATAGCTCATTTGTATGAGTGAGTTGTAAAATGTATATAAAGCCCCAAGATTTGTTGTGTGCTTTAAATAAGTGATGATATCATATATACCTTACTTTTTAGTACATAATGAAGTATAATTGAATCAAGAAAATTATGAGAAGTCAGACGCCAATAAAAACATGGTATCATAGTATAATTTGGTACATGCCAAAATAAAATAAATGTCTTAGTGGATCCGAAACAATAATAATAACAACTCAAGCAACCAAACTTTCAGCAATAATTTGTCGTAGAGCACCCATTACGCCATCAGATGAAGAAGAAGCATGTCCACTAGGAAAAGACGCGTTATCCTCATAGATATATGAGCTTCTCTCCATCCTGTCAAAATGGTCATCGTACAGCTTGCTATCTCGGATGAAGTTATGCAAACACATGCATGCAGTGATGATCTTTGTTTGTGTAAGAGGGTCGTGGTAATGTGGTATAGAAAGTAGAAAGTAGAATGTGCCACTTCAACTTTAGAACGCCAAATGCTCTTTCAATGGCATTTCGTAGAGACGAATGAAGATGGTTGAATTTCTCTTCCATGTTCTGCGGAGGCGCACCTTGAAAGTTTTTATAGCAAATTCTCACAACAATTTTGATTATACCAGAAAATGTTGAAGGAGAGATAGTTACCGGTGGCTGTGACGACGACATGGATCGAATAGTGGTCAAAATAGTTGGGGCATGACAAGGAAGTTGGGGAGGATGCAGGGGCCAGGCCGTCCTTGATGCGTATGCAGGAGGAGGAGGGTGCCGTCCTTTGGCGTCGGTGGGGAAGGTCGATGCGGAGGGAGGAAGAGGTCGACGGTCCGCCGCCGGGCCGGAGCGGAGAGCTCGTCGGCAGTGGATGCAGGGGCGGGTGCCGTCCTTGATGCGTATGCAGGAGGCGGCGATGCAAGGCAAGCACGCACATGAGGGGCGTGTGGGGGAAGAGGGGCGGCCGCGCCCCTTCCCTTCCGGAGCTGAACGCCGGCGGGTCACCGGCCCTGTAGCGGCGGCGGCTTGGGAACCCTAGCTCGGGACGAGCGGTGCGGGAGAGGAGGGACGACTGTGCGAGAGAGGAACGTGTGCGTCTGTACCGATTCTACGGGAGAAGCTCGGGAAACTGCCGAGGACCAGTTTCTCTCTACGTGAAGAAAATGGGCTTCACGGTGGGAGGAAGCTGTCCAGAAACTGGGCTGATCTTTTGGGCTTTAGCGGTTTGAGACCTAGAAGCTGAGGTAGAAACCCAAAAGAAGTAACCCTAATTGGTTGTGTCTATCAATGGCTTTGTTGAAGGCATTGTATTTTAGAGCGCAGAGCTTCTCCAAGGTGAAAACCTATAATCTATGATCAGGACGACGAAGGCGCTTGTGCATAGATCCCTTCTTGGAGGCATCGCTTTTGGAGAAGATGGACTTATGGTGCTTTTCTTGGTGGTGTTTGGTCTGCTGCTACAAGGAATTGATCGTTGTGGCAGATCTTTTCTTTTTAAATTATTATTTCTTTTTTGGGTGTGTGCATCCATATTGTCATTAGGACATTGCGTTGTTGCAGAGGTAGGTTAATTGGTATCTTGGAGATATTGATATATGCCCTTTATCAGAAAAAATGATGGATCCATGCTTTGGTTTGCCTTTTTTGTTTTCTAACTACCATTAGTTTGATTCTGGTAAGCCCCTGCACATATACCTCCCTTTCATCAAGAATTGCTCTCCAAATTCGAGACAGATGATGCCCCAATTCAGCATCTAGAATAGAGTCATTAGGGAAGTGTACATACTTGAGAATTATTTCACTTTATTTATTGGGGTCTTGAAGGATTCTCCAGGATTAAAGTGCTAGTAGGCATGGATTCAAAATTTTGAAATCTCTAAGCCAAAGCCAAGACCTCCCATGTATTTGGGCCTAGTCATTACCTCCCAACAGACCCAGCAAGGTTTTCTCTTCCCCTCCTTTACCACCCCACCAAAACAAAGCGAATACGGGAATTAATAAGCTCACATAAATCTCTTGGTAACCCGAAACAAGCCATTGAGTACATCAGGATAGCTTGTTATATCGATTTAATCAACACTCTTTTTTCCAAGCTGATAAAATCTTCTCAAGCTAGCCCTTCACCTTACCACAAATTCGGTCCTTCAAAAAATTGAAAGTACCATATCTGGAACTACCTACATCAGTAGGCATACCAAGATAACAATCATTTTGTGCCTCCATACTCACGCCGAGAATAGATTTCACCTCATCACGAGTGACTTGTGCGCACCCTGTTGTGAACAAGATTGATGACTTCTCCTCATTTATTTTCTGACCTCACGTTTCACAATAAAGCCCTAGGCGAGTAGACAACTCATCCGCTCCCTCTCTACTTCCTTTGGAGAACAATAGGCTGTCATCCAACAAGTGGTTCACCGGCGGAGCCTTTGGGGCCACGTTGATACCTCCAAAGGTGCAATGACCGAAACTTTTTAACATGCACGAAAGACCCTCTGCTACTAACAAAAAGAGATATGGTGAGACTAGGGCATCTTCTCTTTTTTTCGATATGGGAGCATAGCCCCGGCCTCTGCATCAATCGATGCACACAGCCCTTTCATTTATTTAAAAGATGTTCAAAGTGCGTACTTATTACAATCATGCCGTATCTAAAGTCGAGACAAGAAGCAACCAAACAAAGATGAAAAGTATACAAAAACTATCCATCTTCAATTCTTCTAATATGCCGCCATCCAGTAGCCTGGAAATAACAGATCCCGAGTGACCGTCGCAAGATGGTTGCATCCAAGTAGCCATAATATCCCGCTGGTCCTCCGGAAGTAGGTATGCCCATACCTGTATCCAATGCACCGCACGAAGAATAACCTGCAAAAAATTGGTTCCCTTCTGTTTATTAAACACAATATCATTTCTACTAGTCCATATCGACCAACAAATTGCAGAAACACCAATACGAATATATTCTTTATCTTTCTTAGGCACTCCATTCAACCAATTACCGAACATATTAGTAATGTTGGATGGAGGAGGTATGTAATAAGAAAAGAAAACCATCCTCCAAATTAGTTTTGCAAATGGGCAGAAAATAAACAGATGATCAATGTTCTCATTCTCATCACAGAAGCAACATTTTTGACAACCTGTCCACTTTCTCTTTAGCAAATTATCCTTAGTTAACAGCACCTTATTACTAAGG
Organism: Lolium rigidum; assembly: GCF_022539505.1. Lineage (NCBI taxonomy): Eukaryota > Viridiplantae > Streptophyta > Magnoliopsida > Poales > Poaceae > Lolium > Lolium rigidum. The sequence continues at coordinate 305,262,359 of NC_061510.1, read as the reverse complement.
AACCACATAAATTTTTTAATCTTTAGCGGAATTTTGATCTTCCAAAGGTATTTGCGCAAAAATCTAGTATGTCCATTCATAAGATCCAAGTACATAGATTTAATCGAGAACACACCCGACTCGTTAAGTTCCAAATAAACTTATCATTTTCATTAGTAAGATGCACATACATTAAACGCTCGCATAGATGCAGCCACCGATTCCACTTATGTTCATTTAGAGATCTCCTAAAACCAATGTTAATAGGCACTTGCCTCAGAACCGTAGATACCAACACATTTTTTCTTTGGACAATATTATACAGAGATGGATATTGTTGCGCTAACGGCACATCACCCAACCATATATCTTCCCAAAATCGAATCCTCGACCCATCTCCTACCTTGAATTTGCCCCTCTTAAAAAACTCAGTCTTAACCCGCATTAATCCCTTCCAAAATGGGGAATCAGTGGGTTTCTCCTCAACCTGGGCTAAAGTCTTATGCTTGAGATACTTATTGTGTAGCAATTGTTGCCACACTCCTTCCTCATTTAATAATTTTAAAAGCCATTTACTTAGCAAACATTTATTTTTCAGTTCAAGGACTTCAATACCTAAACCCCCTTGATCTTTAGGTCTACAAATTATATTCCAACGAGACAATCTATATTTCTTCTTATGCTCATCTGATTGCCAAAAGAAGCGAGAACGATAAAAATAGTCTCTTTCTTACTCCTACCAGAATCTCCAAAAATGATAGCATAAACATGGGTAAACTAGTAAGAACCGCGTTGATAAGGGTTAGTCGATCTCCATACGAAAGCAACTTTCCCCTCCAACAACCTAACTTTGCGGCAAATCTATTTTCAACTGGGTTCCATTCCGAATTACGGAGCACACGGTGGTGAACTGGGATTCCCAGATATCTAATCGGCAGAGAACCAGATGCACACCCAAATATTTCTTTATATTGGTGTTCCATTTCTGATGCTTTACCAAAACAGAATAATTCGCTCTTATGGAAATTTATCTTTAGCCCCGATAGCTGCTCAAAGATGCATAATATAAGTTTCATATTAACCGCTTTAAGTAAGTCATGCTCCATAAAAATAATAGTATCATCTGCATACTGCAAAACCGACACCCCCCCTCAACCAAATGGGGAATAAGACCACCCACTTGACCGGCTTCCTTAGCCCGCATAATTAAAATAGCTAACATATCAGCTATGATATTAAATAGAATCGGAGATAGTGGGTCTCCCTGTCTCAGACCCTTTTTTGTTTGAAAATTATGACCAACATCATCATTAACCTTAATCCCAACACTCCCCCCCTACACAAAGTTTTTAATTCGATCACACCAAACTGGGTTAAAACCCTTCATCCGCAAAACTTGTTGAAGGAAAGGCCATTTCACCTTGTCATATGCCTTCTCAAAGTCAATTTTAAATAAAACCCCATCCAACTTTTTACGATGTAATTCATGGATTGTCTCATGCAAAACAACAACCCCTTCCAAGATATGTCTACCAGGCATAAAGGCCGTCTGGGTAGGTTTTACTATTTTGTGAGCCACTACCGAAACCCGATTGGTGGAGACTTTAGTGAAAATTTTGAAACTAACATTAAGCAAACATATAGGCCTGTATTGTTGAATTTGCACCGCATTTTCTTTTTTAGGTAATAAAGTAATAATCCCAAAATTTAACTTGAACAATGGGAAACCACCAGCCTGAAAGTGACTAAACATAGCCATCAGATCCTTTTTAATGACATCCCAAAATCTTTGATAAAATTCTGCAGGAAACCCATCTGGCCCCGGCGATTTGTTGTGTTCCATTTGAGATATGGCTTCAAACACTTCTGCCTCGGTGAAATCCGCAGTTAAGAGGGCATTCTCCTCTTCAGAAATTTGCGGAATATCATCAGTACGAGTTTCCATCATTTCGAAATTATTATCTTCAGGAGGTCCAAAAATTTTCTTATAGTATTCAGTGATGTATACTTTCAAATTATCATCACCCACAATGGTCCCTTCTTCTTGTTCTAATTGGAATATTTTTTTCTTCCTATGTTTGCCATTTGCAATCAAATGAAAGTATTTTGTATTGTTTCCTCCCTCCTGTCTCTAAGACCTCTAGATGGTTTAAATTCCTCCAACTTACTACCATTAAAACGGACAAAAAAAACGGGACTGATCTCACCATCCCCATAACCACTGAAATACATTGTTGGGCAAAACCTAACGTATGCATGATTGCTTCCAAATAATCCCACTCGACTCAATCATATGTCTTCATTCATGTCTACCTTCATAGCACAATTGTTTCCTCATTAGTTGAACAAGAACCTTGGGCTAGTCTAAGGCATCAGCATTTTATGGGCTTGACCTGTCTAATACTTTTAGCATTTCGTCTCTTAGAACAAGGGGGCTGGCTTGGAATGTTGGATCTCTGGATGATTTGAACAAAAGTGTTGACGAAGTCCAATCCAGACCAACAAATAAACTGAAACTACGCCACACAGCCGCCCATGCCATGCCATGCCATCCCATGTGATGAATCGCCGAAGGGAGTGCCTCTAGTCGGCTAGCTCTAGTTTGATTAGTGATTACGGTGGTACATGCATGTAATGGTTCTGTGCAAGATCATGGCAATCACCTAGATTTATATTCTATAAAGTTTGGAGGCGCATGCCTAATGATTGTGGACACATGCCCTGCTGAAGTTAGGAACATATAAATTTGTACGATTTTGATCTCTGAAGCAAAATAACTGATTTGTTCTAGGTCGACTGTGCCTTGAGCTTTTTCAGCTAGTGTGTGGAGAAGCAAAGCAGGGCCATAAACTTGCACTGGCTACTGCTAGGCTGTTTGACATGCTCTAGCAGGTCGTATAGACTAAGCTTAGTATCACTCGTGACTTTCGATAACCATAGTTTGTTTAATCCGAGCCAACCTACTGAGTTATGTACTTTGTTTTATCCGTTGGTCGCTGGGACACACATGTGTTTACTTTTTAGCAAGTCTTTATGTTAACTGATACTCCCTTTGTTCTAAAACAAGTGATTCAACTTTTTCTTGTTACGACGGTAATACATTTTAGTTATAGATAACTCCGTCTTTAGAAAAAGTTGAGTCACTTATTTATAAACAGAAGGAAAGGGTAGTATTTTGCAATATCTATTTAGGTAGTTAAAATAGTAACATTAATATTAACTATGGACAATGCTACAAGACACGGTAGATCGAGAAGTCATTTATCCCTTGTACAATGGGAGTCATCTTTAGATCTTTCAATATCTTTCTGATGAAACCAACGGCTATATTACTTCCCATAAAGAGTTGCCAATACTTAATAATATGCTGAATTACAAGCATTTGTTGCGCCTCTATTCTTTGTGAAGAAAATGGCATATGCAGAAGTATGGGGAAGTTGCGGTAGTTTATTTCCCAATTTGGCTTTGTAATGGCATTTTTTCAACTGGTGAATGTTGCATTGCTTAAATCCAACTAACCCGAACTAATGTGAAGACTAATATGGAGGGTCTGATACTTTCTCGCAGGGACGTCCATCTGAACTCTGAAGCCGTCTAACAGCGAGCTGCGCTGTTGAACACTTCAACAGGTTCCATGACTCCAACTAAGCATATTGAATACTACTAGGTTCCAGGCCTGTGATTCTCGTGAGAAAAAACAATCTAATAATTCTAGGATAATAAAAAAACTATGTTTTCATCTTTTCTACTATTAAACAACTAAGTCCACATCTGAAGAAACTGAACAAGAGATTCTGACATATGTGGTTCCACACGTGTTCATTTTCAACGTTGGGCGGCTCATAAGTCACAGCCTAATTATGCTGATGTGCACATTGTATTAAGGTCTCTTTTCTTTGTGGAAGCATGTTCATCATTTAGTTGGTGGCAAACTCCTAAACGAAACTCAGTTCATCTGGATCTAAGATATTTCTTATGGTGCTATGGCTAGCCGATACTTCTGGAATATGCTCCAACCCATAGGAGGTGTTCAAATCGTACTTGTCTAACCAGGAATAGGGCTGAACAAACTGACAAATTACCCTGCCAAGATCTAAACTTGCACGAATCTAGCTGCAGAATTCAGAGTTGCACATGCAAGTTACAGTTAGAAAGAAGGTCAGACACACAGGTATCTGAATGGATGTGGGACGGACCATCCATGTGGGTAAATCTTCCCAAAGAAGAACAGCAGCCCAAGTTGCATTTCTGCAGATCTCAGGTCGGATCACAAGTGATGTCTGGTGCTTTCAGACTTGAAATAAAACAATCGCGTGATCATTAGGAACAGCGTGATAAGCGCGTTATTTTGTTTACACCTCGCGGTTGATCTGGTCAGATGATTTCGTCCGCTGCCCTCCTTACCAAGCAAGGTTAGCTGGCGCACGGCAGGATGTCCGAAGAAGAAACACGAAAGAAAACAAGGCACAGCTCAGGATGATGATACAATCAAATTATTATTATTTCCAATGAATTAAGAAATACAGTATACGCTGGAGTAGTTTACATGAATGATGAATAGCTACAACCGATGATCAAGGATTCGTATGTGAATGCAGCATCGTCACAAATGGCTGGTGACACCTTCGTTCTCTCGAGTCATGTGTTCTTTCCTGCCATCACGCCGCAATACTGAATCAGCAGCGTTGAAACAAATTAACGTGTACACCTTGTGCTTGTGTCGTGAAGACGCAATGTAATTTACAGTCAATTCGGCGGCTGCCGTGCTCCATATCGTGTACATTGGTCATCAAATTCAATTGGGTTTCCGCTCGGGAGCATTGGTAATCGCGACATGAGATGTCATCGATCAAGAATGAGTTGGCTTCGTCTTCCTGCGTTTGCAAGATTGGCGATGGTATTGATTAGCTGCAGAGCTTGACGGTGCACGCCACCGCCTGCGCCCAGTACTTGAGCCTCGCCTTCACCTCATCTGGGCTGTCCCCTGCAATTGCAAGAACGGGTTACGTGAGTTCAAATGTTATTCGACAGTGAGCAATCAAATCCAATCCAATACTTGTTCCGATGCAGTAACTGATCATACTATAAATTCGGATGAATGAAGAAATGATGTTGAGCAGACATAGTTTTTACACATGGGCCGGAAAGCAAGATTCAAGACCATCTAGTTAGCAGGAAGCAACAAGAAGGGACAGAGGCCGAGCAGTTTGAGCTTACCAGGGCAGGAGATCTTCCAGTTGGGGATGGACTGCACCGGCGAGGCAGGCACGGCCGCCGGAGGCTCGGGAGCCACCTGGTCGGCCTTGGACGGCGAGTGGTGCTCGTCCAAGAACCGCTGGCTCATGGAGTAGCATAGCTCGAGCGCGGGCAGCGTGCCGCAGAGCTCGGGGATCTCGTTGTAGCTGAAGCCGAACCCCAGATCCACGCACCCCTTGAGCTCCTCCAGGTCGTCGTCCGTGAGGCTCCTGGCCCGCCCCACGCCGAGATCTCCGGCGCCTGCCGCGGTGCCGTCCGGGGACGCGTCCTCCCCGGCGAGCACCACCGGCCGCGCCGCCCTCCGCGGCCACGCCGCCTCCCACTGCGCGCCGCACCACGCCCCCTCCGCGTCCGCCGGGGCCTCATCCTCCGAATCCGCCCCCTCCGGGCCGTTCTTGCTCCGGCGGCTGCGTCGGCGGAGGTTGCGGCTGCGTCGGCGGCGAGGGGGCGGCGGCGTCTGCGGCTGCAGCAGGGAGGAGGAGGGGGATACCGAGGAAGCCGCCGTGGTCGTGGTCGATGCGGAGTCGTCGCGGTCGGAGTCGGAGCTCCACATCGTCGCCGGTCGCCGGGCTCCTTGCTCTCTCGCGCGCGCGATAGCTGCCTGCGCGTCTCGCTTTGTTTGTTTCTCTGTGTTGCTTTGGTGGATGATTGTGGGTGGGAGCTGGAGGGTGGGCCTATAAATACAGCTGCGTTAGTACGAGAGGTATGGGGTGGTTGCCATGTGGGGCCCACCTGTATGGCTGTATCGTGGTATGAATCGTGGCTGCTTCTGCCATGGGGGATGCACATGTGGCCCTGATGTGTCCGGTCTAGTCACTCCCCAATATACATGATGTAAACATCTTTTCTATTATATCCATGATTTAGTGCAAGTTTTCAAAAAAGTGCTGCTGGTGAAGCACGTCCTTCATTGGCTCGTTTAAATTTCGAGAAAATACAGTAGAAAATAAAAGGTAGAGAACGTAGGTAAAATCCCCCCGCGTTACTCCCTCCCCGGGGCGTTACATGCTCTGATACACCATTTTGAGCGCCACAGCTTCCTAACCTCCTACCCTGGCTGTCGTCACTAGCCTCCACAAGGTAGTGCCTACGTGGCGCCAGCGGTTGCAGGGCAATTGGTAGCTAGGGAACACACGATAGGCGGCGCGACAACATGATCCATCGTCTCAATGGAGATGTTGTGCGAGTAACCCCACAGAGTTAAACCGAACAGGAGAGGTTGGCTCGCTTGCTAAATGTTGGGCTGGTCATTTTGCCATTTGTAATAACCCAGAACATAGGAACAACGAAGGGTAGATTTAGAAATGGGATGTGCATTTCATCGCAAAACGGGGGAAATTTTCGCGCCTTATTGCAACTAAACCTAAGAGGGATCGAGGTTCTCTCTCATTTTGCATCTAGGGTTAGGCAATGTGAGTTAGGAAATTTCGACATGATCTCTTTTGTAACTAGTTACTTTGGGGAATGTTTGCATTTGATAAGTATTAAACATTTAAATATAAACATCACACAATATAAACAATGAATTTAAAATTCAAACACAAGATACAAATTCAAATCATTTTGAATTTCAAAGTAAATATCAAATACAATATTTAATCAAGAATATACACATTACATAATACAAAAGCTCATAAACCAAAAACTTGAGCTTTATTGATGTACAACACAATTACAAAGTCTTTACAATATTCTTGATACAAGAATTGAGATATAATGAACAAGAATAAAAGAAAAGGAAAAATTACAAGTTTAATTCTAAACTAAATCTAAACTAAGTATCTTGAGGATGATCTTCGGTCATATTCACCTTCAAACCTGCAAATCAAATAACAGGTACTAGCAAGAATACAAGTGTTAGCAAGATTCAGCTTTAGACAGTTAGCAGTAAATATCACAAAGTTCAGTTTGGACAGTGAAACTGTCACACGCACACTTGTGCTTGTCCAAAGCACTGGACAAGCACAAGATAGGAATAGGCGGACCAACACCGAGCAAGGCCACAAGGGGCTCAAGTTTCCACATATGAAGGCTGCTCGCTAACCAAGCAACAAGCAAGGCAATGCAAGGGATGAGTCACAAAGTAACCAGGCCTTGTGTGTCATGGCCGAGGAAGAAGTAGAGACCATATAAATAGCACACAAACCCTAGAACCAGTGCACAGTCGATCAGATAAGATCACCAGGTAAGGGTGAAGCAAGAACAAGCACAGTTCATCCAGTTCATAACCAAGAACAGTAACCAACACAACCAACTTAGCCACCAGGAATCATGGTGACTCGAGAAGATCAACCAGTAACTGGAGGTGAAGGGTCGTGAACGTAAACCCCAAGTCTACATCAACCAAATATTTCATACTAGGAGCCGGAACAAGGTATACCAAGTTCCCGGACGGATCCAATGGATTTGATCCATCATATATGCATGAAATAAGCAGGGGAATGAGCAGATGCTCATATGGGTAGATCATCACTTGGTTTTCACCAAGGATTACCGCAGATCAAAAGCTACTAAGATAGAAACCATCCAGTATACGTATCATGTGCACGAAGCTAGAAATCATGCACGGATGCACACACTAGCTAGATCACATGGACAGATAGCACCAGTAGATAGCAAAGATTAGCAACCAAGACTACACAAGAAATCCTAAGCTATGAACCATCGATAACCCTAGATTTTCATCGAGCAAGCATATTGGCATTCATATCAAGTATGATTCCCAAATATGCAAGCAAAGGTTGAGTAGCCACAAGATCCAACTTACTAAGTGAGCAACCGATCGGTAAGCAAGGCTACCGAGGTCACATCACACTTAGCACCAAATAAGAGCAAGTCAAATAGATCACATCACTATCCAGTAAATGGATTCGAGACTCTAATTGCTTGTAAAAGAATCATGAACAATAAATTCATATACAAGCAAGTCATTTAAATCATCACCGCATAAGCAGCTTCATCGAATTTAAGTAATTCAAGCATGAATTTATCACGGATTCATGCTAAGCATGACGAGAGCATACTCGTTAAGCAACACAATTTAATTTATAGCCACTAGAGCAAGTCTAGATAGCTAAGATGAGCAACAAGACAAGTAAGCAACAGACACAGTGATGCTTAAGCATCGAGCATCACCGACCAAGTGATTCATAGAGCCACGGTATTAGCCGAGCAAACAATCACCGTCGACCAATTGATCAAATGGAGCAATTATAGCAAGCCAAGTTACACAGGAGGTTAGCCAACAAGCAAGGAATGATCCAATGGATCATTGGCTTGCAAAGGTAGCACTGAAGCATATCACAGACACCACTAGCACACACACAAGTGTCACAGATGCAACACAAGTACACCTAGACAAGCATAGCATGGCATAGTTAGCTCTTGAGCAAGCACAGTAGAGTATAGCAAGTGTAGAACATGCTAGGAACAGCAGAGAAGCAAGCACAGCATGAACAGCAAGCAAAGCAGCATGTGCCAGTACCAGTAAATGGTAATTGGGCCATGAACTTACAACTAACAGAAGCACAGGCAAATTGCATAGGAATAGCATGGCTCTGTGTGATCACAGGATCACCGCAGGGCGACGAACATGAGGAGGAAGAAGAACGAGAGCATGGGAGGCGCACGGAAGAGGTAGAGGTGAGACAACACTTACTTGCGCCTGGAAGCGAGAGGCTAGGGCATGGCGAGCAGGTGCTCGCGCGGCCCTAACGTCGCAAATCCGGGGTAGGCGCCGACGTTACGCCGGCGAACCCGGTACACGAACCAACGACCACCGTAGCGGCACTCGAGGCGGCGGCACGAATACCGCAAGCAGCACCCGCGCCGGTCAACCCCGTGCACGTACTCATCGTCGGCGAGGGCGAGATCTCGCCGGAGTTCGTCGAGGCGATTCTCCACGAGATCCGAGATCGGAGGCGATTCGCCGAAGAGGACGAGAAGGGAGAAACCGCCCGGACAGATCGATAGATCCGCTCACCGGCGGTTCAGGATCGGGTGGTGGCTACGGCGGAGAAGGCCGGCGATGGCCGGAGCAGCGCGGCGGCCATGGCGGCGACGCCATCGCCACGGGAGTCGCCGTACGGTTAGGGTTAGACGAGCGAGTGAGAGGGCCGAGTGAGAGTGAGTGAGGTGGGCTGCTTCGGCGCCACCGAACCCAAAAGGGGGCCAGCCTTATTGGGCCGTCCTCGGGTTAAGTTATTGGGCCGGGCCCAATAGGGATCCAGGGGGGTATTTTGGTCATTTTACAATTAATATAAGACCAAAAACTTTACCAAATTTTAATAAATCATAAACAACTCTAAAAATCCAATAAAAATTGGATTTATGAATGAAAAATAAATCTTAACAAGAATAAAATATGAAATGGAATTTATGAAACAAATTCAAAATTATGAATTTTAAGAATTTAAATAATAACTTGGAATTTAAAATTATTATTTCCTTGTATTTAAAATTCAAGGAAAAATCTCAAATAAGTTCAAATACTTATTTTCAAACATTTCAAAATGAAATTCTATTATTCCCAGTCATTTCTTTTGTAAAAGAGTATTTTTTTCGTAAAAATACTATATTCCTTTTTATTCCAAAAACTATAAAGGTAACTCTATAATTTTCAACTATTTTTGGAATGATTAAAGGAATCACCAAGTAAATAGTTTTACTTTGAGTTGTTGTACTTTGTGTGAATTAAAATGGTTTATACTTTTAAATCAATTGTAAATTACCGTCAAAGACATAAATCTTAATACAACCCTAAATTGCTATAACTCAACGGGGTAAAGGGATTCAACATAAAATAATACATCCATGATTGCATTATCCGGATTTTACAACATTGTCTTTACCGGACAATGATGCTTCTTACTGAACCCGAGGTCCAGGTTCCATCAATCGCATTGAACCGCACTATCTCGCAGTCTACGTGCAAGTTCACCCTTGCTCATGTCAACTTGATTATTTTCTACTACTTTGATGCAAAGCTATATACTTATCATTCCTGCATTGCAAATGAAATGTTATTTTCCAACTATGAATATGACTATGTGGCTGGCAATGGAACCATGGTATGTGTTGATATGGTGGAGGTTCCATTGCAATGGGTTATATCACCCTAGGATTAAATTACCAATGCCGTCCGATGATTCTAGCGCCGTACATATCGCGTTGACCATAAGATCTATAATGGCTCGTGGGAAGCCAGCTATATCTTTTCCCTCTCGCATGCCAACGGACTCGGTAATAGGGGTTGCCCGTATCGGTCTATCTTTGGTAAAGGCGGGGACATGTGGTCCCGCACGGTCTACCATTAGATACAGGAGAGGGTAGACTTATTATTGGTCTATGAAGGATTGTAAGGGTTGTCCGGATCGGTCTATCTATGGTGTATAGGGCAGGGCATCATAATTGTTCGGAACGGTCTACCTTATTGGTAAAGGTGAGAACCAGAGCTCCGTGTCGGTCTACCCATAGATATAGGAGAGGACAAACTTACAAAAGGGTGGGTCCGCGAGGTCGTGGAGAAGGTGGTGTGGGCTTGGATCCTTATACCTGGCCTCACACCAAAGGAAGTGTGAACGGGGGCAAGTCCCTGCGGATGGCAAAAAGGGTAAGATCTCTTGTGGGAAAAGTAACGCACCTCTGCAGAGTGTATCAAATTGTGGCTGTCACTCCTTGTTCCGGGAAGGGAACTCGCGAACGCGGCAGAAAGGAACTCCACGAAGTTCGGGTCAACTCCGTGAAGACCGACGGGCATAGTTTTCATAATAAAAGCAACCTTTTGAAGAAATGTTTTCAAAACATGCATTGACTCGCGATATCCCGATCAATGGTCGTAGCTAGTGCATCAAACACCTTTTTATTCTTTTAGAACTTGCCGAGTACCTCTCGTACTCACTTTCTTTCGACACCCTTGCTAGACTGTGATCCGGAAGTGGATGCCATCAACGATGGAGCACCAGAGGGAAGCTACGAGATGGTATACGAAGAACCTGATCTTACCGGCGGAGTGGAAGGTGTAGACTATGGGATAGTCTACGGACCAAACGACACGGAGGTGGAGGAGTAGTGACATACCCTAGCCTCATAGAGCCGAGCAACGTAGAACTTACCTAAATAAGTTGTTGAGCTCTCTTTTATATTGTTATGAGTTGTAATCGTACTTAAGTAGTATCTTAGGGTGTTCTCATAGGACCTGTGAGAGTACCAACTTGTTAAGACAAGTGTTTGTAATAAAGTATGGAGTGTTATGACCTCGCAATGTTTCGTTGTACCACTCCGAGGGATATGGCAAATTGTGAAGAAGTCCCTTCGCAAAGATCATATCAACGACTTGTATACTACAACATGCAAGTGGTATGCTTCGGGTCACCGCAATGTGGTATCGTAGCAAATGTTGCGACCTTAGGTTGGAAAAACCTAGTATAGGGAAGAAACCCGTAGGAGTCTAGTAGAAATAGTAAAGGATTCTCTAGAAGTATGGTGATTATTCACTTGAGAATAGCAAAACCATATATTTTAGTGCGATAATTCTTTATTATAGCTATTATGATGCATTATCACTACTAATATTCTGTTTTTGTATACAGCCATAATGGCGAACACTTTTTCCCAAGAGGACTTTGAGGAAAGTTGAGGGTTGGCTCGGTGATTATGATGGACCAATAACAGCTCTCCCGTGTGGATGCTGAAGGAACTTCATTGCGATCCACGGATACTCGTTATCAAGTATACTTACTATGATGGGAAATCCTAGCCAAGTGCGAGTATCGGTCCAACTACCGGAAAAGCTGTCGATGAGTCGTATAATGCCATACGGAGAAGCCAAAACTATCACCACAGACCTACCATATGGGCCTATTCAAGGCAATCCTTGAGATAAGACAAGCACAAGTCGGTAGAACTCCTATGTTCGTAGTTTTCTCATATACCTCATGCCGAGGAAGATGAGGATCCCACTCTTAATCATTTGGTGTTAGCCCACGTAAGTCCCGAAGCTGCAACGACAAAGACATGGATAGTCTGTAAGTCTTTATTGACCACGATGTATCTTTTACACATGAAGATGAGAGGTGAGATTGACCACATGCTAGCTGAGTTCACTGGACCCTGATAAAGTCCAAACTCGGATGCATGACTTGAGGGCACAACCACAACATACTACACCCTTCTTTAACCCAGATAGTGATGTAGATTTGAGTGACCAGTGGTTCAAGAGAAATCTACCTACAAGAGACCCACTTATACCTAACTTTGTTCCGCACTATCCACATGTGTCGACATCATATGATACCGGATATGGGGGAGACCACTCATGGAACATAAATTGCTCGCAGTCACCGATTGAAAACTCGACGGGTTGGCGTTTCGGGGAACCTTTCGGTGATGAGGAGGAGCCAATTCCATGTGATACCGGAGATGAGAGTGATGCGGTTAACCCAAGTGTTAACCAACACTACGAGCAGGAAGAGAAAGGTACGGATTCCATTTCGTTAGATTTGGAGATGGGCATATCTAAACCATCGCAGATACGAAGTAGGTGAGAGTTCGGAACCAAGAAAAAGAAGAAGAAGAAGATGAGGGGTCAAGTGAATAGGAATCCTCCATGGATGACTGGAGAAGAGGCAATCGCATTCCACTCTGGAGGATATGTATGAGTCTTTATCTAGTTACTTTGGAATGACGGATCTCTGTCTCGGCACTTCGTCCGATTCGGATTACATACCTACTGGAAGGACCTTTGTTCGGACGGTGTTCGGAAGACTAGTCGCTGTACTGGTTGGACCCCAGGGATGTACGCGGAGGCGAATGAAGACGATGAGGAGTAGAGCTCCAAGGAAGAATAAAGTAATCTAGGTGGTATTGTAATAGAACGTATTTTAAATTCCGTTGGCTTGGGCTTGGAGCCAAATAAGTGGTTTATATGTACCACATGTAATATAAGTTTGTGAGTGTGTTATGTATTATACGGTGTATATACATAATAAATGTTTGTTTTGGATTTGCTTCTTGATTTCATTATGTGACTAGTACTGGGCAATGAGTTGAGCTCGAAAACATTTGCATGGTGTAATTATGAGTAATCGCTCTTTGTTACGAGACTAGGGGGAAATGGCGTTAGTAGAAACCGAAGAGGCTCGCGAGAGAGCGGGAAGAAAGAGAGAAAGAGGAGGCGGATGCAGCAGCTAGAGCAGAGAATGCACCACCACCACCACACCCAATGTTGCACCCAGACTTCCAACAGTATATGAGGTCAATGGAGGAAGATAGGAGGCGTTACCGGAAAGCCAGAGCAAGAACATGCAAGATTTCTTTACCCATGTCATCAATGATAGGGTAATGAAGGCAAGGGAAGTAACCCTACTCGGACTTCCAAAATGCAAGACCACTACCATTTACATCAGCTCCAGAACCAATGGACGCGCGAAGATTGGCTCATGGATACGGAGCGGAAGTTGAAGACCGTTGGTTGCAACGATGAGGAGAAGATTAGATATACCACTTATCTGTTGTCAGGACCAGCAGCATCGTGGTGGGAGAACCTTGTAGCGAGTACACCCTCCGGATAAGGTATTTACATGGGAGGAGTTCAAGAAGAAGTTTCGGGATGCTCATGTTCCGGACAGCGTGGTGGAGCCGAAGAAGAGGGAGTTTGAAGAAGCGGGGACATCTATGCACCAATCATACAGTATGTTCGGGATTTCAATAGGTTATCCAGATATGCACCTGAGGATGTGGATACGGAGGAGAAGCGGAAGAAGCGGTTCATGAAAGGCATGAATCCATACATGAAGATGCAACTGAGGTTGGCACGGACTGCAGAATTCCAGGAACTGATTGATTCGGCAATCACTTTCGAGGATGATTACAGGCAGGTCCAAGAGGATAGGAGGAAGAGGGCTCGTATCGAGCCAAGGAAGTACCCAGTCAGTAAACCAACCCCAGATCGAAGTTTCAAACCCCGATTCCGACCTCTGACTGCAATCGGTACAACCGGGAGGTCGAATCGGAACCCCAAGTCACAGGATCATCCGTAGCAACTGTGGGCGAGGGGACACATCCGAAGGGAATGTCGGAAACCCAGGATCATCCGTTATGGTTGTGGACAGGATGGACACATGAAGCCTGATTGTCCTAATAAGGCTTCATGGGGTGGACAAAACTCCGAAGGACGAGGAGGAGGTGGCAAAGATAACAACAACAACCGCAACTACAACAACAACAACAACAAGAGGGGCAAGCCATATGGAAAGCTGAATTGCACAACTTTGGAGCAAGCGGAAGAGTCGGATCAAACAGTCTTAGGTACGCTAAGCATTCTTACTCATCCTGGCAAAGTACTATTTGATACTGGAGCAACCACATCATTTCTTGCATTGGAATTTGTGGAAAAATTCGGGCTTAGATGTTCTAAGTTAGAAACCCCTATAACTGTTCTATCCGCGGGGGGAACGATCTTAGTAACCCACGTGAAAGAAGCACAAGTCATAACCATATGTGACTGTGTGTATTTCGCGGACCTATTCATCATACCCATGAAGGACATATCAGTCATCCTAGGGATGGATTGGTTGACGATGAAAATGGAGCGGTGATTAACCGTGGAGACAAAACAGTATCACTTCGCAACTCCATCGGAGGTCGAATAGTGTTCCAAGGAGATAAGTACAGTGAGTTAGAGATTGGATTGGAACTCAATAGTCTGAAGGAGGTGAGAATTGAAGATATTCCTGTAGTGAATGAGTTTAAGGATGTATTTCCTAAGGAACTACCGGGGATGCCACCCGATAGAGAGATAGAATTCACAATCGATCTGATTCCAGGCACAGCACCAATAGCACAACCACCATATAAGATGGGGCCAAAGGAGTTAGTGGAACTGAAAGCTCAGATAGATGAACTGGAACGAAGGGATTCATTCAAGAAAGTGTGTCACCTTGGGGTACACCAGGCTATTTTGTGGATAAAAGAGATGGAGGAAAGAGAATGTGTGGAGATTACAGAAATTTGAACAATGTAACTATCAAGAACAAGTATCCTTTACCTAGAATTCAAGACCTTTTTGATCAAGTTCAAGGAGCAGAGTCTTCGAAGATAGATTTAAGGTCAAGATACCATCAAATCAAGATCAAGAAGGAGGATGTACCAAAAACAGCATTCGTATCAAGGTACGGACACCATGAATATTTGGTTGTACCATTTGGACTAACAAATGCACCAGCAATTTTCATGAATTTGATGAACAAGATATTCATGAAGTACTTGGACAAGTTTGTGATAGTGTTCATAGATGATATTTTAATCTATTCCAAAGATAAAGAAGAACATGCCAAGCATTTGAAGATAGTTCTGCAAACTTTGAGGGAACATCAGCTATATGCAAAGTTCAACAAGTGCAAATTTTGGTTAGATAGTGTTGGAATTTCTTGGACATGTCATAACCAAAGAAGGCATAGACGGTGAATCCAAGCAAGGTCTCGGTCCAGTATTGGAATGGAAATCACCTAAAAATGCTAAGGAGATAACGAGGATTTCTTGGTATGGCGAGCTACTATCGGAGATTCATAGAGGGATTTTCGAAGATTGCAGGACCAATGACCAAGTTACTCAAGAAAAATACTCCATTTGTGTGGACAGCATGAGTGTGAAGCCATTTCCAAACACTCAAAGATAAGTTAACCACAACGACCGGTGTTAGCAGCTCCCGAACCCGGAAAGGATTACACGGTGTATTGTGATGCTTCCAAGAATGGACTTGGATGTGTTCTTATGCAAGATCGGAAGGTAATAGCTTATGGATCAAGACAAATTGAAACCACATGAACACAACTACCCGAGACATGATCTCGAGTTAGCGGCGCTTGTGTATGCTTTGAAGAATTGAGACAATTTCTATATGGATCCAAGTGTGAGTTATACACCGATCACAAAAGTTTGAAGTATTTCTTCACCCGTAAAGAATTAAACATGAGACTGAAGAGATGGTTGGAGTTGATTAAGGATTACGACCTTAAGATCAACTATACCCCAGGCAAGGCTAATGTAGTAGCAGATGCCCTAAGTAGGAAGAGTACGGAGAATCAACCTACTGAATGGGAAATTCCAAAGGAACTTCGGAAAGAGTTAGAGGATGCTCAGATTCTGTTTATTCAAGGTGATGCCAAAGGAAGTATAGCAACCATGAGGGTTATGGATGAGATGTATTCAGATTTGAAATATGAGATTATCCGAAAGCAAGCGGATGATTTGTTCATTCAAGAGGAAATCAAGAGGATTGGCGAAGGAATACCATCGAATTCCATCTAGGGGATTTTGATTCATTATACTTCCGTAAAAGGATCTCGTATACCGGATGATCCGTAAGTGAAATCAATCATATTAAAGGAAGCACATGAAACCCCTTATTCAATACATCCGGGAAGTACCAAGATGTATATGGATTTGAAGGAGATGTTCTGGTGGAACAACATGAAAAGAGAAATAGCACAATATGTCTCAGAATGTCATACATGTCAACGAGTGAAGGCGTAACATCGTAGTCCTCGCGGGATTACTCAAACCACTAGAGATACCTGAATGGAAATGGGATGAAATCGGAATGGATTTTGTTACTGGTTTACCAATGACTAGTAAGAGAAAGGATATGATATGGGTAATAGTGGATAGACTTACCAAGAGCGCTCACTTCATAGCCGTAAACACAAAGGATACTGCAAAAAAGCTTGTGGATATATATGTAAAGGAGATTGTGAGTAAGCATGGAGTACCAAAGAAGATAGTCTCGTATAGAGGTTCAATTTTCACATCGACATTCCGGAAACAACTACAAGAATCTTTGGGATCCAAGCTGGATTTCAAGACAAGATATCATCCACAAACCGGAGGACAAACCGAAAGAACCAATCAGATACTTGAAGACATGCTTAGAGCTTGTGCTCGAACTTTGGAGGTTCGTGGGAGGATCATTTACCTTTAGCGGAGTTCTCATATAACAATAGTTATCGTAGTAGTATTCGATGGCACCGTACGAGGCATTGTACGGAAGGAAGTGTAGATCACCAATTTGTTGGTTTGAAACCTGGAGAAAACAAGGAGTTTACACCTGATTACATCAAGGAGAGACAAGACGTCATCGAGGTAATCAGTGGATAGACTCAAAATAGCTCTGTAGTCGTCGAAGAGTTACGCCGACTTAAAGAGAAGAGATTGGGAACCGAAAGTGGGAGACATGGTTTATCTCGAAGGTTAGCCCAATGAAAGGACTTAAGAGGTTCTGGAAGTGAAAGGAAAGTTAAGCCCTCGATATATAGGACCATTTAAGATACTCACTGAATCGAGGAACAAGATTTGAGTTGGAGTTACCGGCACAATTAAGTCAAGTTCATAACGTATTTCATGTATCCCAACTCTGAAAATGTTTGAAGGCACCGATGATCCTATCACATATGAAGAAATAGAATTGCAATCTGACTTAACTTATGTGGAAAGACCGTAAAAGATCTTAGAAGTTCAATGGAAGAAGTTAAGAAACAGATGGCAATCAAATATCAGTAAAGTGCAATGGCAACATCATCCCGAGCGAGAAGCTACTTGGGAGACAGATAAGAAGAACTCAGAAGTCTTACCCCGAGATGTTCAGGTACCAATCTTAACTTCGTGACGAAGTTTCGTTAAGGGAGAGGCCGTAATAACCCGTAACATAGGAACAACGAAGGGTAGATTTAGAAATGGGATGTGCATTTCATCGCAAAACTGGGGAAATTTTCGCGCCTTATTGCAACTAAACCTAAGAGGGATCGAGGTTCTCTCTCATTTTGCATCTAGGGTTAGGCAATGTGAGTTAGGGAAATTTCGACATGATCTCTTTTGTAACTAGTTACTTTGGGGAATGTTTGCATTTGATAAGTGTTAAACATTTAAATATAAACATCACACAATATAAACAATGAATTTAAAATTCAAACACAAGATACAAATTCAAATCATTTTGAATTTCAAAGTAAATATCAAATACAATATTTAATCAAGAATATACACATTACATAATACAAAAGCTCATAAACCAAAAACTTGAGCTTTATTGATGTACAACACAATTACAAAGTCTTTACAATATTCTTGATACAAGAATTGAGATATAATGAATGTAATAAAAGAAAAGGAAAAATTACAAGTTTAATTCTAAACTAAATCTAAACTAAGTATCTTGAGGATGATCTTCTGGTCATATTCACCTTCAAACCTCGCAAATCAAATAACGAGTACTAGCAAGAATACAAGTGTTAGCAAGATTCAGTTTAGACAAGCTAGCGTAAATATCACAAAAGTTCAGTTTGGACAGAGAAATCGTGTCATCGCACACTTGTGCTTGTCCAAAGCCCGGACAAGCACAAGATAGGAATAGGCAGCACCAACACCGAGCAGGTGCCACAAGGGGCTCAAGTTTCCACATATGAAGGGCTGCCGCTAACCAAGCAACGAAGCAAGGCAATGCAAGGGATGAGTCACAAAGTAACCAGGCCTTGTGTGTCATGGCCAGGGAAGAAGTAGAGACCATATAAATAGCACACAAACCCTAGAACCAAAGGCACAATGCGATCGATAAGATCACCAGGTAAGGGTGAAGCAAGAACAAGCACAGCTTCATCCAGCTCATAACCAAGAACAAGAACCAACACAACCAACTTAGCCACCAGGAATCATGGTGACCCGAGAAGATCAACCGAACTGCGAGGTGAAGGGTCTGAACAAAACCCCAAGTCTACATCAACCAAATATTTCATACTAGGAGCCGGAACAAGGTATACCAAGTTCCTGGACGATCCAATGGATTTGATCCATCATATATGCATGAAATAAGCGGGAATGAGCGTATGCTCATATGGGTAGATCATCACTTGGTTTCCACTCAAGGATTACTGCTACCAAAAGCTACTAAGATAGAAACCATCCGTGATACGTATCATGTGCACATGAAGCTAGAAATCATGCACAGATGCAAACACTAGCTAGATCACATGCACAGGATAGCACCGATAGATAGCAAAGATTAGCAGACTAAGACTACACAAGAAATCCTAAGCTATGAACCATCGTAACCCTAGATTTTCATCAGGCAAGCATATTGGCATTCATATCAAGTATGATTCCCAAATATGCAAGCAAAGGTTGAGTAGCCACAAGATCCAACTTACTAAGTGAGCAACCAGTCAGTAGCAAGGCTACTGAGGTCACATCACACTTAGCACCAAATAAGAGCAAGTCAAATAGATCACATCACTATCCAGTAAATGGATTCAGACTTCTAATTGCTTGTAAAAGAATCATGAACAATAAATTCATATACAAGCAAGTCATTTAAATCATCACCGCATAAGCAGCTTCATCAGAATTTAAGTAATTCAAGCATGAATTTATCACGTGATTCATGCTAAGCATGACAATGAGCATACCGTTAAGCAACACAATTTAATTTATAGCCACTAGAGCAAGTCTAGATAGCTAAGATGAGCAACAAGCACAAGTAAGCAACAGAGACAGATGATGCTTAAGCATCGCATCACCACCAAGTGATTCATAGAGCCACATGATAGCTGCGAAACAATCACCGTCGATCAATTGATCGAATGGAGCAATTATAGCAAGCCAAGTTACACAGGGAGGTTAGCCAACAAGCAAGGAATGATCCAATGGATCATTGGCTTGCAAAGGTAGCACTCGAAGCATATCACGTACACCACTAGCACACACACAAGTGTCACGACATGCAACACAAGTACACCTAGACAAGCATAGCATGGCATAGTTAGCTCTTGAGCAAGCACGAGAGAGTATAGCAAGTGTAGAACATGCTAGGAACAGCGAGAGAAGCAAGCACAAAGATGAACAAGCAAGCAAAAGCAAAGATGTGCCAGCATCGGAAATGGTAATTGGGCCATGAACTTACAACCACACGAGGCTACTGCAAATTGCATAGGAATAGCATGGCCTGTGTGATCACAGGATCACCAGAGGCGGCGCAGAACATGAGGAGGAAGAAGAACGAAGCATGGGAGGCGCACGGAAGAGGTAGAGAGTGAGACAACACTTACTTGCGCCCGGAAGCGAGAGGCTAGGGCATGGCGAGGCAGATGCTCGCGCGGCCCTACAGGCTGCAAATCCAGGGTAGGCGCCGACGTTACGCCGGCGAACCCAGCACACTGAACCAAAGACCACCGTAGCGAAGACTCCGAGGCGACGGCACGAATACGCAAGCAGCACCCGCGCCAGAGTCAACCCCGGCACGTACTCATCGTCGGCGAGGGGCGAGATCTCGCCGGAGTCCGTCGAGGCGATTCTCCACGAGATCCGGATCGGAGGCGATTCGCCGAAGAGGACGAGAAGGGAGAAACCGCTCGGACGGATCGATAGATCTCGCTCACGGCGGTTCGAGATCGGGTGGTGGCTACGGCGGAGAAGGCCGCGACGATGGCCGAGCAGCAGGCGGCGGCCATGGCGGCGACGCCATCGCCACGGGAGTCGCCGTACTGTTAGGGTTAGGACGAGCGAGCGAGAGGGCCGAGTGAGAGTGAGTGAGGTGGGCCGCTCGCCGCCACCGAACCCAAAAGAGGGCCAGACCTTATTGGGCCGTCCTCGGGTTAAGTTATCTGGCGGGCCCAATAGGGATCCAGGGGGTATTTTGGTCATTTTACAATTAATATAAGACCAAAAACTTTACCAAATTTTAATAAATCATAAACAACTCTAAAAATCCAATAAAAATTGGATTTATGAATGAAAAATAAATCTTAACAAGAATAAAATATGAAATGGAATTTATGAAACAAATTCAAAATTATGAATTTTAAGAATTTAAATAATAACTTGGAATTTAAAATTATTATTTCCTTGTATTTAAAATTCAAGGAAAAATCTCAAATAAGTTCAAATACTTATTTTCAAACATTTCAAAATGAAATTCTATTATTCCCAGTCATTTCTTTTGTAAAAGAGTATTTTTTCGTAAAAATACTATATTCCTTTTTATTCCAAAAACTATAAAGGTAACTCTATAATTTTCAACTATTTTTGGAATGATTAAAGGAATCACCAAGTAAATAGTTTTACTTTGAGTTGTTGTACTTTGTGTGAATTAAAATGGTTTATACTTTTAAATCAATTGTAAATTACCGTCAAAGACATAAATCTTAATACAACCCTAAATTGCTATAACTCGACGGGTAAAGGGATTCAACATAAAATAATACATCCATGATTGCATTATCTGGATTTTACAACATTGTCTTTACCTGGACAATGATGCTTCTTACGGAACCCGAGGTCCGAGGTTCCATCAATCGCATTGAACTGCACTATCTCGCAGTTCATGATGCAAGTTCACCCTTGCTCATGTCAACTTGATTATTTTCTACTACTTTGATGCAAAGCTATATACTTATCATTCCTGCATTGCAAATGAAATGTTATTTTCCAACTATGAATATGACTATGTGGCTGGCAATGGAACCATGGTATGTGTTGATATGGTGGAGGTTCCATTGCAATGGGTTATATCACCCTAGGATTAAATTACCAATGCCGTCCAGATGATTCTAGCGCCGTACATATCGCGTTGACCATAAGATCTATAATGGCTCTGGGGAAGCCAGCCTATATCTTTTCCCTCTCGCATGCCAACGGACCGGTAATAGGGGTTGCCCGTATCGGTCTATCTTTGGTAAAGGTGGGGACATGTGGTCCCGCACGGTCTACCATTAGATACGGGAGAGGGTAGACTTATTATTGGTCTATGAAGGATTGTAAGGGTTGTCCGGATCGGTCTATCTATGGTGTATAGGGCAGGGCATCATAATTGTTCTGAAAGGTCTACCTTATTGGTAAAGGTGAGAACCAGAGCCCGTGTCTGTCTACCCATAGATATAGGAGAGGACAAACTTACAAAAGGGTGGGTCTCGCGAGGTCGTGGAGAAGGTGGTGTGGGCTTGGATCCTTATACTCGGCCTCACACCAAAGGAAGTGTGAACGGGGGCAAGTCCTCGCGATGGCAAAAAGGGTAAGATCTCTTGTGGGAAAAGCAACGCACCTCTCGCAGAGTGTATCAAATTGTGGCTGTCACTCCTTGTTCCGGGAAGGAACTCGCGAACGCGGGCAGAAAGGAACTCCACGAAGTTCTGGTCAACTCGTGAAGACCGACGGGCATAGTTTTCATAATAAAAGCAACCTTTTGAAGAAATGTTTTCAAAACATGCATTGACCTCGCGATATCCTCGATCAATGGTCGTAGCTAGTGCATCAAACACCTTTTTATTCTTTTAGAACTTGCTGAGTACCTTCCGTACTCACTTTCTTTCGACACCCTTGCTAGATCGTGATCCGGAAGTGGATGCCATCAACGATGGAGCACCGGAGGGAAGCTACGAGCCGGTATACGAAGAACCTGATCTCACTGCGGAGTGGAAGGTGTAGACTATGGGATAGTCTACGGACCAAACGTATACCTGAGGTGGAGGAGTAGTGACATACCCTAGCCTCATAGAGCCGAGCAACGTAGAACTTACCTAAATAAGTTGTTGAGCTCTCTTTTATATTGTTATGAGTTGTAATCGTACTTAAGTAGTATCTTAGGGTGTTCTCATAGGACCTGTGAGAGTACCAACTTGTTAAGACAATGTTTGTAATAAAGTATGGAGTGTTATGACCTGCAATGTTTCTGTTGTACCACTCTGAGGGATATGGCAAATTGTGAAGAAGTCCCTTCGCAAAGATCATATCAACGACTTGTATACTACAACATGCAGTGGTATGCTGGGTCACCGCACCATTGTAGTAGCAAAAGTGGCTACTTGAAATTTTTTATGGCTTGCGGCTTCCATCATGCTTGAAGAACTCGATTTCATGGCTTCGAATTTCAGTTTTAGAAAAAATTCTGCCATTGTTGAAATTTCGCGATTTCGGTTTTCGTTTCGGCCAAAGTGACAAAAAATTATCTTTAAGATAAGATTCTAACTAGCCCAAACACATGTATAGACGTATTAAATACAACACAACATAGCCATTATACGAATTGATTCTTGCTCTAATCACCAGACCACCAGCAAGGTATCCCGTCTCAACCGCATTGCAATGCGTTTGGTTCAAGCATCAAACGTGAAGAAAAAAAGTTCTAGAAGATGTATTGTAAACAACGTACTTGACAGGTTAGCTAGGTCTGAAAGCAAGAACAGTTCCAAGTTTATTGTTTAGAGGAAGACGACGTGCAAGATTAGCATCGCTGGCCAAATCAGTGGCTTCAAGTAATCAATTACCATATGCTCCAAATCAGTGCCTTCAAGGAATGCAATTCATATGAATTTTGGAGGATTCATTCATTTGTACCAAATGGCCTCTATATTAAAAGAAAAATCTATGGATTGAAACCCTACAAAATTTCTTTAAGAATCGTTTGTACCAAAGAGGCCCTAACTGAATTTTGGTATGGCCTGTGGCTTTCATGATGCTTGCGGAACTTGATTCGCATGGGACGCAATGTGTTTTGTTCAACTGCATTTGCAAATGCAATGCGTTTTGTTCAAGCATCCAGCGTCCGCAGAGAGTTTAGAAGATTGATTTTAAAAACAACCTACTTGACAGGTTAGCCATGTCTGAAAGCAAGAACACTTCCAAAGCTCTATATTTTTAGAGGAAGACGACCTGCAGGGTTAGCATCGCTGGCCAAATCAATGGCTTCAAGTAATCAATTGGAATAATATGCTCCAATCAGCCATCACCTCGTGCCTCGCATGGGACGCTGTTCAGTTGGCCGCAACGCTGGCTAGATTTTCCTCCTTTTGTGCTGGGTTCCGGCCACTGACAGGCACATCTTGCATTAAACAAGTCGAGCATCATTCATACAGGGCCAGTAACCCAGTAGTATGTTCTCACCCAAGCAAGAAAATAAAACTAATCATCATCATCTGGTCTTGTGACTTGCCTCGAGCCTCTCCAATAGCTTGTGCTCCCCGTCATGTCGGCAAGATTGGCTCAATGTGCACTGTAAAGTTAATGGAGCAGAGAGAGGCTGCGAGTTGCTCGAAACAGGACAGCATGAATCCAACTCAGGTGCTTGGACAAACCTCCTTTTTGAAAAGCTTCCTGCTCATTAGTTTACTGGTCCGACTTTCTTGGGCACTGCATCTGGTTTAGCTAGTGGTGAGGCTGGTGTTTAATTAACTCAATCATGTTTGTCTTAGTGAGCAGCTGCTAGCGTACTACATCAGATCCGAACTTCAGAATTTTTGAAGCTGGTCATCAGTTTGCAGGAAAACCTATTCTGCTCATTTCCTTTCAGACATCTTAATTTGCTACAGATCTCCGCCGCCGGCGCGCGCCAGGGCAAAGCCCGGGGCTGTTGGTGGCGGCAGACCTCCCCTCTTGCATCGCGCGCGCGGACGGCCCCAAGATCTGCGGTGCCGCCTTCCATGGCCGGTGGCGGGGCTGGTCCGGGAGTGGCCCATCGGGATCTTGGGCGGACGCGGGGGCGGTGGCCCCGGGCAGGTGGTCTGCGGCGCGTCGCGCCTGGTTGTGGCAGCCCGATGATGGTGGTTTGTGGCGGTCGGACGGCGGCCGGCGAAGCAGCTGGCGGCAGGGATGACCCTGATGGCTGCCGAGCCGGATCCCTTGGCGGCGCGGCCAAGCATGGCGGTGGCCGGCGGGCCCTACCCCCCCCCCCCCGGGTAGCACACCCCTCCGTCAGCGGTTAGGGTTTGTTCAGGTGGTGGGAATTGGCGGCGGCGGCTTCGTTGACGAGTGAGTGGCTCTGTGGTGGCCTCCTTCTCCACCGGAGGTGGTCGGCCTGTTGTTCCAGTTTTGATTGGGGTGGCGCATCCGCCGGTGAAACCCGTGCTCTGACTCTGGTCTGAGCGGGCGATGGCGGTGCGCTTGCACCGTTCTCTTGTTGAAGACGTCATCATTGCGGTTTGCTTCCTCTTCACTCAAGTTGCTTCCGGGGGAAACCCTAGATCCGGGTATCTAGGGTCAGACAATGGCGGCGCAGCTGGCGTCGCTCTCCCTCATGAGGGCATTGTTTTTGCGGGCAGCTGTCGAACGGTGGTGCTAGGATGTCTATCGGGGGTTATGCGGAGCTCTACCCTGAAGATGGACCACTGGCTGATGGAGGTGACGGCTTCTGAAGCGAGAGCATGAGGCTGCTCGCGGAGGGTCTGCTACACCGGGCGTATGCTCCTGTTTCGTCATAGGATGACTCAGCGATGCCGTTGGTGATTTTTAGCTGATGGGGAGGTTGTTACTGTTTTTAGGGCATAGGCCCTAACAACATCTTCACCCATTATCGGGTTTGTAGGTGTTATGTGGTGGCTTCGAGTTTTACGATGTATGCCTTTGGCAGATCTTAGTTTATTTTCAATAAAATTTAAATAAAGACCGTATGCATCGCTTTGATGCAGAGACCGGGGCTCCGCTCCCCATTCGAAAAAAAGAAGATCAATTGGTGTTATCTGTCGGTTGGCACTCATATATTCATGTGGTGGCAAATGTGAACAGCTTTATAGCGTGTTTTTGCTGAATGGCAACAAATTAAGTGCGTTGTCTTGGCTCATTTTGTAGCATATATATTTATGATGTATGGCAGATTGGCAGCTAATTCATAGTGTTTGATCAGAATTCAGGCATTAACATGGGCATCACATGGATTTGATTTGATCCAGAAGGAACATTCGGGTGAACCTTTCGCTTCAAGTAACTCGAGAACATCTTTCTGTTTGCAAGTTGCAACTAGCTAGCTAACCTAATGTCAATATATTAATGGAACCATGGGCATATCAGACAAGCTGTAAGGTGCGTATAATAAGTTGGCGGCCGTTGGGCCTACCGTGAACTTAATAATTGAGGCCATACAAGTGTCCCATAACGGTAGGTCTACTTGCTAATTAGACTACAGAAATACCGGATTTTCGTGAGTTAGGTCACTAGTTATTTTCTTGAGAGCGCTGCGAATATCTATCTACATTTTGACCGGAAGAACATGCCTGCATTTGAGGGGATGCAACGTATCTACATAGTTTGCATGGTATCTTGCCCAATCCTGCTCTCTTGTGCACATGCATTGTATCTTCTAGTTGAACCGTTCTTTTGTGTTGTCATTTTGATCTTACATATAAGCAAGATTTTATATATTTTGCATCTTTTCATCGGATCTTTGTATACTCCGTTTGTTTTGCTCTGTAGCAAAACTACACTATAAAACCATGCCTGGCAGCCGGTTCTATAAACATTACCATCAATTGGCTTTGCCTTCCATCTCCAACAAACTAGAGCTAATACTCCATCGTATTGGAGGAGGTTTTGAAATCGGCTAGGAAAGAATCAGTTGTAGCATTATAAAGCCGGAGTCGCTTTGAGTGCGGCATTTTGGAGATTGATTGAGCTCTAGTTGTCTTCATCTTTTAATAAATAAAATCAAGATTGTATTTAATGTTCTATTTTTTTGTGTAGGCTACAAAGAATCTCATTTTTAAAAAAATCACAAATAAGTATCAAGGCAATATATTGTGTGATTTATTTTGATTTTTTCTAGAACTTTTAAATGCCATTTTTTGAGATTCTTATAAAAATGAGGTCCACCCAAAGAACCCATACTTGCTTACTCTTGACGTTTCACGTCGAGCTAATATCTTCTTTCTTTGTCAGTGGATGCACGTCTGTTTACGGACGGGGAGCGTAGAAACACAAACTGTGTTTTCGTTCTAGTCTCTATCCTGTCAGTAATATGAAGATATTTTCAATAGTTTTTATTACATGGATGGTTACTTGGCTAGCTCCGATGAATGTTCGCAAATAAGGATACCATTGACTCTAGCCGCCATTGACTATGACCCTTCTACTAAATCGTCAGACAAGGCAGTTACTATCATATATACTCTGGACTGAATATTCCAAATCTGATGCTAGCAACTGTGGGCCAGCTGGTGAGTTAGATGCGCCAATGAATTCATGTTGCAGCAAGCGCAGTAAAATATCCTGAGTTTCCCTGACAGGACATATCAAGAATATCCAAAATCTTATCATGATACGGCAAGAGTCTCTCGCATTAGGATTGGAAGATTTTAAAAAATGCAAGGGGAAATGAATTTCGATGAAAGGACGGGGTGGAAATATCTAGGAAGTTAACTGATGAAGCCGTCTCCTTCACTGCAGGTATCTGGAACTAGTAATGGGATGGATAGATACGGGCTGGTAATAAAAATAGAGCTGTCAGAAGCTTCCTATGTTCTTCCTCTAGAGGACCGGCCAAGCCAGCTTCCAATGCCATATTTTTCTGATTTGATATGTATTCCACGTACGAACTTAACTAAATGGTATGATCGACACTGAATGGTACTAAAGTGAAGCTTTCACAAGTTCAGATCGTCTTCCTCGATTGGACCGGTGTATCCAATTTCTAATGCCATATTTTCTTCATTTGATTTGTTGAAGTGTGTGGAGAGGACAGAGCAATTGCATGCGTGGGACCGGAGGTAGCCTTCTTTGCTTTACCATGGGAGAGCGCAATTGCACGGTATTTTGGCTCACATGAGCGTATGCTCACTTTATTTTAAAATATATTATGTTTTAAAATATTAAAAAAATAAAACAAAAACTTTGCACCTACATCTTCAAGTTCTACGCCCTCATAAAGTTGTTTCATGAAAAACGATTTGTGATGTGACATGTGTAAAAAGGAAAAATTTATATAGATCACAAAAACTATCGATTTTTCGCGAAACTTGGCTAACACGCATATATTATGGACATGTACATGTAGGAAAAAAAACCAAAAAATTTCAACACTTCAAAATATGCACCCGGGAGACGAATTAAATTTCCGCAGAAGAAAACCATATGAAGGATGATCATTTGAGGATTGTGATACTCCCTCTCCGTCTCTATATGCTTCTCGTAGATTCAATGAATCTAGACATATTTTTAGTCTATATGTCATCTAAGTTGGCAATAGGTATTTAGAACCGAAGAAACTACATATGATACAGTGCAAGTTATACTCCATCCGTTCTCTTTTGTAAAACGTTTTAGCTTTTTTGTAGATTCATTCATTTTAGTTTGTATCTAGTCAACTTTCAAATATCTAACCCGTCTTGTACTAGTGACAGAGTGAGTACATATCAAATTTCCACGGAAGGGTATTATATGCTAGTTGAAGTGAGCAAGGTATTGATGCTTCTAATCCGATCAGAAGACCGGGGGCAAAGAAACCAGCGACGACCAGAAGCAAGCAACTCCTGGTTGCAATCGCACACGCGGTCTCGAGAGGGCATCAGCATCGGCTTCTCTACTCCGGATGCGAATCTTGCAGAGAAAGTTCTTGGTTCTGCTGAGTGCTGACTAGGCTGATCAGCCGGTTCAACCGAATCTGATTCCCTCCCAGTAGTTGTAGTGGCCCGCGACGTCACTTCGTTAGGTACAGACAAGATCGTATCACGATTGTCTATTAGCTGACTAATTCGGCTGCCACCTCTGCGTCTTATCTCAAGAGTGGCGTGGTTTTCTTTTTTTTGACACTGGCGTGGTTAATTACCCAAAGCATGTTAGTTAATATCAAATCATGCTCGGCGGCGCGGTGGCTTTCACACGTCGGATCGAGAGGGTGGCTGCGTGGCTGAGCTGCGTCGGCTCAACCCACTGGCTCCAGCACGGTGGCGACTGGGGAGGGGAAGGTGGCCACTGGCCAGGTAGGTTGATAAGCTCATAAGAGCATGTAACAGGCCCCGTATTTTTTCGCCCCTTAAAACGCGAGTAGATGGCTCTGTATCCTGTTTTCACGGGCCAAAAACTCGGACGAGCTAGCAGAACCCGTATCCCCATCCCGTAAAACAGAAGCTCGTCCGAGTTTTCGGCCCCTCAAAACAGGGTTTTAGATAGCATTCTGCACAATAATTTTAAATCAAACATAGCACATCCAAAATATGTGATGCATAATTTATAGTTTTAACATCACAACACGATCATAGGCAATGTTCAAGCCACGGAAGTTCCCAAATGTGATCAACCATCAACGAGTCCATCGCCACCGGCGCCACCACTCGCCGGAGACTCACCTTGAGCACGAGCTTGACGCGCAGCCTTCTTTCTCGCAATGATGTCCGCCTTGGTCTCGTTCCACCACGCCAGCTGATCCTCGTCCATGCCGTCGGTGCGCATCATCATGATATCCCTCTCCTCGGCCAAGAGCTCCTTCATGGCCTTGGCTTCTTTGAGTGCGATCATCTTCATGTCAAGCTCGGCCTTCCACTTGGCATCTTCCCGCCTTG
Source organism: Lolium rigidum (assembly GCF_022539505.1). Classification (NCBI taxonomy): domain Eukaryota; kingdom Viridiplantae; phylum Streptophyta; class Magnoliopsida; order Poales; family Poaceae; genus Lolium; species Lolium rigidum. The sequence continues at coordinate 305,232,822 of NC_061510.1, read as the reverse complement.
CTTGCACCTTGGCAAGCTTCACCTCCTTTTTCTTCTCGGTGATGAGGAGCTTGGTCTCCAACGTCTTCATCGTCATTGCCTCCTTGGACTTCTTGAGTTGATCCAACTTCTCCCGGAAGCTAGCTGCTTCGCCTTCTACCTTGACCCTCTCCTTGGCCTTCTTGTTGCCCTCGGGCTTGCCGGTGTTTCTCCCACTAATGTCCTCCGCTTCATCATCCATGGTGAGCAGTGCCTCCTTCTTGCACTTTGGCTCGTTGTCCCTCAACTTCCACTTAGGAAGATGTTGAAGGATGGAAAAGCAATGATGAAATTGAAATTCCTTGTTCTTAGAGCCGGCCATGTCCTTGTACCGTGCTTGAGCATACTTGGGCTGCACAACAATAGTATGTGATGTTTCCACATCATCAACACATAATATGGATAGCATGTGATGTTTCCACATCATCAACACAAGGAAAACTTACATAGTCCTCCGGCACGCATGCACTAGGGGGTTGTCGGCCACTTGACCCATGGCAGCACTCCAACGAGAACAAGCCGGTTTGATGATGTTCCATCGGCCTTCAAGGGAGCGGTAGGATCTGTCCGCCATGCTCTTCGTGCGAGGCTTCAGCTGGTGGTACATATCCTCAATGCGCTGCCAATAGCGCTTGCCGCCTTGGTCCACTCCGGTGCACGCATCCATCCCCACCTTGCTCCAAGCACGGACCAAGATGGAGTCTTCGATCTCGCTGTAGTTCGCCGTGCGTGGCTTCGGCGTCGACGAAGAACCGGCGGCAGCCGGATCAACCTCAACCACCTCGTCCTCGTCACCCTCGTCATCAATCTCTTCGACGTTGCACTCCCCATCGAATGCATCGATACTGGTGTCCAAATTCACCACGGAATTGTTGAGCATGTCCATGTAGGATGTTGTGGACTCAAGATCGAACACCTTGTCTACGTCCATGGTGGGTGGCGGCGGCGCGGGCGGCGCATCGGATGGAACGGAGGGAGGAGAGGGTGTGGCCTTGGAGGGCGGTGGAGGCGCGAGGCCGATGCGGCTGATTGCCTTTGTCCGCACCTTGGCCGGCGCGGCGCCCCTCGGCCCGGCCGCCTTGGTCTTCATCCTGCCCGCCTTCTTGGCAGCCGACGGGGCTTCGGCCGGCGAAGCTGCGGCCGCCGCAGGAGCTTCGAAGAATTGCTTCGGAAACCTCTTCCTCTTCGACGGGATGGTGGCGGAGATCATGGCCGACACGACGCCGGCGTTCGGCGGACCTCCGACGGGGACATCGACCACCGCGGCCGAAGGAGATGCATCGCCGGCGGTAGGCGGCTCTTGCGGACGATCCATGGCAGCGGGATCCGGCCGGGAAGGGCGCGGCGGAGGAGATCGGGCGGCGGCGGCGGTTGGCTTCAGTGAAACCCTTCGCGCACAGTGGAGTGGGCAATACCGGTTTGGCCCTCTATCCCCGCTTCCACCCCGCACAAGTAGGGAGCGACGACCCGCCCCGTAATCGAAAACAAGAAAAAACGATGCGGGGGCCGTTTTTACGGGACGTGCTAGACGGCCGGGTAGAGCCAAAACCTGTATTTCGGTGGTTATTATACGGGTTTGCCCCTTTTAAGGGGTCTGTTAGACATGCTCTAAGCGTGCATTTGGGATTTCATTACTTCATTAGTGCTGTAGTATCTGGCTGCACTTGACACTTGACAGTGTGATGGGGCAAGTAAGCACGTACTGCTCCTCAAAGACCAGACCCCAGACTTGTGTCGAAAAGACACAAGTGGCGAACAAATGCAGGACAGTTTCAGGCTCAGCGTTACACAAAGGGCAGACAGGATTGCACGGAATATCACACTTCCAAAGGTTATCAGTAGTTAAACATCACGGAGGCGCACCAAGCCAGACAAAGAATTGGCATTTCAGCGGGGCGTCGGAGTCCCAACCAGTATCTGGCCGGGAAGATAGATCTGATTCTACTTGTACTCCGGCTCTAATTCTTGTACTAGCTATTTACCATAGTTTTCCAAGCTGGGCTACCCAGCCCCTTTCTTCAGAATGGCTACGAAGCTTAATATTGTTGTGGAATTGTGTGATGTGGGCAGTATTTTACCACCGACCTTTTTTGCCACCTCAAAATCCTAGAAGATGAAGAATTTCCGAGAACAAGCACAGCGCAAATGGAACACCTTATTGGTTGCATATACTGGTGATTGCTGAAAGTTAGCTATCTGTTACCTGAAGCAAGTTGCAGGAAGAAGACAATATGCTCATTTGACTAGCGATATTCGCGTCCTATTCTTCCTTTTTTTCTAAAGGACCCCCAAAAAAAACATGTTCGTGCAGCTTGGGCTACTATATGCTCTCTGTCGCAACAAGATATCTTTATTAGCTCAAGAAGAATGCCAGGTGAACGGCATAAAAAAAAACTAAGCCCGCAAATCAGCACGCTGGACAGCCCACTGGGCCTACTGCCAACTTGATTGTTTGTAGGACACAAATAGTAGTACAAGAAGATCTAAGAAATTTTTCTCAAAAAAAAAAGAGCTAAGAAAACATATAGTAGCCCAAGCTGCACCGGCTTGTTTTTTTTTGATGGTTCGGCTTTCAAAAACTATATTTCACAACACTAAAAATAATCTAGCCGATGAAAGTCCCTTTCATTTCACCCTCCATATCCTCCAAAAACTTCACATTTGAAAGAAAAATTCCTTTCACTTTTTTTTATCGATGTTAAGCATCATAGAATACATCTACCATGTCACGAAATAATCGCAATCGAAACCACGAATTGTGAAGCAAAGACACCAAAATCTACTTTCTATAGCTAACTAGCACGATATACAACCCATGTTAGTTGAGATTAGTTCTTATTGGTAGCATATTTTGTATGTTTTATCTTTTGAAACTATATCGGCCGTATACAAAATTAATTTTATGACATGATAGAGAGATGTTACATATTTTTTTCCAGAATTTTCAGAAACATTTAATGAGCTCTTTTATATTTATCTATCAGATGCTCTTTCAGCGCTTGTGAATCAAATACACCGTGGTTCGTATGTTTCTCTAACCATTCGAATCCCCAACAATCTATGACTTTGCACTAAAAGCACGAGTCATCAATAATATTACGCCGAATCTCATTCCATGAACATTTTTCTCTCTCCTAGCTATCCTTGAGAGTCATGTGCGCTTCTCCAGCTCCTCTCCCTCACCTCCGGCTTCCTAGCTGGCCGGAGGGGGTGTGGGGAAGGAGGTCAGGCTTGTCGTCTATGTACTAGGTGTATGCCTCGTAGTTCTATGTTTCCCCAGTAGGTTCTAGCGTTATTACTTGGACGGCTGTGTGCATCTTAGTTATGCAGAGGCTGGGTGTAATGCTTGAATATTTTGAATAATGAAGCGCCCTTTATAATAAAAAGGTTTTGGTGTTATGCTAATTGGTATATTTTTTGGAGCAAACAAGCTACATCTAGCGGGTGGCGGCGGTGATTATGCTATCCATGTCACTCCAGAGGTTGGAGCTGGATTTGGGCGGTGGTGTATCCTCTACCTTCCCTTGAAATAAGCTCTATGGTGGCTCAAATCTCCTAATTTGGTCGGCTCTTCCAAATGTACAACCATCATGGTGATGGTGGACTCGAGGGTGCCTGATTGAAGCCATGTCTTCGTTATGCGTCATGGGATTTCATGCTGCAGGTGTTCTCAAAGTTTTTTAGGAGGGAACTTGCGATGGTCATTGTTGTCTTAGCTCTACTTCTCATGGTCGAAAGGGTGGCCCTCCTCACCCATGCAATGAGGGCTGCTTTTCCGCCTTGCATTGAGCCGGCATAGCGGTGTCGCCTCAAGTGTCCGTCCCCGGTGACAGCAACGCTGGTTTTGGGCTTGGATTTCGTTTCGTAGATGTGCTAGAGAAGGACCTGATTACATTTTGCAATATATCTTTAGGGTTTATGGTGTAAAAACACATACTTACTTGTAATTTCACTTTTTTCCGGACCATTGTGTAATTTGTAATCCGACAATGAAATATACTAGTAAGCGCCACTTCTTTTCGGCTTCTCCGACGGCTTCTACGTGAAGTTTTTCCCACCAACTTCTCCTAGAAGTCAGAATCCCAAATTTATTTTGGCTTATAATCTAATTTAATCTAAACTCAAATATAAGCCGGAATAAATTTAAAGTCCAGGCTTCTAGCAGAAGCTGGTAGGAAGAAGTTTCTCGCATAAGTCACCGTAGAAGCTGAAAAATAGTGGACAATAAGTACAGCTTACCCATCCCTTTAAAAAAATAAAGTCAACAAAATTGCTACTCAAAAAATTATACTCACCCCTTCGTCCATTAATAGATGTCCGATGGTTCGTCTAAATTCGAATTCCAATGTATCTATGAATTAAAGTATGTCTAGATATATTTGAATTTAGATAAATTTTTAACATCAAAAGATGAGGTAGTATGGAGTAGTATAATGCCAAACAGGGCTCGGCAACGATGAGCCTGTCAATGGGCGCGTGCCCCCACGCGTGGCGGCACCATCTGCACCACCGCGGCCGCATGTGGGCCATTTCGCCGGTCTTCCGAAGGCAGCTGTTCCTGCTCCGCTCCCTTGCGCCCACCTGCGCACACGGCGGCCGCGCCTCCTCGAGCTCTCTCCAGGTCCACGCCATGTCCGCGGCGGCCGGGCCGGTGTACGAGGCGGACGCGGAGGCGGTGGTCCGGCGAATCACGCCGCCGCTCGACCGCGCCCGGCATAAGGGTCAGGCAGGTCAGTAAGCCCCCGCCCATCTTAGGTTCCTGCCCAGCGCTACGTGCGTGCTTGTTCGGCTGGTGATGGATTGGGCGGGCCGTGCTCACACTTGCGCAATCGGTGTTCGTTAGAATGCTCCAGAGCGGACTGCTATTGGATTGTAGGTTCAGTAAGACAGTAACTGTGATGTTCTCGGGATCGTAGTCGATTGTTTCCTCAGTCTGTGAGTGTGAGCGAAGTTGCAGTCGGGTGGGTTTCCTTATGGTCGACCTTTACCAAACCCATGCCCAAACACACGAATGTGCTCCAGGCTGTGTTACAGTAATGCAACCGTTCCGAACCGTAGTTCAGTACTAGTTTTGCCACCCCAATTTGCAACTCTGAAGGAAAGTGAACTAGGGAGCTGCTAGCCGGTTTCCACGCTTGGACAGGTTCAGTTCTGGCAAGACTCCTAAATGTGCTTGCTGCCGGCCGACAACAATACCTGTGGTTGCTGCCTTGCTGGGATGGATGATGCGGACCTTGTGGTGGTTGCTGAGGTGGAGATACCGTGGTCGCAGGGTTGCCAGCATTTGCCAGCCTCGGTAAGGACATGCATTGCCTGGAAACATTGTTGGGGAAAGTAGTGGTTTATCAAGGGCGATAGAGATGACCTTGTTTGCTGGAGTGTTCGGAACTAGAATAGTTACAAATGCGAGCATGGACGAATATGTGGCGTTTCAGTTGAAAAACCACACCACATAAGCAATGATGCCGCTTTGAGTCAGGCAAGGCTGTAGTTTTGTCTGGCTTAGGAAGTTAGGGACCAAATGCACACTTTGCGACATGTTGAGGGTCCAAAAACGTAACTATCAATTAGGATTTACGTAGGGCTTATTAACTCTTTGTGTGTTTCTCCAATGAAGACTTATTGGTACTTGTGTTATGGAAGAAAATTTAAATATTTTGTATTATCACTCATAGGTGAGACAAAGATACACATGCCTCTACCAGTCGGGTTGGGTACCCATGGTTCAAATGGCTGTCTTTGGCATGGATGTTAAATATCGTGAAATATTAATTCAAATTGGAGCATGAGCTTTTGGCTTGTATGAATTGGGAAGCATGATGCATCATGAGAGAGAATTTTGATGTTTGTGTGTGTGTGTGTGTGTGGGGGGGGGGGGGGGGTATGATGAGTTGGTGCAGGCCTCAGGTTTTTTCATTAGGAACCTCGCCTCAAGTTTGGAAACACATTTTGGGAGGTGTGCTTTGCATTGTTATTCTGAGTGGTAGAGCTTGGAGAACTAAGAACCTAAGCAGAGGCGAACCTGGCACCCTGGGATTGACGGTGGCACAACAACATAACTTAATGGGTTCTTACACGGCTTAGAAAAAGTGTATCATTGTAAGAACTTTCAATTATATAGTTTTCCCAGGCTTCAGTAAGTTTCTGGGTCTGCGGTTGAGCCTAAGTAAGGTGCAAGCCTAACTATAGGCATGGCTGACAAACACCATCATATTAGGGCCTGTTTGGTACTCCCTCCTTTCCAAATTAATTGACTCAATTTGTATCTAGACGCGTTTTAGTTTGTAGATAGATGCATAATCTAGACAAAACTGAGTCAATTAATTTGCAACGGAGGTAGTAGGAAATATTTTGGTATCAATGCATTTGCAAAGCAATGGATTTGAAACCATGAAAGAATACACATTCGTCATTTTAAAACATAGCTTTCGAGAGGGAAAAAAACAGGAATCCAACTAATTGCATATTGAGCTAATAAAATGGACAATGATAAATACATGGGTCTCACCTACATGTAGTTTACCTTTTTTATCCCACATGCAGGAATACCAATTTTTTGTGGATTTTGAATTTATTTTAGTTTTCTTTGAATGACATGCAATTGTTGTAAGCATTTCATCAAGTTACACATTATGCAACGTTCCGAGATCTGTGCAGAAAAGTTATCGCATCTTCTTATTTTCCAGTGTTTCAGCTCTAAAAAAAGTGGAACATTCCTAATTCTTGGAATCTTTCTAATGGGTGTTACACCTTATTTAAACTTGTGGCTTGTGCATTCCTGTTTGTTCAATGGTGTTCCAAAATTACAGCAAAAATGGCTTGTGCATTCCTGTTTGTTCACTGGTGTTCCAAAATTACAGCAAAAATATTCTTACAAGTTGAATTGGTAATTTGTCATTATATTTGCAGGGAAGATAGCAGTGATCGGTGGATGCCGTGAGTATACTGGCGCTCCTTATTTTGCTGCCATCTCTGCCTTGAAAGTTGTCAGTATCTTTAATTTTTTTAATCTCATTAACTGTGCGTCAATGCGGATTTTTGACATGTTATTGCTCAGGGTGCAGATCTCTCACATGTTTTCTGCACAAAAGATGCTGCAACAGTAATCAAAAGCTATAGCCCTGAGCTGATTGTGCATCCAATCTTAGAGGAGTCCTATAGTGTGAGGTAATTTCAAATTGATTTTTTGCAACACTTTGCTGTAATATCAATATGATGTTTTTGTTGTGCATGAAGCTTGACATGGTACCAGAGCCCAGAGCCCAAGTGTCTCGAGTTCGAGTCCTAGCTTTCTCATTATTTTTCCACCCCTATGTCCGCCGCATATATGATCATTCATACGTGTGCTATTCTTCTTTCCATGTGATGACCTTCCCTTATCTTCCTCCGGTCACAAGTGAGGAGGGGTGTTGATATATAAGTGGACTGCATAGCCCTTTCCATCAGTTCGGACTTTTGGTTGCGTTGGCTAGTGCATGAAGCTTGACAGTTTTCAATAACCTCAAATCTGTTTTTGTAGGGAGGATGAAAGAGAATCTGTTTCTTCTAGCATTCTCACTGAAGTTACAAAGTGGATGGAGCGCTTTGATTGCATTGTTGTTGGTCCCGGCCTCGGAAGGGACACCTTTCTTATGGTTTGCTTACATACCTGGCATCTTCAGTAACTAATACACTTGTCCTAATTTTTTTCTTTTGATTGGTTGCTAGTTATATGACTGTTGCTGCATTGCACTTATTATTGACTCTCAAAAAAATCTTTTAATTCAGATTTTTCTTTCTCTCTTTTGCATTTATTGTTTTGTGGTCAGCTTGAACCTTGAATGAGGCGGCAATTATATTCATATTTTTGCTAGTTTAAGTCAAAACCTATTATCGAGTCTAATTTGTTAATCTTTGCAGCATTTGCAATGATGTTTGCAATCATAAAGTTGATAGATGGTAAAGGGGTATGTTTTTTTTGTTACGTGTAGGAATATGCACATTACAAGGTAAACTTAGTCCTGAATCGTTAGGCATGGAAGTTTCACTGTTGAAAGTCTTGAGAGTTCAGACTAAAAGATATATAAAAATGCAATAATTCTTTCAATATAATTGAAAAGTCCCTTTTGTATTAGTGTCTCATATCAATGATTTGTCCTTTGGATTCTGTTATCTAGGTCGAAGTACAAATATTTAGTCAAATTATCTTATGCCTTAACTATACTTCACCTTACCTATTTGTAGGATTGTGTCAGTAATATCATGAGGCATGCACGTCAGGCTAATATTCCAACTGTTGTCGATGGGGTATGACTTTAACTTAAGGTACTTTATGTTCTTCATCTAAGGGGTTGATCTTGAATTTGTTTTGTATGGTCTGCAGGATGGCCTTTTCCTTATAACCAATAACATTGGTCTTGTTGAAGACAACCCTCTTGCCATCTTAACACCAAATGTATACGAGTACAAGCGTCTTGTCCAGAAGGTTCTCAACTGTGAAGTAAATGAGGAAAATGCTTCAGAGCAACTGACTGCACTCTGCCAAAAGTAAGAACACAATATTTACTGCATTTTTTTTCTGTAATGTTCGTTTGTAATATTCTTTTCTTTCAGAATTGGTGGTGTAACCATCATGAAGAAAGGAAAAGCAGATCTGATTAGTGATGGTAAAAAAGGTGTGCTAGAAAGCAGCTTGCTTACTTTTTGTGTTCAGTGCTGAATTCTCTTTGGGATCATTGCTAACTATGTTTTCTTTGAACTACTGGATATTTGTTTTCTGAAGTTACACAAGTGAGTACCTTTGGTTCCCCAAGGAGATGTGGTGGTCAAGGCGACATTCTCTCTGGAAGGTACGTTGCCTTATATTTGCTGGGTATTCCTCACACCCTGCTAACTGTCTTATCTCTCATTGTGATTTGTACAGCTTTACATTAGCGCTCACCATTAATATACTTGATCTTAATGTCTCTGTTCTTTTTCACCAATATCAATATTTTATGTAACGGTTTGAAAAAAACATAGTTATGTCTATTCTAAGTTTCTAACCTGCCTTTTTTCTCTCCAAAATCTCTCTAAAATCTTTATAATTTTTTATCTTAGTCGTTGTCAAATCCCAAACAAGTGACACAATATGTATACCTATGCTACATTTTTCACGACCCATCCACACAAGCATACTTCTACTGAGCTCATGTAGATGATATGCGTTAAAGTTTTCTCCGCATGTATGTATATATTGCCTTGAAAATGTGACTTGGACCCATAATTGCTCAGGAATACTAGTAGTTAATTACCAGAGGTCCACCTTGGTGTGTTGCTTATACTTCAATTTTTTTTAACAGTTCCACTTTGCCCATAGTTATTTATAAATTTACTTATGACAAGTCCCTACATCAGTTGCAATGTGCACAGTCAGTGTTATTTAAGCAAACTAATAACAATTCAACATTAGTTCACAAGTTACTGAAGTACTAGTGTTTTTTTCTCAAAACGCAAAAGCTTTGCATTTCGATTCATTGATAGAAAAAAGAAGTTTACATTACAAGCCTATGAGAAGGCCGAACACCCACACACACACCAAACACTCAAAACGAGACAGAGTGAGCTCCTCCGCTAAACAGAACCATTGCCGATGAAAGTCACAGTGCTTGTACATCGCCCAAATTACCAAGAACCTGCCGGGCTCAGGCAAGACGGGTATCACCCGAATCCCGCAAGCCCACCAAGGCTCAGCTGGGGGCATTGCTGCTCCGGCCTCAGCCCAAATCCGGGGTACGCTGTTGGCACATCGGCTACTTCCCAGCAACCTCAACAGACGTGCAGTCTTCAGCAGCCCGCCATCAAGCACAGAGGCCAGCCCACCACCACTCATCCAGAGGTTTTGGCTCGCGAAGATCCTCGTTGCGCAAGCCACCGCGATACCACTCGAGAGGCCGTCATGCCACCTGCATCGCAAGACACCTCCTATGTGGCCAACACAGAGATCCGCGAGGAGGAACTACAGCCCGCACTCAAGTTCCCAGGATGACGCCTCCATGGAGGGTGCGATGTCAAAGATGCCGTCGTCGCCCGATTTGTCAAGCCAAATCTGAGGTTTTCAACCGGAACATAAGACCCTCGGCAAGGGAGGCGCCGGAACTCCTCGATGATGCCACAGAGGAAACGACATACTCAGGCGTTGCCATCACCGGCACCGAAAGGCAGGGCTTTCGCCCGGAACGTTGGTACCTCACCACCGCAAGCGCATTCCGTTCTTCGCCTAGAGCTCACCCGCTGACCCTTCCCCTCAAAGCACTAGCCTTGCCAGGGCATCCCGCCGGCAGCACGTCCAGCGTGCCAGATCGGTGCAGCCATGCCCACAAAGGGACAAGCCACCTGAGAGGGGCACCACCAAGCTGCAAGCAGTCAGGTGCCGCCATAGGAGGACTTGCCGGCAGGTCTGCACGCATCTACCTCAGAGAAGCATCGCTGGCCACCCAGCACCACCCACCTTGCTGCCAGCACCGCACGGCCGCCCCAAGCCGCCACGCCAAGATGGCGTTGGGATCAGCTCAACCCGACCAGAGCAGCAGACCTCTGCGCTCAGAGCTGAGGAGGACGGACGAGGAGGAGGTGGGTGACCACACCCATGCGCAGGGGGCTAGAACGGCTGGGCCCCGCCCGCCCCAGAGCGGGCCCGAAAGGGCCCAGATCTGAACCAGCAGGCCCGCACTGCCATGGCGCCATCTCTGGTCGCCCAGCACCCCAGTGCTTCGCCCTCGCCGGACACCCAAGAAGCGTCCCAATGAACGGGCGGGTGGTGGTGGAGACGCCTGCCGCCGGCGGCACCGCTTGGGCTTTTCCCGGCAGCTCCTGCCAGCGGGGCCGGAGGAGGGGGAAGAGGGAGGTGGGGCTGAGGGGGGATGCTAGGGTTTCGCCCGTGACTCGCCCACGGGGACGAGCCAAGAGCGGGGACGAGTCTGAAAGTCAGTACTAGTGTTTTTGACATGTTTTGTTTGGTTTTCTTTTCGGTGTTCAATATTGTATTCAGTTTGTAACCATGAATGTGGACTTTTGATGTTTCCTTTATCTCAAATACACTCCAAATTAATTTAAGGATAGTTAATTGTTTAACCTCGTTTACCGGTGATAGCGTGGCAGTATTTTCATCGTGGGCACGGCAATTTCTCTTGTCAAATGAGCAACCTACAGAGAAGAGGTAATACTTATTCTTGTCTCTAACTAATTCAACTCTCTCATCTAAACAAGGCGTGCTTTTGTTTGTCTGCAATGCAGTGTGAATCCTATGATCCTTGGGTGCATAGCTGGCTCTCTTTTGCTCAGGAAAGCTGCATTGCTTGCATTTGAGAAGAAGAAGAGATCAACCGTCACTACGGACATCATTGAGTTCTTGGGCCAAAGGTATGCTGTGACCTGCATGGCTGTATCTGAACTAGATTTCAGCTTCTATGAGTCTATGACGTCTTTATTTTGAAATTTTCCTACTCTTTCTTATTGCAGCTTGGAAGATATCTGTCCTGCTGGGCGGTAGATTTTTCGCGTGTTTGTACCATCACTCTGGAGTTGTGCATCTGATTACTACAATAATGTTGATCCTGGTATTTCGATAGTATTATCATACTGTCTATGTATATTATCTTGCCCAAGGAAAGGATGCTACAATGCTTGGATGCTCTGATCTCGGTTGATGTCACTGTTGACTTCAGAATATTATCCATGATTTCCCCTTGGAATTGAACTGTCTCGAAACGATACCTTAATTAACTGGAGGGTGGCGGTGGGACACTTTCTCCTCATGAAGGCGGTGTGGTGTGGTGGGGATGTGGCTGACTGGAGTGTGGAGCGTCGAGATTGGAGTTGGAGATCTTTGGTGGTGGGCACTCTAGCGGAGCACGCAGCAGCACGATGGAGCTCGGTGCCTGCGGTGAGGAGTTTGCGTAGTAGGCAGGCTGCTCGTGGGCCCTTGCGGCCTAGATGCGCCGATCGACATGCCTGTCGCGGTGGCTAGGGTGGTGGACAGAGGTGCTCCTTCCCATTGCTCTCTGCCCTATCCTTGGTCTGGTGGCTCTTCGGCGTGGTGCCGTAGTCTCTTCTCTATAGGTGCATGGGAATGGGCGGACGTGCCATATCTTGTTCGTTTTGGGTTGTGGGCACCCGTGAAGTGCATGGTGGCGGCCAGGTCGGTGGCGATCATGTGGCGGACATGCAGGGACTCGTGGTGTGGCTGTTGATTCCTTGTTGTTGGTGGTGCCGTAGTCTCTTCTCTATAGGTGCATGGGAATGGGCGGGCGTGCCATATCTTGTTGGTTTTGGGTTGTGGGCACCCGTGAAGTGCATGGTGGCGGCCAGATCGGTGGCGATCATGTGGCGGACATGCAGGGACTCGTGGTGTGGCTGTTGATTCCTTGTTGTTGGTGCGGCTGGATCTGGTCAGTGGTTGTCGTCTGTCCTCTTTCCTTGATGTTCGACTAGGTGGAGAGATACAACATTAGGTGAAAGCCTTGAGATGACATGGGTCGATACCGGAGATGACGATGCTTTTGTGCGTCTTTTTCCTCTGTGGAGGGTTGGTGGCATCGTCGAAGAGTGTGGTTTATCTCGTCCGCTAGTCTATGGTCTTCTGATGAGGAGTGATGCTACATTTGCTGGTGGGACCGGACCCCTTTCCTATAGCTTGGAAAGGTGAGTCCAATGCTCTAAGCAAAAGCTTGAGTCAATGGGGGTTGATGCCAGTGATAAGGGATTGGAAAGGTGAGTCTGATGCTCTAAGCAAAAGCTTGAGCCAATGTGGCCGATGCCGGTGATAATTGTGTCGTCGGGTGTTGTTTTCCTCCTTGGAGGCATTGCCGAAGAGCTAGTTTCATTCATACCCTTGCGATAATGGTTGTGCGTGGTGGTGTACTTTAGTTTCGTTGGTTTAGTTGTTGCTTCGGTGAAGGGAAAGTTCGAGATTCCCCATTGTCAGTTTTCTTCCATAATTGTGCATTACGCGATTTTTTAACAGGTTAAATCTCTCTTCTTAAATGAATTGCAGGTACCACCTGCTGCCCCCCTTTGAAGCCCTTAAATAAAAAATAATTAGTATCAACTAGTATCCTACACGTTCGTTGTTGCAGCATAGTAGGGGGTAGCATTTTTTGGTTGTTATATATTGAGAACAAACGTATCAAGCGTCATGATGTTGTTTCTTACTTTGATCAGTACACTACACAGACTTTCCCCTCTTCCTCTCCCCTACAGTAACCGCAAGCGTTTCTGAGAAGACCGGCCCGATCCCGAGCCCCTCCGGTGGTGATGCCGGCCGGAGGTGGCGGAGGTGAGGTGCCGGAGTAGTTAGCCTAGGTTAGGCGTAGTTCCCGGCGGTTTGCCGGTTAGGTTTTGGAGCTGAAGCCTGGTTTCTCGGCCAGATCCAGTGCAAGCCGTGGCTGGTGGTGCTCCTCGCTGCTCCGGCGGTCGGAGCTCAAGGCACCTCCACCTCGACGAGTCTCCGCAATAAGGCCTTCGTCGTCTCCATCAAGCTCCTCCTGCCGCCTCTTCTTCTGCTCCTGGCCGGCCTTGGTGGCGAGGGGCCGAGGGGGGTTGGTTGAAGATGCCGGCAACAGCTTGATCTGGAGGTGGCAGGGGCAGTTTGCCGGCCTGGTGTTGTGGCGCGACATCAGGCGGCTGGTCGCCGGCAGCCTCCCTCCAGATCCATGGAGGATCTTGGACTGGAGCTTGTTGGCGTCCTTTCCCTTCGATAAGGCGCCTAGGAGTCTTCAGCAGGGGAGAAGGTTGTCTCCTTGCTTCCTTGGCCGACCATGGTGGCGGGGGAGGCGTGAAAGGAGGTAAACTGTTTGGTTCTTTTCTGGCCTGGCCGGCCGTGGAGGTGAGGGGGCCGGAGATGCTTTGCAGTTGTTCTTCTCCCTTTTGCTGCTGACGCTGTTCTCCTCGCCGACGACTCTTGTTCTCGCTGTAACAAGCCCCGTGGTGGTGGATGAGTAGTGGGAGCTGTTTGTTGCCGGCGGCGGTTTCGTTCTGGAGCTCCTCTCTGACGTGTTCTTCGCGCGTTGGACCAAACGGCAGTAGGGCTGTCGCTCCGATGTTGCTTTGCTCCACCAAAGGTTCTTCCTGCGCTGCGTCGCCAAGTGGCTAGTTCCCCGGCGGCGAAGTTGCAGTCTGCTGGCCGGAGCTTGATCTGGAGCAGGATGCTGGAGGGCTGGATTGCGTTTCTTAGCTTCCTCTAGGGTTCTCTTTGTAATTTTCTTGGACTTATCTGTAATTTGTCTCCAGATTATTAATAGCAGCTTGTGTCGGGTGTTCTCACCCGACGATCCTTGTTAAAAAAAAAAAGATCAGTACACTTGCATAGAAAATGAAAATCACATATTTAGACAAAAAATAATTTTGTATTTTTACAGAAATGAACACTATGTTCTCTTAAATCTGAAAGTAATTCCCTTTTTCTCTTCGTGTAATAAGTAATTTATATCTAAAACGTACAAATATGACTTTTGCCAAGTTCAAAATGTGAGTTCATAACCACATGGGTTCTTGTAAATATACCCTCCAATGTCCAGCCACTCTCCACCACACATTTGAAATAGGCACGACAATTTTTCTTTCTATCCACTTCAGTTAGGAGATGCCTTATTTACACGACCATCCTCCACGTCACCACTTTGTGGCACTACGCATCTGAACGATCCTCTCCACCAAAATCATAGCTTTGTACAGTAAAATTTTCGACGGATCGGAGGAAGTACCTCTTCTCTTCAACATGCCTCTATAAATGTAAGCCCATCATTGCGATGGTCAACTATATGGTTAGCGCTTGACTTATGACTTCATGCCTTCTGCTCACCCATCAATCCCCGGAACCCATCCATTTGACACATGAACAACTTTTTTTTTTTATGTTGAGGGAAAGCCATGCAGCATGTTTATTGATTATATAACATAACTGCATCATTTGTCAGCTTGCTAAGAATAAACTTAGAGAACCCATCGAGCCAAATACAAGATATGTAAGCATCCCTAGTAAGCTTAATGCGCTACTGGATTGGCTCTCTATTAGAACTAGATAATTCCCCGCGCGGTGCTGCGGGCATGTATGTGTATTTTTTCTAATTACGTGTATACAGATAAAACTAAGAAAAAGTTAGTAATAGATGATCAGACCTAAAACAGTTAATTGGTGACTTAACCATTAATTAGGAAAGTAAAGAGCCTTGCTTATACTACTCCCATGTAATTAGGAGTATATAGACATAATGGACTTACAACTTTGGTTTGAGTGACAAAAATAGAAGGAAATATGTAGATGAACCAAAAAGGAATTCAACATTACATCATTCCACAGTCAAAACAGATGCCTGGTGGGAGGTAGATGTAGTTTCTTGAGGTCATCTGTGTTGCTGTTTGTCACTCTGCAGTGTTGCTCTTTTTATTTTTCATCAAAAACAATGTCTATATGCGGTTGTAGTTTCTGCCACCAGTGGGAGTACTTCACCCAAGATATGTTATAGCAAATCCATGAGATTAACACGATTTAGATAAAACTTGTATATTCCTTATATTCCAGTAGCCCAGACTGTGAAGCTAGATAAACTAATCTGCTCATTATCATTGTCTAGAATATAAGGGCCGCAACCTACTTTCAGTGATCATGTTGGAACATGACAAAAAAAACCTGCAGAAATATCATGAGAGGAAGAGGAGGTTTAAGGGCCGCAACCTACTTTCAGTGAACATGTTGGAACATGACAAAAAAACCTGCAGAAATATCATGAGAGGAAGAGGAGGTTTAACATTGTTGGCTTATACCATGGCAGACCATGGAAGTGGCATACGTATGCTGTGGTAGTTGCCTCACATGTCAAAACAAAGAAAAGGAGATTAAAGATAATAAGTGCATTGTCAAATCTTCTCCAAACAAACACTACAGGAATGGGAGGCTATGCCGAGGGCCAGGCTATACGCCGACGGCCAAAAGTCGGGGCCGTCGGCGTATGGCCCGGCCAGGCCAGCCTGCCCTTTCAACACTCGGCGAAA
Organism: Lolium rigidum; assembly: GCF_022539505.1. Classification (NCBI taxonomy): domain Eukaryota; kingdom Viridiplantae; phylum Streptophyta; class Magnoliopsida; order Poales; family Poaceae; genus Lolium; species Lolium rigidum. Next base: position 305,216,796 of record NC_061510.1, on the reverse strand, counting down.
CGTGGCCGTCGGCGTAGCGACCTCTACGCCGAGGGTAGCCCTCGGCATATCTTTGGCTCTAGGCGTAGACAGGGCTACGCCGACGGCCACCCTCGGCGTAGGCTATTTTTTAAATTTGTCTAATTTTGTAAAAATCATAACTAATTCATATGATGTCAGAAAAATGCGTATGAGGTATCAAAATGTTCAGAAAAACATCCTCTATCCGTTTATGTCAAAATCATGCATATTTGAATCATGTAAAATAACATGTTAATATAGAAACAATTCAATCACTTTCTTATATGTTCTCAGGTTCCCGTTTTAGCCAGATGGCAATTTAAACGAAGTCAGAAAATCTCACGGAGCCGCATGGCATCATTTTATGTGTCATAGTAACCACTCCAAAAGATGGAATTGGGATACGACAATTATTTTGGAAAACCCTTCACGAACAGGGCTATCAAGTCCGGATTTCTATGGCTTTTAGGGCAATGAGTAGGAAACGGCCCGTGACACCGCATAGTTTGTCGGAACGAGACCATATTTGGCACGTGCGTGGTCCCTGGGATGGGAAGCAATGCCCCGGGAGCGCATTTCCAATCCGACCCATGGGCGATGGTTTTTTCATTTTTGGGGTGCCAAAACAGGTTTTTTGTGAAGGAACTACATGGGGCGCATTTTAGTATTGCGCGAGACCTCTGCGTAGTGGTAGGACACCGCCTTCGCACCCCATATCACATGCCATATGTGCGCGCTAGCTATCACGGGAATCCATGCGGCTTCCTGCGGTGTCCCGTCGAATCCGCTGGAAAGTGACCGGATTTGAACTAGGGCTACACTTTCCGTCGCTCAATAAATTCCGCAAAAATTGTTTTTAGGTCTATGACATATCAGTTTATGTGCTAATTTTTGTCCGTTTAGCGCGATGGTAAACGGGTGCACCAGCGCGCCTGGTACGGCCATACCGCATCTTCGTGGGGGCCCCTTTTGGCCAAATGACAATTTAACAAAGTCAGAAAATCCCGCGGAGCCGCATGGCGTTATTTTATGTGTCCTAGTAACCACTCCAAAAGTCGGAATTAGGATACGGTAATTATTTTGGAAAACCCTTCACAAACAGGGCTATGGCGTCCGGAGTTCTATGGCTTTTAGGGCAAATGAGTAGGAAACGGCCCGTGACACCGCATAGTTTGTCGGAACGAGGCCATATTTGGCATGTGCGTGGTCCCTGGGATGGGAAGCAAGGTGCCGGGAGCGGATTTCCAATCCGACCGATGGGCGATGGTTTTTTCATTTTCGGGGTGCCAAAACGGGTTTATTTTGTGAAGCAGCTACATGGGGCGCATTTTAGTATTGCGCGAGACCTCCGCGTAGTGGTAGGACACCGCCTTCGCACCACATATCACATTCCATATGTGCGCGCTAGCTCTCAGGAATCCTTGCGGCTTCTGCGGTGTCCCGCCGAATCCGTTGGAAAGTGACCGGATTTGAACTAGGGCTACACTTTCCGTCGCTCAATAAATTTCGCAAAAATTGTTTTTAGGTCTATGACATATCAGTTTATGTGCTAATTTTTGTCCGTTTAGCGCGATGGTAAACGGGTGCACCGGCGCGCCGGTACGGCCATACCGCATCTCCGTGGGGGCCCCTTTTGGCCAAATGACAATTTAAACAAAGTCGAGAAAATCCCGCGGAGCCGCATGGCGTCATTTTATGTGTCCTAGTAACCACTCCAAAAGTCGGAATTAGGATACGGCAATTATTTTGGAAAACCCTTCACAAACGGGGCTATCACGTCCGGAGTTCTATGGCTTTTAGGGCAAATGAGTAGGAAACGGCCCGTGACACCACATAGTTTGTCGGAACGAGGCCATATTTGGCACGTGCGTGGTCCCTGGGATGGGAAGCAAGGCCCCGGGAGCGGATTTCCAATCCGACCCATGGGCGATGGTTTTTTCATTTTCGGGGTGCCAAAACGGGTTTTTTTGTGAATGAACTACATAAGACGCATTTTAGTATTGCGCGTGACCTCTGCGTAGTGGTAGGACACCGCCTTCGCACCACATATCACATGTCATATGTGCGCGCTAGCTATCTGGGAATCCATGCGGCTTCCTGCGGTGTCCCGCCGAATCCGCTGGAAACTGACCGGATTTGAACTAGGGGTACACTTTCCGTCGCTCAATAAATTCCGCAATGTCTATAACACATCACTTTATGTGCTAATTTTTGTCCGTTTAGCGTGTTGGCGAACGGTGCACCAGCCCGCCCGATACGGCCATTTCGCATCTCGCGAGGGGGCTGTTTTGGCCACATGGCAAATTGGACGTCATATTTGGATTCCTCTAATTTTTAGGTTCAAATGATGATATGTATGTTATATTTAGATTCCTCTCATTTTTCTGATCGATTTAGACATATTATTTGTGGAATTTTGATTTTCCGATTTAAAGATATTAATTATTCAATATTAAATAGAAAAAAGACCAAAAAATAAAATCATTTTATTTTTATTTGAATTCAATATTATTATTACTTATATATATTCATTGTTGTCTACTTAAGTAATTGTTTGGGATTCAAAAATAAAGAAGTGTGCATCACGGTTCAAGGGTTAATAGGGTTGATATGCTATTATTATCGGCAAGAGGTGTCAATTCTATAATGAAAGCTCATCCGAATGGAACCAAGAAGTTAAGCGTGCTGAGATTGGAGTAGTGTGAGGATGGGTGACCGACTGGGAAGTTTAACCATGATTGTAATTTGACATAAGATTAAGTGTAGTTAGAGTTAAAAGTGTATTGGGTGAAAGATAAACAAGTAAAAAAAAAAGGAAAAAATTGTGTAAAAGAAATTAAAATTTTAAAAATTTTAAAAGTCTATGCCTAGGGTTTTGCCGTCGGCATATAGAAAAAAATATTTTTTTTTTCGAAATTTTTTTTTGAATTTTTTTGGAAACGGGAAATTTGAATTTTTTAAAAGTCTATGCCGAGGGTTTTGCCGTCGGCGTAGCGTGCTACGCCGAGGGCCGGGCTACGCCGACGACGATAGTGCCTTTGCCGAGGGACTTACACGCCGAGGAGCTATGCCGAGGGCGGCCCTCGGCATAGCCTACGCCGAGGACCAAAGCATGCTACGCCGAGGGTTCCCGGCCCTCGGCATATAGCCCCATTCCTGTAGTGAAAATAAGCTTCACGATTCTAAACGAACACGTACGTAAGCCATACATTTTTTTTCAAAAATTAAGAGAAACATGGAATAATATTTAGCTGTTGGGGAAGACGAAGGATAGAGGAATGGGAGGAATGGATCAGCCATCCGGCAACTCCGCCTCCTGATTAATGTTGTGCATAGCCGTATCACTGGAAACATTTTCTTTGCTGGGGAGAATAGGCGTGTAGAACTTAGCGTGAGGAATTAGCAACCACTATTTTCCAACTGCAGATAATGGAAGCAAAGCGCATGGTAGAGCTTGGCCCATGCTGTTAATATCCGGAAGAAGAAAAAAAAAATCAATCAAAGGTAATAAAAAGGAGCCCTGCCTATTATAACTGAGCTGTCAGTAGAGATGCAACTTAAATAATTTCCAAATCTCTTTACCAAGGCCACTCACGATAGATTACACAATGCTTAGAATCTCAGAAAATTTATAAATCTCATACAAAACACTTTCTATCAGCTAAAAGTAAGAATGAGATAATAAAATTCCGACCATCAGACCACTGAAATTCTGCAGTCAGATTGGTCAAAAGTAACCTGATGGATGATTTGCAACCCACCAAAGCTCTATTCAACACAACTGTAACTGGCGATCGGTCAATTTATTGTAGTACATGGCTCTGCATTGGACGAATATGCTGCAAACTGAAAGAAGATGTATCTTCCCGTGGAAAGACTTGACAAATTGACGAAGGCAAAGATATCACAGGAACAAAACTGAACGGAAATAGGTTAAGTACAAATCAAATCAACAAACATCAGCCTTCCAATTCTTCTCAATATTATCCTTGAACAGCTGCTAATCTGGATTACGATTGTGTAAGTCCTGCATACCTACACCTTGTCCGTGGCCCATGGCGACGGCCACCGGCGGAATGCCGGGTCGGATGTCTCCCTCTGCTAGGCATCCACCACTTTCAAGAACTGGAGTGGGATGGGATCCAAGATGATAGCACATGATGGGGAGGAAAGAGATCAGGGGTAGATATAAGGTGGGATCATCTAGAAAGGGAACGGATGGAAGTCTGGAACCTTCCTAATAAAAACATGAATCGGAAAGGATGGTGTCGGGGGTTGGGATTGGAATATGGAGGAGCCGAGGAGACCATCCTTCATGGTGCGGGAATGCCAATTGACGCAGATGTTTTTGGTGAACCGGAAGAAGTTGTCGGGGCTGGAAGTTTGAAAAGAGTCCTACCACGAACGATGCTACTCCATATTCCAATCCCTCTTTTGGCTTTGATGGTATGACGTGGATGTAAGTGGGATCTGCTGAGGTGGATAGCCTGCATGTGAAGAGAAATGGGATCACCTATTAAGAATAGAAAGATGTTCCACAGACACGGACTGGAAACTGTGCACATCAAATTTCATAAAATATCAAACCCACTCCAAAGATTATTACAATTAGAGTGAATTCCAGTTTTTACCGTTTAGTTATGCTTGTGTGACACATATTACCCCATTTAGTGAAACTTCTACCAAAACATCCTATTTAGGAGAGTTTATACATAGTTTAGCTCCAATTTAGCATTTTACTTCTTATTGTTAGATAGGATAGGCATGATAGATCGATGTGGAGTGATAAAATATGTAAACATGGGAGGGCCTCATGGATAATTATGTACAAACTTCTTTAATTAATATGTTTCATTCCTCACTATCGTCTTGATATTTTTAGACCCCGATCATCACCTAACACCTTGCCCAATGGACACACATCTGAAAACAAGGGTCCAAAACCTTTAAAATGGGTAATCTACACGAATTTTCACTCGGCGGGGTAATTAGTGTTACAAATACATAATTAGAGTGTAAAAAGTGAAATTCACTCTTACAATTATCATCGATTGTAACGGATGAACTTGCTGAAAATCCTCCATTCTTTATTAAATTTACTACCTGCACACAATCAGACCGATTGACTGAAGAATGAAGTTATTACTCTAATTCTTAGATTTGTTTGTTCTTCTATAATAGCCATACTATATATGTTATATTTCTACCATTTTGGCTAAATTAATGTTGCGCCAGCTTGCAATTAATGCCCGACTCCTGGGAAGACCGTCACGCGAAGGGGTACACGATCCACGTTGTTTGACGATACGAGGAAACCTTCTGGCCATGGACAAAAATAACGTGGGAACGTCTGGAAATAGGCACGCTGGCCTGACGCCCTGTAAGCCGCATGATCTAGCGAGACATTTTTCGCAAAAAAGTAAAAACCCTAAAAGAATCAAAGTTGTCAGGGATCTCGGAGGGAACGTTTTCCCAATATATTTTTCCTAAAAAAATGGAGTTCCGATTGGTCAGGATATATATGGCCCTGGTTAGGACTTAGGACTCGAGAAACGAGATCTGTGCACCGTCAAACAAAACATGCAGCAGTTAAATTTTTTCTGCGACGCGATCTGTACATCATCAATCAAATATATATACTAGTATAACCTAAAAAAAAGCCCTAAGAGTAGATCGACTGGATTCAGGATTCGACAATGGAAACTATCGGAGAGGAGATTCTGCGCATGATCCTGCTGAAGCTGCCGACCAGAGACGTCGCCCGATCCAGCTACGTCTCCAGGCTATGGTCCATCCTCCTCCGTGATCCATCCTTCCGCAGACTCCACGGCAAGGCCGCCCACGTCGTCTCCGGCTCCGGCGGCGGCACCGCAGCGGAGACCTTGCTCATCACGGAGATTCGAGATGCCTTCAGAGGTCTCGAGATGATCGTTCGAAACATCTCCATGGAGAAGCCCTTGTGCCACGTCACCAGCCTGGCGAGAGCGTATGGCCCCGCTAACGCCTGCAACGGCTTCATTCTCTTCGAGTCCTGCGTCGAAGGCTGCCTCTATGTCTGCAACCCCATCGCCGGCGAGATGTTGAAGATTGCCCCTCCGCCGGAGGCTAAATCAAGGAACGGGCACTCGTACGCCATGGGGTTCAGCCCGTCCACGGGCCAGTACAAGTTGTTTTGTCTCTTCTTCTTCCATGGGATGCAAGACGGCTACATGGACGTGTGCACCTTAGATGATGGCGCCGGCGGGTGGCGCCGGCACCCATGCCCGTTTTGCGTGACAAGAAGCACGCACGCACCGCCGGTGCTAATAGACGGCAAGCTCTACGTGCTTACTCAACATTCAAGGAATTTTCCTGAAAGGGTACTAGCGATCGACGTCGCGAGCGAGGCCCATTGCACCTACCTTCTCCGGGATTTCCCTGGGGAGATGGTGGCCAGGCACGCCTTCAACCTCGACGGACGGTTGTGCATCGCAGAGCGCATCCTTGAGGACCGGCAGCTCTACTTCTGGGTCATGCCGCCACTGCAGGGTCGAAGGCTCCTGGACCGCAATAACGACCAGAAGCTGGGGTGGGAATTGCTCTATTCCTTCTACCTGGACAAGGACGATGCCAACAATTACCGTGTTGACTGCCCGAGGGGCGCCTGGGTTGACAATGATGATAGGACGCTGTGCTACAGGCAGGGTGATCGTATCTACAAGTATGACACCACCACCGAGAACAAAACGCCCCCTGGTTTTTTCTTGAAATGGGACCACCGGATACTGGGACCGGCGACGGCGACTCCAAAAATATACCTAGACCACGAAGACGAAGACAAACGGTGGAACATCTATGGGGGCTACCGTCCTAGCCTACTCTCGCCTCGTCTTGCATTTCCTTCAATGTGGTTACAACAACCCCATGACGAAGAAGAACACTATCAGAATGCCCTTGTACATGCTCTCACCTGCAAAAACTCGTCAAATAAACGATTTTCTGCATGTTCGCCAGATTGTGCTGGCGATCGGCGTTCTGTCAAGAGGACTCGCAAGAGAAAACCAATTATCAGGCAACACAACAAATAGAGAACCATGAGAGCACACAACGGTGTGACGATCACTCACTCCTACCCCTTGCTGTTGCTAGTTAGCATTTTTCATTTCTTAGTTCGATCCTATTTTGGAAAGTTCGATTTTTAGAGGAATGTCATAGTCATTTTTCATATAAGGCATGTTTGATTTGCAGAATGTCATAGTCATTTTTCTTACGAACTAGTACTTTGCAGATAATTTTGGAAGAATTTTCCATTGACTCCAACCTTATGCAAAGCTTCATTTGTATCGATCACAACTATGCAAACAATTAATCATTTATCCAGTTATTATGGAAAAATATCACATGTTTATTTTTCTGTAATTTCCTACTTGTCTCTTTATTGTACTTCTGGTATGTTTAATACATGGTCGTGTAAAAGATCAATCTGCTAGAATACGGAGTATGTATATCAGTTCAGAACCTCGTTAAACGTAGCAATAGTTGTAGTGAACTGTATTTTCTTCACGAAACACTGCATGCATGTAAAAGCCGCTAGAATGTATATACAAATTTTATTTTTCCTTGGTATCTTAACAATAATCAAGGCTTAAATATAGGTACAAAATTCTTGTTAACTAGCAGAAATTCTGGATTAATAGTAACAATACCAGAACTTTGTTGGTTGCTGTGTGATCGGGTGTGCATGTAGATCATCTTGCTAGTTCTTTCATATTTGTCTGTTGTTCATTTATTTTGCTCGTATCTATTCAAACAAAAACAAGTCTTCCATGCGGAGAGAGATATTTCGAGGGAGTTTCACAAATATTTCATAGTGTGCCACGTATGTTTCATTGATCTTTAGAAGTAGAAACATCCATGGAACTTCATCGAAATATGCTAGACAGTGTAGACACTCGATGAGATATTAATTATTAAATCCATGTGTACAATGTTAATCTCTTCAAAACAGTAACAATACATCGTCAAATAGCCAATGGACAGAATTTAGACGATGGACAAAGGTGCGTAGCTAAATAGCCAAACTCTACATTCGGCTGACAAGGTGTCCATCCTCCGTTGCCCATTCACACCCATCTATCTGAGGGGTGCGAAATGCCGAGCGCGGAGCATCTTGTGGTAAAGTGCCGAGGACCTTTAGATGGTTGTGCTAATGCCTGCCTCTACTAATACGGTGGGACCCAAGTGTCAGTGAGCATGTTGGTATGAAACTGGACTTGGACAACGATATAAATACAAGGCAGAGAACAAATGCGAGGGGGTTCTGAACGGCTTCGGCCTTCCCTGCTTCTGTCTTATCCTTCCTCCTCCGCTCTTCTTCTTCTCCTCTGGAATGGCTAAGACCTAAATTCATGGCTTGTAATACCAATTCCTGAGAAATAGATTCCTCTGAGTAGAGTGGTGTTTACAGGTTGTTCGTGAAGGAACATATGGAAAGGTAGAACTGTAATGCGGGATATTAGTGGTGGAGCACACTCAACATCCGAGGTGCTTCTGGAAGAGCCTTCAAATACTGCAGACTTGTTTATATATACGATTTCAATTTTTAATGTTTTCTTGAGAACTTAAAACTCATTGGGACAGTTTTCAACAACATTGCGATGTCATGTAATCATCCACAGAGTATGGTTGCATTTGTGAAAATACTTTAGCAAGCTCACTTGCCAACATACGCGGTGTTTCACGTGCAAACGCAGAATAAATTCAGGATTAACTCTGACTAAATCTGCAGTGTTACTTTTATTCTTACATACATGCAAAAGTAGTTGGAACACTGCCCTCCTTTTTTTCACAATTAGGACAAAAAAAACAACAACATTGGGTTCTCGCTGCTAATTTAGATACGCTTCTACATAATCACGAGCTGTCGGTGAAGCATGCCGACAACCACCTCACTCGCTCAGGCTCAAACCCGGATCGGCTCAGTCCTCTCTACAATGATATTACCTGAATGCATGGTGTGAAATGAATATACTCTTACATGTTACAAAAAAAAAACTCATACGCCATACAAGAAAGAACAGATAATACCAATAAGTTTCATGCAAAAGAAAAAGTAAGTAGCAAGATACAATAACCAAAGGAAAATTGGGCAAAGTTACCTTGTAATGTTAATCAAACAGCAAAGTTCCTACAGAGCTGCTAGGGTATCTCTCATATCGTTGACGGATGTCACGGTTTCATTGGGATATATTTTGGCAATCAGTTTGAGGAAGGTCGCATATTTATCAAGAAACTCCTTCTGCAAACAAGAAATGACACAACATAGAATTAGCAATATAATTCTCATAGTTAATTGGAACGGACTACTCGATAATTACAAGCTAAACTTTAGTGGGTGCAGTGATCAAATGCACCAGCCAATATGAAACTATAAGTACCACTGGAACTAGCACTTTTAGCACTAGCACTTCCATTATTTCAGTCGAGCAATCTATTCAAAGGAAACGACCTTTCGTCCTTAAAATATTCAATGGTGAGTTTCCTTGTTTATTATTTATTAGTCTTAAAGTGAAGAAGATGGAATACCTTGCATTTTTCCCATAGAGAAGGTAGCAATTCTTCTGCGGTTATGTTCTTCTGTAGTTTTCTATACATCGCGTTGATTGTTTTGTCAAGCTGTCATAAAGATAAAATGAAAATGGTCAAAAATATGTTTTTAGATCAGTTGAGATAATTCATAGGAAACAGAAGAAAAATTGTTCTACTCTTTACATACACCAGTTAGGCTCGACTTCAGCATCTTGCGGAAATCTACCTTCGACATTCCAACTTGGAACGGTATCTGTACAATTATGTCATAAGGAAGATCCATGGAAAATAGATATTAACGAAAAGATCAACATGGACTAAACCTGGAGTACTCAAACTTTGTATACATTAAATAGTTAGGCAAGGGAATGTATGTGTATGGCAAGCAAATACATGTTAGCGACATATTTTACATGAGAGATTTCATCTTACAACTTGGTGCGTGAATCTAGAACAATAAGAAGTTTCATTAGGGAAAGAATCAGTAGTATTTCTGTGTTCCTGTTTGTATATATCACAGCATAACTAATTTAATATTATTTTGGGTTGTGAGTCGTGACATATATATAAGTGGTATTTCGCTTTTCTACTGACAATAGATAACTGATCAAGACATGCACCATGATCTTAATTTGATTACAAAATTAAGGTGGGAATCCTTAAGAGGTTAATAGGAAGTCATTGGAGCAGCATGGAAATTATGATATATAATATATATAAGTGGTACTCCGGCCATTTCTAAATAGATATTTTGGTATCTCAAATTAAATAAAAAAACTTCTTATATTTTGGAACAGAGGTAGTATCATATTGAAGTGCAAAACTTAGGAGGATTGTAACCAACTCTATCTTTTCAATGAAATGAAGAACAAAAGTCTTTTGCGTTTTCTTGAGAAAAGAAGTGCAAACCTAAAGGCACTACTTACCTCCTCAGGACTCATGTTGTACATCAGTTCCTCAATTCTCCGAGCATATTGGAATAACTTTTCAAAGTGCTGAAATAAAAAAATAAACAAAAAATGGTTGGAATGAGGTAATATAGAGGCCTAACTGTATACATGGCCAAAGGCAATATGGAACCAAAAGGAGTTACAAAAAACTTACAATATATATAACAAGATTAATATGGCGCGAGCAAGCTTGTTCATAAGCTTCACTGGCTTGATGATAATATTTAGCAAGTGTTGGCACAACATTCGCTAAATCATATAGACTGTACAGCAGATATAATATAACAGGTCAATGAGTTGTCGAGACCATTAGGTATTCTGGATAAACATACATAGATATCCAGCATTTCTATAAAAGTGGTGTTAACTCTTGAAAATGTTGTATGAGGAAGGTGCACAAAGGCAAGAAACAAAACCTGTGCTGGAAAGCTGCATAATTCTCCAAGAGTACTATATCAACATATTTGGGCTCAACTTGAGCAATTTTCTCCAGAGTCACAAACATAATGGTAACCTATTTCAGTCAAATAGAAATATTATCTAAATCAGGAACTTATTATATAGTGTAATTATAGTTCCGACTAGTAGTATTGGACTAGGTTGAACAGAACTGTCAGTGATTATCATCTAACATGGTTTTTAGTTAAAAATAATTTGTTCACTGAGAAAAACATGCTCTGCATTGCAGTAAAGTCTTACAATTTTCGTATATGCCTGGTCAACAAGATCCCTGGATCCATTGATATACTGCTCCATACGCGCTGCAAGTTGAGAAAACCTATATATAAAAAACAAACAGTGAAAAACTACATATAGATATAGACATAAGCTAGCTACACATTACATTAAGCTAAACACTGGCCTTTCTGGATTTTGCACAAGTATTTTGAAACAAATAACCATGTACCTGGGAATATATGGCACCACTCCAACTTGTCTTACATTTCGCTCATACTTTTCGATCTGGTAACATGCATCATCGACGAACTGTCCTGCCCCAAAAAATTAAACAGTAAAGAACGAAACAGAGTCTCGAGCGAGGCTACCTAGAGGTAGAGACAAACCCTGCCAAACAAAATGGTTATTCTTGTCTCCAAGTCATCAAGAAGCACAGGCACATATCCTGCAACCTCTGCCTTCTGAGCAGAAATATATCGATCCGTTATGCCGTGCATTGCTATACAACTCAATGGATCTAGCTTGAATGCCCAGTCAACTATAGCATAGAAGTCCTCCTGAAAATATGGTATGTAAAACATGTGAAGCTTCCACGGCTGGAATAGCTTAAATTTAGTTTTGTATTTATCCAAAAATAACTTTTGGTATTTAACCTGTCTCCAAAATTTACAAGTGGAAAAGAGAAGAACACCAACCTGAATACCATCGAGCAACTCCTGTAAGCATTGGTTCAGCACTCCCAAATCAGCAGCACTGCTACCTGGAAAAATTGGTAAGATGATAGTTTTATAGCATGCAAAAAGCACGAATAGTTTAATCATCATGAACACTGTTTAACTTAAGTGTCGGTGGCTCATTTACTTGGTTTGACACTACTCCCAGAGGCTTCTGAAGATCTTGGACTATTTTCCTCACTATCTGAAGCATCCAATGCAACGTCGAAGCACATAAAATGTGCCAAGAACGAGCTCTGCATCACGAATATGCATGATGAAAAAGATTTCATGTGACATATAGTATCATACCAGGACTTAAAAATGCGTAGAATTACGAACAACCTCATCAACAAGAAGCGGAATAAATACAGTAATCATCTTGGAGTACGCATCTGCAGAACTATCTGTAATACCAGCTGACTGATTTGCACCTGCAGGACCCTCAAACAATGGTGTGCTGCTCTTTGATACTTTTGAACTAGATCGGAGCTCATTAGAAAATTCCCGGGCCTACAAACATACATACATACACATGTTATGTTATGTTCCATTTTCCATATTGCATGGCTCAAAAAATGCCCTTGTACATGCTCTCACCTGCAAAAACTCGTCAAATAAACGATTTTCTGCATGTTCGCCAGATTGTGCTGGCGATCGGCGTTCTGTCAAGAGGACTCGCAAGCGAAAACCAATTATCAGGCAACACAACAAATAGAGAACTCTGAGAGCACACAATGGTGTGACGATCGCTCACTCCTACCCCTTGCTGTTGCTAGTTAGCATTTTTCATTTCTTAGTTCGATCCTATTTTGGAAAGTTCGATTTTTAGAGGAATGTCATAGTCATTTTTCCTATAAGGCTTGTTTGATTTGTACAATGTCATAGTCATTGCTTCTGTCTTCTCCTTCCTCCTCCTCTCTTCTTCTTCTCCTTTGTAATGGCTAAGACCTAAATTCATGGCTTGTAATACCAGTTCCTGAGAAATAGATTCCTCTGAGTAGAGTGGTGTTAACAGGTTGTTCGTGAAGGAACACATGGCAATGTAGAACTGTAATGCGGGATATTAGTGGTGGAGCACACTCAACATCCGAGGTGCTTCTGGAAGAGCCTTCAAATACTGCAGACTTGTTTATATACGATTTCAATTTTTAATGTTTTCTTGAGAACTTAAAACTCATCGGGACAGTTTTCAACAACATTGCGATGTCATGTATCCACATAGTATGGTTGCATTTGTGAAAATACTTTAGCAAGCTCACTTGCCAACATACGCGGGTGCTATGTTTCACATGCAAACGCAGAATACATGCAGGATTAAGTCTGACTAAATCTACAGTGTTACTTTTATTCTTACATACATGCAAAAGTAGATGGAACACTGCCCTCCTTTTTTGGCAATTAGGAAAAAAAAACAACGTTGGGTTCTTGCTGCTAATTTAGATATACTTCTACATGATCACGAGCTGTCGGTGAAGCATGCCGTCAACCACCTCACTCGCTCAGGCTCATACCCAGATTGGCTCAGTCCTCTCTACAATGATATTACCTCAAAGCATGGTGTGAAATGAATATACTCTACATGTTACAAAAAAAAACTCATACGCCATACTAGAAAGAACATATAATGCCAATAAGATTCATCCAAAAGAAAAAGTAAGTAGCAAGATATAATAACCAAAGGGAAATTGGGCAAAGTTACCTTGTAAAGTTAATCAAACAGCAATGTTGCTATAGAGCTGCTAGGGTATCTCTCATATCGTTGACGGATGTCACGGTTTCATTGGGATATATTTTGGCAATCAGTTTGAGGAAGGTTGCATATTTATCGAGAAACTCCTTCTGCAACCAAGAAATGACACAGTAGAATTAGCAATATAATTCTCAATGTTAATTGGAACGGACTACTCGAGAATTACAAGCTAAACTTTAGTGGGTGCAGTGATCAAATGCACCAGCCAATATGAAACTATAAGCACCACTGGAACTAGCACTTTTCGCACTAGCGCTTCCATTATTTCAGTCCAGCAATCTATTCAAAGTAAACGACCTTTCATCCTTAAAATATTCAATGGTGAGTTTCCCTGTTTATTATTTATTAGTCTTATAGTGAAGAAGATGGAATACCTTGCATTTTTCCCATAGTGAAGGTAGCAATTCTTCCGCTCCGCACCAGGGATGGTAATGTCGAGTACCCAATATGGTATACCCATGTCACTTGTGGAGAAAATTGAGCCGAGGAGCCGGTCTTCTCTTCTTTTCCCAATCGTCATGTATGTGGAAGAGAAAAGAAGGTCTGACTCGTTTCGGGTTGGTCTGATTCTGCTTCATGGTGTTCTACTCCGACGTCTGCGGCCGGCGTTTGGAGGTCGTCACTCAGGCGGAGCTCCTAAACAAGCTCCCACACTGGCCAGTTCTACTGCGCCGGCTCGGGATCTAGAGGTTCTCCGGGTTCCTCTTGAGGGCATTATCTTGCTTATTATTCTGGTCGAATGGCGGCCTTGGAGAGTTTGTCCTCGCACCGGTTCTTCAACAGCTAGCGCCCCGTTGCTTCTCATGGCTGAAAGGCGGCCCTCCATCTTCTCCCTCTTAGCAGGCATGCCAAAGGGGAGGGTCTTTTGCAGCTCTATCGCGGTAATCAATGTCTGCCTGTCTCCAAGTGGCATCGTTCCCGGCGACGGTGTGGGCGGCCAAGGCGTCAAGCTTGTCTACACCTCCGGTGGAGAGGGTCCCAATGGCGTTTTCAACTATCTTCTTAGGATCAACTATCTTCTTAGGGTACCTTTTGCAAAAGTTAGGACTGCGATGTATTTTTATTTCATTTGGAATAGCATAAATTTAGTCTCGTATTTATCCAAAAATAACTTTTGGTATTTAACCTGTCTCCAAAATTTACAAGTGGAAAAGACAACACCAACCTGAATACCATCGAGCAACTCCTGTAAGCATTGGTTCAGCACTCCAATATCATCTCCACTGCTACCTGGAAAAATTGGTAAGATGATAGTTTTATAGCATGCAAAAAGTATGAATAGTTTAATCATCATGAACACTGTTTAACTTAAGTGTCGGTGGCTCATTTACTTGGTTTGACACTACTCCCAGAGGCTTCTGAAGATCTTGGAGACGTACTATTTTCCTCACTATCTGAAGCATCCAATGCAACGTCGAAGCACATAAAATGTGCCAAGAACGAGCTCTGCATCACGAATATGCATGATGAAAAAGATTTCATGTGACATATAGTATCATACCAGGACTTAAAAAATGCGTAGAATTACGAACAACCTCATCAACAAGAAGCGGAATAAATACAGTAATCATCTTGGAGTACGCATCTGCAGAATTATCTGTAATACCAGCTGACTGATTTGCACCTGCAGGACCCTCAAACAATGGTGTGCTGCTCTTTGATACTTTTGAACTAGATCGGAGCTCATTAGAAAATTCCCGGGCCTACAGAAAGATATTGGGTAGGAGTCAGATCCAAAAAGAGAAGAAAACAATCGATTCTACTAACTACTAGGACGCATGGAGTTACCGGTGGTCGCCTCGCCGTCGGCATGGCAAGTCCTCTCCTCTCCTCTCCTCGCCAAAGTCCAAAGTCACAAGTCACGCACGCGATGCCGCCCGCGGTGTGGCCATGACCTTGTACTTATAGGCTCTGTTTGGAAGGAGAAGAGTCCATTTTTTTCTTGACGGGAAGCAAGGAGAAAGATCACACTTGGAGAAATTAGGGACTGATTGGTTGATTGGCCTGGCACACGGATCGCTCTCTTCACAACCATGCGATTGAAAAGGGGAGATGAAATCACAGTCATTAACCTGCGTGGGCACCCTAAACAGTCTGGAGATAATTTCTCCTACCACCTCCGCATGCACCTAGAAATTTATTAGCCTAGCTTTTTGGGCTCTTCTGGTTTTTGGTCTCCCGAGGAGATACATAGGCTTCCGAAGAAACTAAAAGTAAAGTGTGCATACCAGACGGCTGCTCCTCCGATAGTCTAATGATATTGTCCCATGGATTCATTCCTTAGCATGAATAACTTGACGATCATTTTTTCTCGGCGGATATTTCCGAGATCTCGCCGGAAACCGGTTTCTCCGACACCCATCCGTATACGAACATACCAACCATTATTTGATTATTTTTGTAAATTTTTAAATGATTATGATAAATTGTTGATTAATTTTAATTTTGTTTAGAGGATTATCTCGGCTGCTAGGTATGACATGATTTGCTAAATACCAGATCAAATTGTCTCCTCTTCGTTGCTACTGAACTCAATAGTATTTTGTTTCAACTCAACTCGTCATCTAGAAAGTGGTAATCACTGCCTTACAATATAGTGGCATCTCATAGAACTAAACATACTGGCGAGACTAAGATGGATCGAGAGCTAGCTGGTCAAAGCATGTACTCGCCAGCATAAAGCAAGATCAATCATATAGCCACATCGATGGGAGCTATAACATTATGAAATGATCCTGAGAAACCTTCGGAAATAATCCCGAGATGTTGCCCAAGAATTCTGAAATTAAATTGGACTCAAAAGCAAACCACCCTTCTTTTTTCAATTAACGTCATATAATCAAATGCAGAGCGTATCCATACTACACATCGAAACCCAGAAGCAAACCAAGCATCTATATACAATCAAGCTGGTACCTTTGAGCTAGCTAGTTCAGGACAACTAGGTACATAGACAGCTATATGTGGTAGCAAGTATACAAAACGGCGTTTGGCAAATTGAGCTGTCCACCTGGGTGACATTGTCCTTGATGATGGGTTCATCTCGAGGCCGTGCATGTACGCATGCCTGCTTGCTCGTGTCTAAGAGCTTGCATGACCTTATACATGTTGGAGCTCCACCCACACTTGGAGGTCAACCCCACGCAGGGGAAATCGATGCCAGACTTCTTCCACTAGTCCATCAGTTCCTTCATTCAGGTTCTTGAGATTCCGTGGATAAGTTCTGCAGCTTCTTGTCCTCGTAGTCCAGAGGAGGCAACATCATCAAGGTCAGTAAGCTGCAAGGAATGATGGGGTTACTTCACAAGCTTGTAATAGATTCCAAATTATAAATATTGCAAGGTCAAACCCGCAAAGATTGATTGGAGTCGGCATGTAATTCATTGAGGGGATCCACCTAATAGGGTGCATGCCGACATACACTGGCATTTTCAGGTTTAGATGGATAAAATACTCTATCTTTCTATTTGTTTCCTTGGTACAGACAATTCAATGGTGTATTTAGCATAACCACATCTACGAAAAACAAGTACATGTGACCTGGCAACTATTGGGTCCTAGGTACGAGTTCATCAATTAGCAATTCCCCTAGATGTCCAAATATGCGATCAAATGATCAAAGCACCTGTCCATTGAAATTTTTGGTAAGCATGTTACACACAGTACCACTAAGGATGAATTCTCTAAACAAATGAAATCATCATTAACTAATGCTACAGACTAAATTGCAATTTCAGCAAATATTATCCATGTTGGACTGGCATAAACTAATGGTACACAGTAAAGAAAAGCACTGTATTCATCTCACTACAGTTTCCAGTCAAACCTCAAAACGGATTAGACGATATGCTGAATAGCTACAACCATTCAATGAACCCCATGGTGGCACCAAAGAGTGCATACACATGAATAAGCACAATGGTAACACTATCACATAGTTATACTATGACCAGGTCATAGGTTATAACAATTCTACATCCCTTACAACATGGAGTATTACTGAACCTGACTGTGAGATGAAAAGATGGCATCACAATAACATACCTCATAGTTTCTCTTGCTCAAGGTATGGAGATTTTCTAGTTGTTCCTTGATGCTTCTTGTAAGGTAAGGGATACCCTTATGTGAGTTGGAACCGGAAAAGATACAAGATCACTTCTTCACCAGATTATAAAACTACAGCCTCAGTAACTGAAGCAGGACAAATCTCTCCAATCTAACAAGCTTCACAAGACGATTCATGTTTGTTACACCATAGACCAATACGAGAACAACGAATGGAAATCCCCACGCATAAAAAATCCTCCAATTGCAGTACACAACAGAACAAAGCCGGCAACATTCACTCAAAGACAATACCAATAATAAGAAGACACAATCCACATAAAGCAAAAAGTGGCTCATGAGCGACTGACAAAGCCCCACAAAGACAGCAGACCAGCGTAGCACAACCCCACAAGGTCAGCAATAACAATGGCCACCGCCACATATGATCCAGCAGAGATAGCATCACAAGAAAAAAGTAGGCCAAGCAACCAGCAAGCAAAAAGGGAATTTGCAAAGAGAAAACAATGACAACAGCCCGCCATAAACCATCCGATAGTGACCCCGAAAGAAATGACAGGGGAAAATGAAGACAACACAACGGATCCCAAAGGAATAGAATCCATTTGGGAGAGTTCTCATTTGTCATGTATACGGGCTCAGATGGGCTCAAATGACTAGACAACAGATCATTTGTACCTTGGTTGGCAGTAAAACAAGGGTAATGAAAATGCATGATATATGCAAGAGTCTCTCTGTAATACATAATGCATTTTACAAATTGATAAAAAGATCAGTTTAACTTTGAACAAAGCTAGCCATTGGGTATTTTTAAAACAAGCTTGAAGATCTCTAGACTTGGTCATCCATGTATCCACCATCCCAACTTAGGGAGAAGGAAACATGTGTATGCATCGCTTGGGAAACCGGTGATTCGAGAAACGAATTGTTCTTACCAGAGGTGGACGCTTGGACAACATGTCGACGTGGCGCCACTATGACAAGTTTGCGACATGGAGGAGGGGACTGCCGGCCTCCCAGCCATAGGCTGGCAGTGATCTTCCAATCAGGTCACAACGCTAGAGGTCACAACAGATCTCCTCAATGACAAGCTGCACGAAGAAATCAACACATAATCAGATAACATTTCTTAAATGCCGTTGATAATGAGCTGCACGAAAAATGTCGACATATATACTATCACTTCCAGGATTGATGAAAAGACAAAGTGAATGATAAGAGTGACACAACAAATGAAGCTATAAACAACTAACACACCAGTTTTCAATCAAAACATATTGCTTTAGCAAATAAACGACAGCCTCATACTACAACATATGTGCAAAGAACATGACTGGCCCAACGCCATGCAGCACAAGCATATCAACTAATAACCAAACTGTCAAAAGCGTTTACACATAACTAATTAGGTCCTATAGTGTCGAATGTATCAGTGAAAAGGGGACTAAGGTAGCGGCAAAATGTGAGACACACTGTACTTGCATCTAGCTCAAAAACTATTGTCCAGAGTAACTGCTCACAACCGAAATAAGTCACTTCTATGAAATTTCATGCTTGATCTATTACCAAGTGATACCGCAACCAAATTCAGATGAAAATAAAGCTACCACTGTACCAAATTTCATGGAATAATTATCCAGCAACTTGATAGACCATCCGGAGCTCAACCTGAAGAAACACTACACAACACACAGCTAGATAGCAAACTATGTTCAGGCACGACAATGCAGCAACCTAAAACTTTAGTGACATCACTACGAAGTCTTTCACCACACTAAACATGAAATGAAACACCACATCACTGCATCACACATGTCATAAGGCACATACCTAATATAGAATTTGTTCATGGAAAATAAGACAAGATCGACTAAGAAAAAGTATGACATTGAACTGAAGATGAACCAGTAGCTCACCGGAGATTATGTAGCTGAGGCGAACATCACCGCCAATCACAGAGCACATGTGAGACAGAAAACTGAAGGTGAACTAGTAGTTCACCGAAGAGCATGAAGCCTAGGCTGGACATCATCGCTGCCAAGCCGAGGAGGTAGCCCAAGCGTGGGGCCAAATCAAGCCCACAACCTCTAAAGCTAGTGTTTGCAGACAGTCCTCAACCTCACAAAGATTGGCGATTGCAACACAAAGCAAAGGAAATAAGACCTTATGAATTCTAATCCCAGTATGATATGAACCTATCAATCTAGGGTGAATCCGGACTTGATACATGTCCAGGATCCAACAGGACATCTTCGGTTCCGATCCAAACTGCTGCTAAGCTGCAGGCTGTCCTGCTGCTGGCTTGGGCTTCCACCTGCTAGAGTGTATTCCCCACGTGCCATGATTTAACCTTATTACAGTTTTATTCAACCTGAATACTTGGCAGATCCTACAAACCAAAATGAAAACAAGGGCATATGGAAGTTGGATATACATACTTTAAGGGCAGTTGTCAGCTCCTCTGCTCCTGAAGCTGGAGATGGTCAAGACACAAGCTAACACTTCACCTAAGTATGAGATCCGACGGTCCTCCTCTTCTCTTCGGAGCCAACGGTCTAGATGGAACAGCTCTTTGACGTCACTGTTTACCATCCAGGAAGAATATTTACTATTCACCTTTTACTGTTACATGTCTGTCTGTAATAACGGGAACAACCAAACTGGCTATATGAGCCCCCTTCGTGGGAAGACAGAGCTATCGATAATGAAATATGCTAAAGGCAAAAACCCTAGTTATCTGTTCCTTATTTCCTGTCTTAGATTAGAAATCCCCAAAATTCATAGATTGGGTCTCCACATCGGGAGTTTATCTGTCTGATTCCTCCCGGGATCTGACAAATTGGTATCAGAAGCCAGTCCATCCTTGGACTCAAAAAAATTCTCGCTCAGAGCTTACAGCTCGAGCTCGAGAATTCGGCGGCGACTCGATTGGAGAGACGAGGGAGGTTGGGATCTCCCGTGGAATCCCTCCCTCCTCTCCCCTTTCCCGGCGGCGGGGTGTTGGTCGACGGAGGCGCTGGTGGCGGTGACGTCCTCTACGACGTGGTCGACGGCGGCGGCTCGGCGGCGGCACTGTTCGGGCGCAGATCGAGCGAAGCGGCACGGTTGCTGGGGATCATCTCCCCCAGCGGTCAAATCCCGGTGCTGCTCTTGGTTGGTGCGTCTTGGAGTTGGGCGCTGGCAGCGGGAGATCGGCAGCAGTACAAGCTCATCAACTGCTCGATGAAATGCCTAAGTCAAAGACGACAGAAGCAGCGGTGCAAGAACTCGAGGCGCTGAAGCTCGACATGGAGCATGTGAACACACGCATGGAGGAGATTGGAGTCAAACTCGACGGCTTTGAAGGTAAATTCTCCACCTTGAGCGACCAAATGAACCGGCTTGAATTATTGTTGTCTGAGAGCACCGGTCGCAACGCTGTCCTGGAGGAAGAACGTCGCCGTGCCGAAGCTATGGCGGCTGAAACTGCTGTGACAGCGGCACAGGCTGCTGCTCAAGCTGTAGGTCCACCTCAACCTGTGATACCTGCTGCTCAAGGTGCAAGTTCCTCTAAACCTGCAACAGATGAATCCAGAGGTACCAGGGGACACTCTCAGCCGCCGCACTGGCGCAGACGCCCTGACATGGCCCGGCCTCAGCAAGAATTAACGCACATCGAGCAGCAGGACAAGAACAAGAGGCAGTTTGAGTATCTGGATGTTGATCAATACTATGAGCACCAGCAGTTGCAGGGAGACGAACACCACTACAACAACCAATACCCACCCTACCACCAGCCCTACAACCCAAACACATACCCATATCCAGAGCAATACCCACAGTGGAACCAATATCCTCATCACCATGCCAACCCATCGTACCATGTTCCACTAAACCCTGACCCATACAATCCACCAAATCCCCATTATTACCCAAACACAATTCCAGATTGGTCCTACCATTACAACCCCCAACCAAACCATTAGTACAACAACTACCACCCTCCACCCACTCACCAAGCCTACCCACACACAAATCTTCCACCAGACAATCCAATAATTCCTCAAAATCAAAACCGCAACTATTACCACCAGCCAAACCCTATGCATCGTCAAACTAACAGGCGCCCTGATCCACCTCCCCATGACAATGAGGACAGAGAGCACCAGGACAGAGGTTACAATGATAGAGGAAATTATCATCGAGCAAATCGATACCAAGAGCAAGATAGAGATGCTCAGTTCTATAGGTCAATTGCCAAGGCTCCTAAAATGGATTTCCCACGTTTTGATGGCACCCATCCAGAGGAGTGGTTGAGAATGACTGACAAATACTTTGCAATGGTATATGTACCAGAAGATGCCAAATTTGACTATGCCCAGATGTATATTACTGGCAAGGCTGACACATGGCTGCGAAATTCGGGTGTGCTTGACGAGGGCCTCACATGGAAGCAGTTTACTGAAGTGGTGGTGCAAAGGTTCACTGAAAGCAGTTCTTATGAGGCTGTTGAAGAATTTAATTGCATCAAGCAAGGTTTAAGTTCAGTGCATGACTACACAGACAGGTTTGAGGACAAGAGATCAAACTACAAAAAACAAAATCCTGATGCCAAAGGAGGCATATTACATAAAGTGTTACATCAACGGTCTCCGTGCAGAGATCAAACACTACATGAAGCCACTCAAACCTGCCACATTATATGAAGCCGTGGAGTATGCCCGTGACATGGAAATGGCATCACAAGCTACAGCACAGAGTCATAATCGACGCTTGAATGCAGTAAACACAAATCGCAACAGCTACACCTCTCAGTTCGCATCTAAACCAGTGACAACAACAGAGGGTGCAGTGACAAAAAAGGAACCTGATAAGCCAAAACCCAAATTTGAGGCTAAATACAACGAACCAGGGACTTGCAAATACTGTGGTCAGAAATGGTTCTTAGGCCACAGATGCCAACAGTACAAGCGTTTAAATATGATGGCCACTGAAGAAGATCAAACTCAAGAGGAAGAAACATTCCATGACACTGAGCAGACAGTTGACACAATGGAGCCACCTGAATCTTCTCCTACTGTACATAACCATATGATGCAAATATCTCTGCAAGCGGCTAAAGGCAACAGCTCCACGAATACCTTCACACTCAGGATAAATATTGGAGGCAAAAGAGCTCTAGCACTAGTGGATACGGGGAGCACTCACACATTCATGGACCTCAAATTCTCCACAAAAATTCATTGTCACACAATCAGCACTTTGGAAAAAGTACTAGTGGCTGGAGGTGGCGAATTACACACAGGGTCCCACACAACCGACATGGAATACACTGTGCAAGGCCATAAATTCCTCAACGCCTTCAAAATAATACCACTGAAGGGGTATGACATTATATTGGGAGGTGACTGGATGCTAACTCATAGCCCAGTTACTTTTGATTATGAGAAGCGGCATGTCAAGATCAAACGAGAAGGCAAAGAGAAACTTTTTGTTTCGAAAAAAGCCTAACAGCTCAGGGGGGTAATTTATATTTTGCCTGCTGGAATCCTAACGTCCACAAATCCGCTACAATTATACATCATGCACAAAAGCTGATTGATAATTTTTATCAAAGGTGATACATATTTCAAACTGGGTATTGAGTACCCTCACGTGCTAGCTGGTGGCCTCAGCCCATCAAGGGTCTACAGCAGAAGGTCCTGCCATCAGATGTTGATGGGATGACTTTGCCTTCTGAGCGTCCATTACTCGCTCTCTTACTTGATATCTCCAGCAATAGCAAAATGAATAGGTGCATATCCTACAACAAGATGAACCAACAGAAATATCTAACCAACAACCATATTAGAGGCTCACACGGAAGCTACAATCATAAAAGAAAACTTGGATACTGCAGCAGCACTGCTATGTGACTGTAAATCTGTCATTCGCCAAGAAAAATAGATAGGTTTTCTGCAGCAGATTGGTGGGCTGTTCCACTTAATCATCAGACCATGCAGCATTAGTACCAAGCCCTAAACCACTTTTGCAACATAGATATAGGATATCGACATCCATACAACTGTTGTAAAATTTTCTTCCCGTGAAAGTATAAGCTCCAAAGCTATTTTTCTGTACGTCTACACTAATATAAAAAAACACAAGAGGGGTTTGATCCATATAACATCAACCACACGATTACCCGCATCTAAAGCTTCAGAATTCTCCAATGATGCATCAGTTACCCACTTAATCATTACCCTTAATCACCTAAATCTAACAATTATGATTAGCCTAAAGATGTGGTTCCATTTTCCACACCCCACGCCCACGCCATTTGCCACCAATCCCCCGCCCGCACAGATTGTACCAAAATTGTGGCATCCACTCGAAAAAAAGAACCGCCCGTCATCGAGAGAAGGCACGCCGCGACCTCCCAAGTCCTGATGATATTTCCTACTGTATCGCCCCAGGCGTCCCGCCACGCATTTACTGGGACATCAATGAATTATGGTTAACTCTGGGTGGTTTCAGTAATCAGAAGACACTATTCCAACGGGAGAACACACACCACCCTCAACCTCGGTTTATTTTTATATAAATGGTTTGTGTTGACTAACTTTTCAACAAGTATCACAAGTAAAACCATCGTCACTTGGACATATTCAACAAGCAGCAGAAAAGAAACACCACGGCCATTGCACAAGGAATAGACATGAAGGAGGAGAGGGGCCTCACCGGGTAGGTGCAGGTTAGGAGGTGGCCGACAGCAACAGGAACGGAGTGGTCTCCGCCTCTCCGGCAGCAGCAGGCCGGGGACGGAGTCGGCGGCCGCAGGTCGGGGAGGTTGTCTAGGAGGTCGGCGGCGGCGGCCGGGAAAGCGACCACCATACTCCTCCTTGCCTCCCTGCAACGAGCTCCACGATCGCGGGACGCGGACGCCGCGGAGGAGGCCTTCCAGCGCCGGCCGCCCCTGCTGCTTGGGCCATCGCCCACAGCTGGTGCATTGAGGCCGGGAGGCGCCATAGCTGATAGCTGTGAGTGGGGGCGTGACCTGCAGCGTGACGGGGGCGCCCAACTCCATGCTCTCTGGATGGCGAGGACAAGGAACGGCCGGGAGGAGGTTCTCAACGCCGGCCGGCCCCTAGAGCATGGCGGACGCGTGGGGCATCAGTGGGGTTGATGGGATTGGCCTGGGTGAGTGGGGAATCCGGTGGCGAGGGAATCGCGTGGCCGGCCGGTGAACTGCGAGGCGGGGAGCAGCAGCGAGCGACGGCGGCGGCGGCGGCGGCGGCGGATCCCTGGAGTGAGAGATGGATAGGAGAATGGGGATTGTGAGGTGAGGTCATGCGTTGTGAGGTGAGGTGAGGTTTTGTTGCTCCCACGTTAATTGCGTCCTGTTTTTCAGCCGATTAGATTTGGTAACTCACAAATCATAAATTTCTCCTACTAATGATCTCCATATTGATTTATTTTTTACAGGGAACAAATACCATAATAGCCAGACTGCCTCCTCGGGTTTTGGTTTGTCCGCTAATTATTACCTCTCCCTCCTCGGGTTTTGATTTTGGCTAATTAATACAAATACCATAATGAGGAGAAACATTGTTGCCGACCCTAATGGTTCCATGTAGACTGCTCACAAAACCGTCGTTGAACCGGGGCTCGTCGACTCCAACGATCAACCTAACATGTACAATTGCACGAGACGGCTACGACATGGTCTCTTACAACCCATATATCCTCGGTCGGACTCCTCGAGAATATTGGAACTAAGTACTTAGTTGATATTCTAGGTGCAGTGGAAAATCTCTCTGTTACATTCACCGCTTGCATGTGTCGCATCCACTGTCACGTGCTCAACATCGTCAACGAATGTATGTTCTTGTACTCGCACATTACCTCACTAACACAAAATACCGACTCAACTCCCCAAGATCAACAACTACACCCCGAATCCGCACATACCAAAAAAACAATGAGTGATGAGCTTCCATGCGAGATGAAGGCGGTGCATGCAGGGTGGGTGCCGTTGCCCGGGAAGTCCAAAAATTATTTAAATATAGGCCTTAAAACACTCCCCCACTTGCTAATGTATATATAGGCAATAACCCAAGTTTTGAAAGATGATTGAGGGCAACATATGAGGAATCAGCTAAGGTAAACGGAGAGTAACGCAAGTACAGAGGACGGTTACGGGAACAAGACCATCAGTTTGATCAAAGCTCGAGGATATGAAGAGGAGACGACGTGTAGATGCTGGATCAACATTAGGGTGTGGTCCAGGGAATGAGCAGGCCCTCAGCCTGTTTGACGAGTTTAGTTCTTTCCCGGCCCGATTAACGAGAGGGCAGCCTAGTCGGTCCGTGGAGTAGAAGCCCATACACGTTGGCCAGGCCATTCGATGGTAATTAACGCAGAGAAGGGGTTCCAGCGATGATTCAAAAAGATGGATATACACGAGATCTAACGGTCCAAAGTATCAAATCGATGTGGATTGGCCCTGGTGTCTTAATTACATATTACTTATGCAATAATGGTGCTCCCAGTAAACACTTCAATGCTTGGTTTGACTTTTAACTTTGACCTATGAAATTCTGCATATTAAATCTCGAGCTATGTAAAATATTTTAATCACGATCATCGTTGGAGATGATTTATGTGAATCGGTGTTACGCTCTTTATCGCTCTTGGCAATCTTTGGTGTCGGAGCCGTCGAGCACTATTGTCATCATCGTCCCTAGTTTTTGCCAAGGGATAGTTAATAACTATAGTTTATTTGTCGCATATTTATTTGATTCAATTATTTTATGCTTTGGGATTTATTACCTATTATTTCATGTGCCATTAGGCTTGTTATATTATGCTAAACATCGATATATCGCTCGTTGGACACACCAAGGATGGCAAGATAGTCACCATGCACACCTTACTGGTTTGAGCACCCTTATAGTTGGACACACCAAGGATGGCAAGATAGTCACCATGCACACCTTACTGGTTTGAGCACCCTTATAGTTGGACACACCAAGGATGGCAAGATAGTCACCATGCACACCTTACTGGTTTGAGCACCCTTATAGTCATCCTTTTTACGACAATGTACACCCGAGGTCTTGGCTAAGTACACACTTATATTTTTGTAAGTTTGGTCGACGTCATCACCACTAACTACGAGAATTAAATTCAATATTAGTCCATTGTCGTCAGTGGCAGCGTATACGTACCGAAGCCATGTGTCCAAAAAAATATTTTCTTTATTATACTAGCAATTTACAAATCTTGTACTAAACAATGTTTTGTACTTATATCACATGGCCTTTACATCACCATCTTCGACGTGTGTACATTGTCAAGCTAATGTCGAGGGCGCAACGCCCGACAACAACTAGGTTGCACACCCGTTGTTCCTGATGCCTTAGTTGGAGAGCTATTTGGGAGTTATGTTGAAAAGTGTACAACTTTTTTTAAAAAAAGCTTTAAGCTTTGGGATGGAGGTAATAGTGTTTATGGTTGTATCATCATGAAGTTATACCTATATTTGCACGGATGTGGGCCTTGTGTTGGCCCGGGAACCCATCAATGTCTACTTTGGCATTATGATGTGGGCCTTGAATACATGAGACAACTTTGGCTCTTTTCATCCCTCTATCCTTGGGATCTAGCCTAATAGGAGCAATATTATGATCATGGTGTTACAAGCAAAGTTATCTTAGCATCCTAGGAAGAGCGTTCAACAACATGTTGTGTTTCAACCATGATGATGACAATTCGGTGTCGCACCGTCTCGGTCGTAGCCTTTCGCCAGAAGCACTCTAGCTGGTCATATAGTCTCGGGGTATAGAATGCCTTTCCATCGACACTCCTCAATGCTCTTTGAATTTGGTGCATGCACATCCCCCTCCCAATTTTTCGGTGGTGGTATTTCTACAATCGCTAACATCATCGAAGCTCCTAAAGCCTAGCATATTGGCTCAAGGTTTCTTAAGGCGTTGTTTCGGTTCATGGCTTCTTGGCCTGCGCTGACTCCATCGCCTCACACAAGCGCATGTGGTGTGGTCGTGAATCTACAGGTCCTCCGCCATCGCCGGGCCACGGTTGGTTTTCACAAGGCGTCTACACGCAAATACCCGATTATCCGTGTTGTGCTTGGACTTGGCATGCCGCAACAGATTGTTGTCGTCGAATCTTTTCCAAAAATGGCTCTTGGAATATATCCCAATGGTGACAAGTGCTACCACGTGTATAGTGCATGCATGCATCAATTCCACTCCTAAGTCCTAACCAAGCACGCAAGGGAGTTTTGCATTTTGAAGCGTTATTTTGGGCCCAAAATTATGGACGGAATTTTGGCCAGCGAAACTATATCCGTGATTTACCTACCACTGAAACTCTCGCGCATACCCGACTCCTCCATCTACCTCTGAAACTCCTCCAAATAGGCTTTCGCCCGCTACCGCCGCCCCAGACCACCGGCGGCCGGCTCCTCCCCTCCACCTCTAGCGCGCCCAGATAGACGCAGCCTCCGCCCTCTTGCTCCGCGACCTCGCCCCATTCTCGCCTCCGGCCGGTCCACCCCGACCTCGCCACCGTCCGGCGCTGCTCCGGCACCGTACCTCCTGCAGCATACCTCGCCGACGCGCCTCCAATCGAGCCTAAAACCTCGCCGCCGCGAAGCCCTAAGTCGCCGCCCGGCCGGCATCGTGGTCGTGGACTACCATTTTCTTCCGCGTCACCGACCTCGCCTCGCCGCTCCGTCCCTCGACTCCCTTCACCACCGGGTCCTTGCGCTTGGAGGCCGTGGCCATGCGGATGGAGCCGTACAGCGTCGTCGCCGGCACCGCAACATCGACCACCGCAGGTCATTCTCGAGGTATGAGCCGTTCTGCAACCCAAAGCCCCCAATCCTCTTCTCCCCAGTTCTGAAAAAATCGCATCTTCCTTGTGCAGGCTGCCGGAGGAGGGCTGCTGATGGTCGCCGCCGTCGGCGGGATGCACTGGTATCACGACGCAGGTGAGACCAATTCTTTCATCTCCCGCACAGATTTGCAGCTGCAGGAATTTTGGTTTTGGGGGAAAAAATGCATCTGCTTAGTCACGTGTGTATTCGATCAGTCAATAAATGTTCAGAGTGCTATGTTGCAGCACGAACCAATCTTGCAGGATAGCCAGGCTATATAAAAATTCCATCTTGTGCTAGGTTCAGAAGATGTACTATATTTGTTTTGCTATAGGATTGGAGTAGGTTCTTTTAAAATTTTAGAATTGGTTGTAATGATCTGACGGTAGATAGATATGCGTGTACTTGGTCATCTATTCGAGTTCTTTTCATATCTACAACCAACCTTGTATTTTTAAGGTTGGCAATCTTTTCACTTGGTTCAAATCTGAATATGAATTAGTAATTGCTAGATCTATACTTTGTTATCCATAATCACGAGTTAATGGATCATTGCTACGCTTTGTGCAATGGGAAGAATATGAGCTAGCAAGGCGAAGTAGATGTAGCCATTTTACACCTCACAAGAGCTTGGCCATTGGTTATGGTTCCACACAGAATATTCATGTTTATTACACAAGATCAGATTGTGTAGAATGAATCTAGTCATACTTATTTTGATGCATAATGTAATCGTTTGCTTATATAGCTCGCTGACCATTTCATTTTTTATGGTTGGGTGTCGTCTCAATGTCTCCATGTCGCCCATGACGCCGACGTGCACCCGACCTGCTGCTTCCGGACCGGCTGGGGAGCTGATGCTATAACTGGCACCACTCCAGGGACATCTACAAGGCTGGCGAGGGCAGCTCCAGCCTCTGAGCCAGGGGCGGCAAGGTGTGCTTCGTCCACACTGACAAAGAAGATGACGCGCAGGTAGTACACGCTCATGCCCAAGGTCGAATAATAGCTCCTTTCTGTGTTCTTTTTGTTTGGAAGGAATATAATTCAACTTATTGAAAGTAATGCATCTATATAACTTGGTCTCTGCTAATCGTATGTTACAAGATCCAGTTATATGGGTTGAATATGCGAGTGGTCAGTAGGTTGATACTCTCACTCGAGGTAATATTCGTTGTGGTGTCAAATTTGCTGCTTTTTGAAGTTTTTTGCTCCCTGTTAGCCTGTCAACTTCACTAGCATTACTATACTGTATGGAAAATGCGCTCACAAAATTAAATGAGCCAAATAGCAGGGTGACAGTGAAGTTGAGTTGTCTCCTGGTTCAGATTGGGTGGACAGTAGTTCAAATAGCCTTGTAAATATTGTATGTGTGGCTGGCCTAGTCATTTGACAAGGATTGCTATTGTGCAAGGTTAAATTGCTGTTTTGATAACCTTGGAACCTGGTTATACATAGGGCTGGGCCTTGCAAGTTCAGAACCTGGGCATACATAGTGTGTGTGCTATGTGTTTGTCCTAAGTTCAGAACCTGGGCAACAACAACATGTATGTGTAAAATACATGTATGCCTGGGTTCAAGATGATTGATTCATGTTTTTACATTGGAGAGATTATTTATCATTTTGTCTTGTGAATGAGCATGCATGTTGGATGCTGGTGAAGAAATAGCTTTTTTTCATGCTGTTGATTTGATTCTATTTTGCAATTTCCTTGTGTTTTTACCAGTGCTAGAACAATTCAATTGTTTTGCTAGGTGGGAGACGTTGGTACCTAATTTGGATTCCTATAAATGGACATGGACAGATATTATTGAAATGATTTTTCATGTCCTTGTAGTGCAAACTGTGGGCACCTGAATGTTGCCTTTTGTGGACTGGTTCTTGGTACGGTTGCTTTTTCTTTCTAGTGGCGAAGTTGGTATGTCAGATTATGGTTCATGATGGTTGTGCTGACAATGCAACATTGATAAGTTAAATCTGTGAAACCTATATTTTGGTTGCTTCTGTGCACTTGAGAGCCATTTCGTGCTAATCTCTATATTTTCTGTTGGGCATTTGAACAGGTGATTTCTGCGATTCGTACGTTTGGAGATGGATTATTCTATCGTTGATTAATTGATTATGAATCGACGAGGGATAAGGAAAAGGAGCAGCAGTGGATTTGTAGAAAAGGGTCGTGCAAATTATCAGTTAGCCTTTTGCATTTAGGCATTAAATAAGAAGCCGCAAGGAGAGGAAAAGAAAAGTTTTGTTTAGATCCCGCATGCGATCCCTTGGCATGGGATTTTGGAGTTTGAACCACAGAAGGTCGTAATAAAAGCAAGCGGAAGTGCGGAGAGGGAGATAGACCGGCCGTGTCGATTCGATTCGTGCCCACCGTAGAATTAATAAACGACGTCATCGATTTCATATACTCCCTCCTTCACAGTTTATTAGGCGCGCGCGTACCCCTAGGTCACCAATTTAAGCTATATAATTTAAATTATATAATATAAAAATTATATCATTAGAAAATAGAACATCTGAACTTTCTAGTGATATAATTTTTATAACATATAGCTAATGCTAACTTGATCAAATTTGCGACCTAGGGGTACGCGCGTGCCTTATAAACTGTGAGAGAGGGAGTAGTATGCTGCTGCTCCGTAAGCATTGGGTTTAGGTGAAGAGGAAAAAACGAGACGTTGGGAGAGAGGAATTAAAAGACGCAAATTTCCAGCAGACGTTTGATTTGAGAGCGAGATGGAGAATTGGATGGATCAATCTCGATATTGGAGGGCCTTTAATTTGAGTTGATGGCGGACGAAAATGAAAGTGCAGCGCAATCATCGTTCCTTTACGGCTTTCGAGAGGCAGAAAAGATTGGCTGGCTTCGGTTCCGGCGTTTCCTTTTTGATTGGCTGGAGTGAGAAAAGATATAAATACAGCGCAGCGCAACGCGAGAGAAAAGAAAAGAAATAAATGACAGCAAGGAGGAGGAGGCGATGCGATTCATCATTAATTGGTTCCGTTGGCTGGAGTGAGGGACGATTCGTTCGCGCTTAATTTTCACGTGCGCGCGGAGAGCTAACCGAAGGCCGAAGCTAGCGCGCCGAGGACCCAGAAGCATTCCAACGCGCGACGAGGACAAACAAAACGGCCGCCGTTTCTTTTGTAAAATATAAATGCTGCGACGCGATCTGTACATCATCAATCAACTATATATACGAGTATAACCTAAAAAAAAAAAGCCCTAAGAGTAGATCGACTGGATTCAGGATTCAACAATGGAAACTATCGGAGAGGAGATTCTGCGCATGATCCTGCTGAAGCTGCCGACCAGAGACGTCGCCCGATCCAGCTACGTCTCCAAGCTATGGTCCATCCTCCTCCGTGATCCATCCTTCCGCAGACTCCACGGCAAGGCCGCCCACGTCGTCTCCGGCTCCGGCGGCGGCACCGCAGCGGAGACCTTGCTCATCACGGAGATTCGAGATGACTTCAGAGGTCTCGACATGATCGTTCGAAACATCTCCATGGAGAAGCCCTTGTGCCACGTCACCAGCCTGGCGAGAGCGTATGGTCCCGCTAACGCCTGCAACGGCTTCATTCTCTTCGAGTCCTGCGTCGAAGGCTGCCTCTATGTCTGCAACCCCATCGCCGGCGAGATGTTGAAGATTGCCCCTCCGCCGGAGGCTAAATCAAGGAACGGGCACTCGTACGCCATGGGGTTCAGCCTATCCACGGGCCAGTACAAGCTGTTTTGTCTCTTCTTCTTCCATGGGATGCAAGACGGCTACATGGACGTGTGCACCATGAATAATTTTTAATGTTTTCTTGAGAACTTAAAACTCATTGGGACAGTTTTCAACAACATTGCGATGTCATGTAATCATCCACATAGTATGGTTGCATTTGTGAAAATACTTTAGCAAGCTCACTTGCCAACATACGCGGGTGCTATGTTTCACGTGCAAACGCAGAATACATGCATGATTAAGTCTGACTAAATCTACAGTGTTACTTTTATTCTTACATACATGCAAAAGTAGTTGGAACACTGCCCTCCTTTTTTCACAATTAGGACAAAAAAACAACAACATTGGGTTCTTGCTGCTAATTTAGATACGCTTCTACATAATCACGAGCTGTCGGTGAAGCATGCCGACAACCACCTCACTCGCTCAGGCTCAAACCCGGATCGGCTCAGTCCTCTCTACAATGATATTACCTGAATGCATGGTGTGAAATGAATATACTCTTACATGTTACAAAAAAAAACTCATACGCCATACTCGAAAGAACAGATAATACCAATAAGTTTCATGCAAAAGAAAAAGTAAGTAGCAAGATACAATAACCAAAGGAAAATTGGGCAAAGTTACCTTGTAAAGTTAATCAAACAGCAAAGTTCCTACAGAGCTGCTAGGGTATCTCTCATATCGTTGACAGATGTCACGGTTTCATTGGGATATATTTTGGCAATCAGTTTGAGGAAGGTCGCATATTTATCGAGAAACTCCTTCTGCAACCAAGAAATGACACAACATAGAATTAGCAATATAATTCTCATAGTTAATTGGAATGGACTACTCGATAATTACAAGCTAAACTTTAGTGGGTGCAGTGATCAAATGCACCAGCCAATATGAAATTATAAGTACCACTGGAACTAGCACTTTTAGCACTAGCGCTTCCATTATTTCAATCGAGCAATCTATTCAAAGGAAACGACCTTTCGTCCTTAAAATATTCAATGGTGAGTTTCCTTGTTTATTATTTATTTGTCTTAAAGTGAAGAAGATGGAATACCTTGCATTTTTCCCATAGAGAAGGTAGCAATTCTTCTGCGGTTATGTTCTTCTGTAGTTTTCTATACATCGCGTTGATTGTTTTGTCAAGCTGTCATAAAGTTAAAATGAAAATGGTCAAAAATATGTTTTTAGATCAGTTGAGATGATTCATAGGAAACAGAAGAAAAATTATTCTACTCTTTACATACACCAGTTAGGCTCGACTTCAGCATCTTGCGGAAATCTACCTTCGACATTCCAACTTGGAACGGTATCTGTACAATTATGTCATAAGGAAGATCCATGGAAAATAGATATTAACGAAAAGATCAACATGGACTAAACCTGGAGTACTCAAACTTTGTATACATTAAATAGTTAGGCAAGGGAATGTATGTGTACGGCAAGCAAATACATGTTAGCGACATATTTTACATGAGAGATTTCATCTTACAACTTGGTGCGTGAATATAGAACAATACGAAGTTTCATTAGGGAAAGAATCTGTAGTATTTCTGTGTTCCTGTTTGTATTATATCACAGCATAACTAATTTAATATTATTTTGGGTTGTGAGTTGTGACATATATATAAGTGGTATATCGCTTTTCTACTGAGATTAGATAAACTGATCAAGACATGCACCCTGATCTTAATTGGATTACAAAATTAAGGTGGGAATCCTGAAGAGGTAATAGGAAGTCACCGGAGCAGCATGGAAATTATGATATATATAGGTACTCCCGCCATTTCTAAATATAAGATATTTTGGTATCTCAAATTAAATCACAAAACTTCTTATATTTAGGAGCAGAGGTAGTATCAAATTGAAGTACAAAACCTAGGAGGATTGTAACCAACTCTATCTTTTCAATGAAATGAAGCACAAAAGTCTTTTGCGTTTTCTCGAGAAAAGAAGTGCAAACCTAAAGGCACTACTTACCTCCTCAGGACTCATGTTGTACATCAGTTCCTCAATTCTCCGAGCATATTGGAATAACTTTTCAAAGTGCTGAAATAAACAAATAAACAAAAAATGTTGGAATGAGGTAATATAGAGGCCTACCTGTATACATGGCCAAAGGCAGTATGGAACCAAAAGGAGTTACAAAAAACTTACAATATATATAACAAGATTAATATGGCGCGAGCAAGTACTTGTTCATAAGCTTCACTGGCTTGATGATAATATTTAGCAAGTGTTGGCACAACATTCGCTAAATCATATAGACTGTACAGCAGATATAATATAACAGGTTAATGAGTTGTCGAGACCATTAGGTATTCTGGATAAACATACATAGATATCCAGCATTTCTATAAAAGTGGTGTTAACTCTTGAAAATGTTGTATGAGGAAGGTGCACAAAGGCAAGAAACAAAACCTGTGCTGGAAAGCTGCATAATTCTCCAAGAGTACTATATCAACATATTTGGGCTCAACTTGAGCAATTTTCTCCAGAGTCACAAACATAATGGTAACCTATTTCAGTCAAAGAAAAATATTATCTAAATCAGGAACTTATTATATAGTGTAATTATAGTTCCGACTAGTAGTACTGAACTAGGTTGAACAGAACTGTCAGTGATTATCATCTAACATGGTTTTTAGTTAAAAATAATTTGTTCACTGAGAAACACATGCTCCGCATTGCAGTAAAGTCTTACAATTTTCGTATATGCCTGGTCAACAAGATCCCTGGATCCATTGATATACTGCTCCATACGCGCTGCAAGTTGAGAAAACCTATGTATAAAAAACAAACAGTGAAAAACTACATATAGATATAGACATAAGCTAGCTACACATTACGTTAAGCTAAACACTAGCCTTTCTGGATTTTGCACAAGTATTTTGAAACAAATAACAATGTACCTGGGAATATATGGCACCACTCCAATTTGTCTTACATTTCGCTCATACTTTTCGATCTGGAAACATGCATCATCGACGAACTGTCCTGCCCCAAAAAATTAAACAGTAAAGAACGAAACAGAGTCTCGAGCGAGGCTACCTAGAGGTAGAGACAAACCCTGCCAAACAAAATGGTTATTCTTGTCTCCAAGTCATCAAGAAGCACAGGCACATATCCTGCAACCTCTGCCTTCTGAGCAGAAATATATCGATCCGTTATGCCGTGCATTGCTATACAACTCAATGGATCTAGCTTGAATGCCCAGTCAACTATAGCATAGAAGTCCTCCTGAAAATATGGTATGTAAAACATGTGAAGCTTCCACAGCTGGAATAGCTTAAATTTAGTCTCGTATTTATCCAAAAATAACTTTTGGTATTTAACCTGTCACCAAAATTTACAAGTGGAAAAGACAAGAACACCAACCTGAATACCATCGAGCAACTCCTGTAAGCATTGGTTCAGCACTCCCAAATCAGCTGCACTGGTACCTGGAAATATTGGTAAGATGATAGTTTTATAGCATGCAAAAAGCATGAATAGTTTAATCATCATGAACACTGTTTAACTTAAGTGTCGGTGGCTCATTTACTTGGTTTGACACTACTCCCAGAGGCTTCTGAAGATCTTGGAGGCGTACTATTTTCCTCACTATCTGAAGCATCCAATGCAACGTCGAAGCACATAAAATGTGCCAAGAACGAGCTCTGCATCACGAATATGCATGATGAAAAAGATTTCATGTGACATATAGTATCATACCAGGACTTAAAAATGCATAGAATTACGAACAACCTCATCAACAAGAAGCGGAATAAATACAGTAATCATCTTGGAGTACGCATCTGCAGAACTATCTGTAATACCAGCTGACTGATTTGCACCTGCAGGACCCTCAAACAATGGTGTGCTGCTCTTTGATACTTTTGAACTAGATCGGAGCTCATTAGAAAATTCCCGGGCCTACAAACATACATACATACACATGTTATGTTATGTTCCAGTTTCCATATTGCTGCATGGCTCAAAAAATGCTTACAAAACAACTAAGGTTGTACTCCCTCCATTCCAATGAATAAGGCTTATAAATTTAATTAAAAGTCAATGATATGACCAATGTTTTAGACAAAAACATAAACATTGATGATACCAAATCAATATTAATAGATTCACCATATAATATACTTTCATAATACATTTATTTAATATTTTAATGTGAATATTTTCTTCTATATATATGGTCAAACTTAGCACGGTTTGACTTTTAACTAAATTTATAAGTCTTATTCATTGGAACGGAGGTACTATTATACATTATAGATATAGTTCTTCCTTTTTTTGCAGGATACCTTCCCATAGGCTACTTGTCGTTCGGCACGACAAGCTCGGATATGTCGTGGTCAGCGAGTTGGTGGATTGTTCTTTCAGCATGGTTAGCATTGCTAGTAAAGTTACACAAACTTCAAGGCCAGTCTTTTCATCAAAACATAGAGAAAGGGTGCACTTAGTGTTTGCAGACAGTCCTCAACCTCAAGGCGTCGAATTTGGTTAAGTAGACATGCTCGTCGCACTCACATAGGAAAGTATGACCTTACCGACCATGTTACCGTGACAGATCATTTGCCTGCATGGAGATGCAAAGACTTCATATTTGGTTCGGGAGAATCGCCTGGGATATCCCGGATCCTATTCCTCTCACTCACGACAATTCAGCCAGTCGGTGCGGTGATGGATTAGGAGGCCGGCAAATCTTTATACATAGCTGTAGTGGTAGGTTGATTTCCCTTGTAGATTTTAGCGTTATGCCAGTTTGGGGCTTCACCATGGCGCTTGCAAGCGGCATATGGTGGTTCCTATGTACTCCTTGCGATGGTCATCCATGCTGGCTGGCAGAGGTGGAGGCGGGATCTGGTGTTGTCTCCTCAAATAAGCTTGCTTGTTGACAAGGGGTAACCTTAGCAATGCCCATAGTTATGGACTTAGGGTTTCATGGAAGGAGAACGCTGGTGGTTTCGTAGACTAGTCAAACAAACCAAGTATCCGACGAAATCAAGGGTGATGTCGCCGACATTGTATTGCAAAACTAGGGTTACAGGGGTGTTGCGTGATTGTGATTCTGGATCCCCTCCCCGATGGATCCTCCTAGCCGTTATATAGTGGGCTAGGTCTCACAGATCCGCACTCGGGTCGGTTACATGTCGGTATCTCTATTTACTCGATATGGGCCGAGCCTGCCTATTTTACATAGTTCCTGAGCTTCGGCTCAGTGCTGGATTCTTCATGGGCTTCGCATATTCCTTCCTGGATCCGCACCAGGGATGGTAATGTCGAGTACCCAATATGGTATACACATGTCACTTGTGGAGCAGATTGAGCCGATGAGGCAGTCTTCTCTTCTTTTCTCAGTCGTCATGTAGGTGGAAGAGAAAAGGAGGACGGACTTGTTTCGGGTTGCTCTGATTCTGCTTCATGGTGTTCTACTCCGACATGTGCGAGCGGCGTTCGGAGGTCTTTACTCAGGAGGAGCTCCTAAACAAGGTCCCGCGGTGGCCACTTCTAGTGCGCTGGCTCGGATCTAGAGGTTCTCTGGGTTCCTCTTGAGCGCATTATCTCCGCTGATTATTCTTGTCGAATGGCGGCCTTGGGGAGTATGTCCTCGCACCGGTTCTTCAAAGGGTAGCGCCCCGTTGCTTCTCATGGCCGAAAGGCGGCCCTCCATCTTCTCCCTCTCAGCAAGCATGCCAAAGGGGAGGGTCTTTTGCAGCTCTATCGCGGTAATCAGTGTGTTCCTGTCTCCAAGTGGCATCGTCACCGGCGACGGTGCGGGCAGCCATGGCGTCGAGCTTGTCTACACGTCTAGTGGAGAGGGTCCCGATGGCGTTTTCAACTATCTTCTTAGGGTACCCTTTTGCAAAAGTTCAGGACTGCGATGTATTTTTCTTTCATTTGGAGGACGTGTACGCCCACGTTTTTGAGTAAATGCAACTACTGGATCCTTTGGGTCCTTCACTTGTGTTAAAAAACAAATTTGGTTCGTGGCTGTGTGTCTCCATCAGCGAGGATATCCTCAACATCATCATGGCAGAGGAGCAAATGGCTCACGAGGCATACACGCTCATCCGCAACCTCTTCCTCAGCAACCAAATGAAGCACGCTGTCTACCTAGAAACGTAATTCTGTCCAGGCTGACCTGACCATCATCGCCTACTGCCTCTGCGTGAAGGCCATCTTCGATGCGCTCCGCGACATCGTTCAAGAGTGTGCAATTAGGCTATCATTCTGACCTGCCTCCGCGGTATCAATCTGGACAATCTGCACTTGGCCAACATCACCACACTCGTCACCATGCAGATCACCTTCATCATTCATGCAGATGCGGTCCGTCCTGCTGCTCCGTGAGACGCAGCTCATCAACACCATGCAGACGACACCGCAGACTGCCCTCTACGGCACTAAGGTTAAGGCTTAAATGGAGGCAATGGCGGTGATAGCAATCACCTTATGCTTTGACAAGCCGGAATTCCAAATCCAAGAAAAATGGGGTGGTATAGGTTGAGATCCAGTAAGGCTATGCCTTTTTGAGAGAAAATGGGTACTACCCCTAATGTAACACGAACAGCCTAACCATTCTAAATAGTGGCAACAAGAGATTCAGAAACAACATCTATTTGAGGAATTTCCTGATACGGGCAAATGAAAGCACTCATGTTGCACTTATGTCATTAGCAAAATATATGGGGAAAATGTTGGTTTAGAAAACTTTCATGCGATCATGCTAGGAAAAAGTTGAGTTGCCTATGTTACATCTGTCCATGGACTTAAATAAATAATCCATAATGTTTAAGTGAGCTTTCCACCTCTAATAAAACCTAGCCACCGCCTCCACCTCCGCCATACGTCAGCCCCCCCCCCCCCCCCTTGTGGGCCTTGCCGGCGTCCGAAGGGGTGGGAAACCGGATCTATGAGTGGAGATTTAAAAAATAGCATTTTTAATAGATTAGGTTGGGGTTCCGGTAGCCGTCTTCTTATTAGCTTCCGAATCAATGGAGATGGGTTTGTCTACAATAAGTGATCTTCCACCATTCGTTCAGCGATGAGATCTCCTTCCTGATGTCAATGGTGGTTTTGGAAGATTAATTTTCTCTAGGTATGGATCTTTAGATCTTGCTTCGTCAGATCGATTTTGGATTTGTTCTCATGATTATCATGAGGAGGATTCCTCGCAATATTTGTCCCGGATGCTACTTCCTCGACAATGGTGATTCGTACTCTCGGTTTTCAAATGACGTCGACCAGGATGTTGAGTTGCTTTTCCGGATACTGGTGTTGGTACTCTTGCTAATGTTGCTGATGTTGGTTGATTACTTTATTGGTTGCGTCGTGTGCCTAGCCTTTGCACTACGGCTCAAAATTATGAGAGAACCCTCATTGGTATTTACATGTCTATGGTTTTGCATCTATGTTATTTTTCTATGGTTGACTTCCGAAAAATACAAGATTGTGTCTTAGAAAAGAAAGAGTTTGAAGACCCTCAAGGTTTCCTCATTTCTTTTAAAATTTATTTTGTCAGCTCATGTATCTTTACCATGTAATATTCGCTACTATAAATATATCATGGTACTGATTGTCAAAAAAAGTGGACTTTCCACCAAAAGGACCTATTTCCTTGGGATCTTTGTCACTAGCTTGCCTTTCAGCGACAGTACTCATGAATCTCCTTCATGCTCAACTGAAACCCTATGCCAAGCGGACCGACACCCACTGGATCCTCCTTATGGAGTAACACAAATTATTCGGACCTGATGTGCCCTGACATTTAACATGGTGTAGAACAAGCGCACTCGTGCCAATGTTAAAAAGGCACTAACTTAGTCTTATTCAGGCGTTGAGCGTTAGCATAACGCCTCACCTTAGCCTAAAATGGTTTTAAAAAATCAGTTAGCGAGGCCCCTCGGTAAGGAATCATCCTTCTCCGGTGAGGAATCATGTTTCTGAGGCGAGGTATCAACCTTCTCGGTGAGGATTTGACCTACCCAAAAGGATTCATACTCTACAGTGATGACTGGGCCACTTCAACGAAAAATCAACTGATTCATATGAGGAGTTGAACTTTTCCACAAGGAATCAAGCTAAGTTACCTAGTTACCATCACTGCAATGAGGAGAAAGGGGTGGCTTGAGGGATGGACCCTAATTTTCTATCAATAGGAGAACTGGTAGATGGGCCAGTGCTGTAATGGGTTAGATCAACCCAACTAGATTATCTCTTGGTTCTCCGTATTTTTTCCCAGTACAACCTATATATAAATTTTCCTCATGCTACAGTTATTCCATACAATGTACGTGTATAACGCCTAGGCACGCCACAACGAGGCCGACACTAGACAGTAGAAAAACAGGTAACTTACTGGATTTTTTTTTAATTTGGCTTGTACTTGCATGCACCCCAGGGAGCCTCTCATCTCAACCTTGTGAAGCGGATTCTTCTCTACGTTAAGGGCTCTCTTGGCTGGCCTGACACTAGCCACTCCATATCCGGTTACTATACATATCTCGGAGACAACCTAATTACATGGTCCTCTGGGCGTTGGGTTTCTGTCTCCCACTTCAATGCTGAAGTGTTGGATCCACCAGCTCCATGAGGTCCATCATCCCCTCCAAACAGGGACTATCATCTTCTGCGACAATGTCAGCCATGTCAACATGGGCTCAAACCCTGTGTAACATCAATGCCCACAATATATCCAAATCAACATCCTCTTTGTTCGCGAGAAGGTGTCCCTCCGTCACATAGGGGTTCTTCAAGTGTTGTCAACGTAGTTCTTGGCCGACATCATGGCACAGGGATTCCCATCTCAGCTGTTTTTGGATTTCGGACTTCCAGTATAGTCTATTTGTTCGCTTGCCAAGTGATGCTCGTCGTGGTTTTTACTTCTTTTTAGCTTATTCTTTTTTTTGGATGTGTGCATCCGTACTACCAGTAGTGTATGACGATGTTGCAGAGGCTGGGTGTAATTGGTATCTTCGCGATATTAATATATTCCCTTTGTCGAAAAAATAAGTTGCTTGTCCCGATGTGTGGCATTTTCCTCAATACTCTTTACTTTCACATTAATGGCATGTCACACAAGTTGACGGTTGATAAATCGCCATTGTTGGCGTACGTGTGAAACCAAAATTAATGTCCAGTAATAAAAAATGGCAAAAGCAAGTCTTTGTTTTGCAAGTCATAGCAGCTCTACCAAATTGATTCATCATGTACCTTGAAATGTAAACAGTTAAGGTTTCACTTGAGAAAGCACACAAACTACCTTACCTCCCTTCGAATTAGCAAATTCAGAGAATGACAGTAAGATTTCCGCAAAGGGGGCAAACAACTTTTGTCCAGACTCTACAAAAATATAATATGAAGTGAGCATCAAGTAAACAAATCATTCCATATTTGCAAAGGGACAAATCTCACACCAAGACGACATGTAAGTAACCTTGATGAATTGTAGAAGCCGTGCATATTTCCTGCATTTGTACCTCATATCAGCATGGTCAGGCCTCTGCAGTTGCCCTTTCTGCAAGTTTCTACAGTTAAGTTCCCACAAGTCCTATTTTAATCCAAAAATAAAAATCTTTGCAATTATAGGAGCCAATCTTACCTGAGAGAAGTTGCCTTTATCATTTAGCATAGAATCAATCAAACTTGGAAAGTAATTCCTTAAAAATTCTGCTGCCCTCCGAACAAATGTGCACTTCAGAAGTACAAATTCTGCACGTTTTTCTCTAACCTGTATGAATTTCAACGGAAAATGCACATTATCTGAGAAAACATTATTTTGGAAACCTTTAAAACTAAATATCTTGAATCTTTGATCTATGGATAGGTGAACCCTAAGATACTTTTTATGTTGATAGGATGTACAATCGATACTGGAAATTCCTAGGGAAGTTAACTAGGAAAAAACTGAGTACTTAGCTTGTGAAGGAACTGAATATCAGCTTCAAAAGTATGAGTTTCTGAACACTGCTATCACTTTACATAAGAAAAAAAAATACAGAGCAAAGCTTCGAAGCGATTCTAAAATATTCATGTGTAATTTTATGTGTGGTGACTACATCATTTCAGCAAGCTTCCATTTTGGAAAAATCTACTTGTTTGCTGTAAGTTTCTCCAGGTTTCTAGTAGATGGATGCATTTACTGTGTACACATTAATATTTGAATGTTATTTATGTGGTCCAAAACATTGGGAAGCTCAGCAGCAAATGGAGTTCTTCGAGAATTTTTTGGAATATGCCAAAATAATTATGCATAAAAAAATATTAAGGAAACACTTGAGCAAGGTAATCACCAAGACTCAAAAAATGACGATACAAGGAAAATAGAGAACATACAGCACGCAATTTTGCATAGCATGGATCCAGATTGGACGCTTCTAGGTTCTTTATAGCACTGGTCAACCATTCACAGGCTTCTGTATTCTTGACCATATTACCCTCATCGAATGAGCCTCCAGTCAATGATTCCTCGTACTACACCATGATTAATCACATGAGTTTGGTAATTACCATATCATAGGTAGATAGAGTAGGGAGCTTATTCAGTGCTAACCTCAGGTGGTATTTGCAAGAATACAAGCAATTTGTCTAGCTCTTCACCTAATGCCACATTACTAACAGATTGCAGCTCCAACCTGTTATTACGCCATTCTATCTGCAAAGTCAAAGCAAGGTATTACTTAATCTTATACTCAAGGTGATGAAATATATATTCTACTCATTGACTTCAACCCACGTACCTACAGAAAACACACTCTAAAACAGTAAAAGGATATTATAATTTGCTACGATTGTCTTATTCTTGCTTCTAACTACGATTTCAATGAAATATATATGTGAAGAGAAAAGTCAATTATAGTTTTCTTAAGGAAAAAAACCATCATATTTGTTAACTGTTAGATTTCCAGATATTGGAGTTCCAAATGATAAGGTAAACACAGCTGTGAACCTGTGACAACAACACTACAAGAAAAATGATTAAAATCTCTTTTAGCTGAAGACAGTACCAAAGCTTGGCATTTAGAGGTATCAAGCAATGATGAAGCGATATACATGATTAACATATTAGGAGAACCAAGATAATATAGTTCACAAATATAGGTTAGTAGAGGCAAGGAAAATTACAGATTGTATATCCTCCCTCATATGTCTGAGTTTTATATTGAAAATGCCAAGCCACTCATCCATATCTTCAACACATATACTGGCTACTTCTAAGCCCTGCAACACCTGTGAACCCAAAACTTGAAGTTGTAAGGCATTAGATTTTTCTGACAATAAATAATATGTATAACAATGTAAAATTAAGTTTAGAACTGGGACATTCAAATGTGGTTATTCACAATAATAAAATACAATTCAAAAGGGGGCTCTCCTACTATTTCATGGTCAAGAAAAAATAAATCAGGTATAATTATTTAATCTTTGCATGGACTGTATGGAGTCTATTGCTGGTAGTACGATGGTCAATGATGCAGGCTGTAGGCTGCCATGTTCCAGGATGGCCGGCTTAGAGGGTGTATCTTGGTTTTTTTGCCCAGTTTTACCTCTAATTAACTTGGCATTTTGTCTTCTTACTTCATGAAAATGGCCATCTTAGCTCATTTTAAAAAGTTAACATGGCTACTTTTAGGAGGTGCGTACGGATAATTATTATTCTTCCATGGAAGGGTAAACTGAAAATAATATTCCCTCCATCCCAAAATAATTGATTCAACTTTATCTAGAGACGGGTGTATCTAGAGACTACACACTAAAATGCCTCTAGATACATCTCTATCTAGACAAAGCCAAGTCACTTATTTTGGGACGGAAGTAGTATAAAATTCAAATAACTAACATTTTGGTGGGAACCTCATGATAACGGGGATACATGAGATTAAAAGCCAAATGTCAGATACTGAATTGACATTGGGTTCTACACAAAGGAACAATAGTACCCCAATTGTCATCTAAAATGAGAATGCATCTACAGAATAGCGAAAATTCTCACATACCTCTTCCACAACAGATTCTGTTTCCATGAGGGCATAAACATTTGCAGATTCCAGAGCTACAAGTTCACGTTTCATCCTTTCTGAAAATGCCTCTGCTTCACCAATTGCCATGACATAGCTGTGTTAATAAAATGACCAACATCATTATCCTAT
This sequence comes from Lolium rigidum, assembly GCF_022539505.1. Classification (NCBI taxonomy): domain Eukaryota; kingdom Viridiplantae; phylum Streptophyta; class Magnoliopsida; order Poales; family Poaceae; genus Lolium; species Lolium rigidum. Next base: position 305,172,325 of record NC_061510.1, on the reverse strand, counting down.
TTTCATGAAAAAGTTGAAGTTTCTGTTCCACGGAGATGCTCAAGTAAGTCACAACAGATTCGGTAACTTACGTGCCAAGGAGAGCTTCAATGTCCTCTTCCTCCGCTTGTGAAACCAGGTCCTTTTCAACGGTAACTTGTGACTCAGCCTCTCCAAATACAGATTCAATGGGGCCATCTTTCGTGCTGACCTGTGTAACCTTTGTAGTAGTGTTCTCCTGCATTATAGTTTAGCATTGTGCTTCGTGTTGTGCGAAATGATATAGGAACTCTGAGTCTGAAATGCTACATCTTCGATAGTGTTGAATAACGAAATAGTCCAAGTACAGGTAAAATACAGGAATATGTATATCTGCCTTCACCATGAGGAGTATGGATTATGTGTCCTAGGTAACAACTTCAAACATAGATGCAGTCGAAAAACCGGCTAGACTACTACTACACAATCTATCCATGATAAAGCTTAGTATTGTTTTATGCCATTGGTACTTTTTGTAAATGCAAGTGGTCCAAATTGCGGTGCTGAAAGTGCCATACATATGATCAATTTGCCATAAATTTTCTTTTTTGCATAAACTGGTGCGTAAAGGGCACACCGAAAAATAAGCTAGCAAGATTCGACGGGTCAAATATGACTTTTTTTTTTATGATTACCAAGATCTGATATCTTCAAACAAGATGCAACTCACTCGGTCACTGCATTGTTGCTCTGCTGGGCATTTCATCGAATAGCTTTCATGCAGTGGCGACAAGCAAGGTGCAAAACTCCGATCTCTCTAGAGCCTATGGCAAGATCAGTGGCTGCTAGGAGAAGTCCGCGGGCCAGCTTACCCTCCGTGAGGACTCAACTGCTAAGGCTGCAGCTTACCCTCCACCTTGGCGCCATTGCGAGTCGGAGCCTGGATGCACGACTTTGGCATTTCCTGACTGTGCCGAGTCGTGTTGAAACTGGAGGGTACTGTATTTAAAGTTGGAGCCTATACTTGTTGGACACGGACACTTGGCCAATACCGTTGGATTTGAAAGAACTGGTGTTCTAATTCCAGTTCATCCGAACAGAAAAATGTACCCCACTCGCTGAACCGAAAACTCAAGTCCTCCACTCTTAATTTTTTACGACGAAAAATAGGTGCTCTGCTCATTGCATTAGAGAATGGGGAAAACTCTAGTTACAGGGGTAAAGATGCAACGCATCAAGAAAGAAAATTAAACAGGCAAAAAGCCTGAACTCTATAAAAACTCTACAGGTTCACTCTCGTTTTGGCCAATGGAAGTCCTCCACTCCGAACTGACTATCGCAGGATCCAGTGCTCAAAGGTTATTCTCACTAGTCATACTGAGAGCACAATGAAGTTGAAGGAATTCTACAAGCTGTTATCAACCTCATCGCCTCACTTGCTAGCGACACAAATCCTGATCTGCATGCTGAGCTATCGGAGAAACGATGGTTTGCAAAACAGAGTTGACATTTAACACTCGTCTACTACACATTCCTTAACTATTGTAATTCTCAGGAATATCGTGGTAATCGCATTTTGAAAGTTTCTACTGGTGGGAATGTTCAGTAAGACATTCTTACATTTCCTAAGAAGAAACTATTCGTGTGTGTACCTTGGCCCAGATAGCCATCTCGACGATGTCCATACCAACAACTTTGGGGATGCCACCCAACAGCTCTTTGCACAGGTTGAGAATACACATCAGCAGCCGGTTCCTGCAAGATGCAGATACCTAATATGCAGACAGAAACGAATGGAACACTGATGGCCGCGACATATGTAGAGTTAAAACAATTGATGCGTCACCTGTCGTCTTTGTTGCGCAACGTCCACTGAGGAGGCGAAATACTCTGGCTCTTGAGGTTATCAAACCCCTGTGTTGCATAGAAAAGATACACAGTTCTTTGCAGAGTTCATTTTGCCGTGACTGGAGGTAGTTTTGCATAGTAATTAACTGCGATGAACAAACAGGGATATGCATATACCAATATGAAGGTGCAGCCGCTGGGATCACTGGTAGCAACCTCCACCTTGTGGAGATGTTTTATCTTGTACACTTTTGCTGGCTGGTAATCGATGGGGGTATGTATGTAAGTACGGAATCGATCTGTCACTCCTAATTATACTCGAGGGATTGAACTGATTACTAATCAGGTTCGAGAAATTAATCACCTCGAGGATTCCGCCATTGGAGTACTTGAGAACTCGCAAGAAGGCCTTGGTCTTCTGCCCTTTCGGCTTGGCTACCACCACACGAACGCAGTGGAAAAAAGGAAGAAGATGCATGAGGATGCATGAATGCATGATAGATGGAAGATAGATAGATCGATTAAGATGCTCACTTGTGACGGCGAGGACGCGGGGCTTGGCCATGCCCTGGTTGTGGCGGGAGGTGAGCTTGCCGGCAATCCCCAATCCCCGCGGTGGGCCGACGCGGCCCTTGGCGACGCGCATGGACAGCACCACCTTCTCGGGGACCTTCTCCTTGCTCAGGATGCCCGCCTCGCACGCGCGCTTCAGGTCCATGTCGTCCGCGCTTGAACGCGCCATCGCGACCAACGGGGAGGGTCGATCGTCCTCTCTGTCGCCGCCGCCGCCCTCGCCGCCGGTGGATTATTAATTCTTGATCGCCGTCAGAAAAAAATAGGATCGGTGTGGAATACTTCTGGTGGTAATCTGACGACGGATGGATTCGATCGGGATCAGCCTGCCATGGATAGTTCTTTAATTTCTATCTCCGATCGATCCGTCCTTGTAACCGACCAACTGATCTCGCTGCATGGACGGGGACTCATGGCTTCTCTTTCTCTCTATTCGTGGCTGTCGCCATTTTTTCGGGTGAGGGGATCGTCGAGGAGAGAAAAAGAGGAGAGACACGTAGTAGTGCTCGAGAAAGTAGTCTCATGTTGTGTTTTATTTAATTATTACTCCGTATTAAAATTTAGCTTATAAAACAAATAAGCACACCCCTTCTCATGCCTATTTCAAAACAAACTTTGCCGAAAGATTTGAGCAATAGTATCTCGATTGTAAAGTCAAAAAATTGATATTGTTAGATTTGTACCGAAAAAAAATCTGGTGATACCAACATTTCCTTTTCCTCCGTACGAAAAAAATCTAGTGAGCACGGGTATAGCCGCCGGTAAGGACAACGCTGGGCGTCGGTCGCCTAATGAGAGAGCCAAAAATCGGCCGTCCTCCGCGCAACAATCATCATCCGCCATGCCACGATGGTTGCGCACATAGGAGAATCAGAGAAGTTATCCATAGGATGCTAGCTAGCTGGGTGCGGCCCGAAAATCAGGCAAGAAAGCCCACGCGAGCGAGCCAACAACAACGACCGATTGGTGGCGCGCGATCAGTCGCCGGATGGGAAGCATTTTTCTTTTGGTAAATACCAGCCAGAATACCGGCTGAGATTGTCAAAAGAATTCATAAGTTCATCCAAAATTCTTTAAATTTGAGAAAATTATGTGAATATTGGAAAATTTCGTTAGGTATGACGAATTCACCTCGGGTAACCGGTTTTCCGCAGAATTTTGGAAATTGCCGCCGAGAAAACAACCCTGAATACGAATTCTACATTAAGTTTTTTTACATACATGAACTAATACTTGGGCAAAGACAAATTTTAATATATGTGGCGGCTTATTTACCGGAACGGAGGGAGTAGTCTAACATTTATTAACGATAGTTTGTCTGAGTCTCCATATACCCGCTGTCCACCTCATCTGTCATTTCAGTCAACCAATGGTTCATGCCATCCCTCTTTAGCCCTTGGATTGTTCAGGTCATACCACTCCATGAACTTATATCATGTGCAGCTGGGTGTGCTGCACTTCACTTCTGGATATGTATCAATCATATTTTGAAGCCTTCGCTGGCAGGCTGGAGGTAGTTTGGTGCGTCTGTTGTTTTGTTGGTCAACTGGTACTGGATTCTCATGTGGCTTTTTTTTTTGATAAAGGATGCTTTATTACTTATGAGAAAGCAATTACATCCAGCCTCTGCATAACCAGGATGCACACAGCCGTTTCTTTGAGGTCTCGAGTTCAAAAAAGATGCCAAACTAAAAAATCTAGGCGAAATACATATCGGAACGATGAATCATATAACGCCTAAGGTGTGGGTGGGGCTTCAATCCGTAGACTATGCTGCCACCCATGTAGGGAAAAAGTATCTCTCGCCGTAGCCTCCAATCGTGTACAGACCTCCGTAAATAGGTCTTGGTTCCCCATGCGCTGAAGAGGTAACCATGAACGAAGAATCCCTGTACATCTGTAGATGACCTGCAACAAGGAGAAATTTTTGTCATTAAAAATCTTGTCATTTCTACTCAGCCAAAGCGCCCAGATAACTGCTAGCGCCCCCACCCTAAGAAGCAACTTGAACCTTGCATCTATTCCATGAAGCCAATTACCAAAGACATTGGCTACACTAGCCTGGGAGTTGTTACTGCACGCGTGCTCTTTGATCTTTGTTAGGAATAAGCAGCTTGTATTTACTAATAGACCAAAGCCATCGTATATACATATACAAGGGAGGCCAAATGTCAATATGAGGAGGCAAAAGGTCAACATAAATGTAACACTAACAGGATGATCAATGTGTTAACGTGTACAAGTAGATTGCCTAGCCCTTTTTGCGTATGTTACAGCGTCTAATTTCTCATCTCCCTATAATAAAGTAAAGTTCTCACAACGACAACCCATGGTACCTTATCACAGCACGATGTTTTTCTCAAGTCCAAAACTTTTGTTCTAATCTTTCACCAATGCCCGCCAATAAGTACACCATGTGTGTTGAAGCAACTGCTATTAATCCTATTATTACGCATGATTCAAATCCACAACTCTATCAAATCTTTCAGAAATGACCGCTACTGCATCATGTGTGTTTGGAGCAACTATTCCTACCATATTACACGAAGACCAGTTGGCAGGTACAGAAGAAGGCTCCCCAGAAACAGAAGTGCATCCAGCAGAGGTACCGGTAGTTTCAGTGCCCCGATTGGGCTGTTGACTTGATGCCTTTTCTGCTAGCTCGCGAGCCCTCTAAACAGACAATCAAATTAAATAAAGTTATTAAAATTCAAATATCTCATTAGACAGTAATTATGGATGACTCAAAAGAACAACCTTTAGCTCAGCAGGAATAGTCCATACAGATTGCATTGTCATCTTGTTGTAATAGTACCTGGAGTTGTAGGACATTGAGACTCCAAAAAAAAACATGATTCTGGACGAAATCAGAAAACATTAGCAGACAGAATTTTCAATATGAACTTACCTATGACCTCCTGCTGTAGTATATTCTTTCCAGTCAGTTGTGGCATCAGCCCTCTGTTATATTTGCAAAGGCATGTAATGAAAGTCACAAAACCCAATTTAGAAACCAAAGAAGAAAAAGCATGCACTGAAGTGAAATGGTAGCAAAAGACACTAACACGATCTTTCAGCTACCATATGCACTGCCCTCTGGACGGATGAAAATAAGGAATCCTCAACAGTACATGATGATATTTATGATAATGAAGTAGAAGAAAAGATTAATAAATAAAATAAACGTGGGCAAAACTGGAGCAAAACAAATGCACGTATCACATGAAAGAAGTCAATGTGCTATAAATATATTTTTAAAATTTGAGGGACAAGGTACTATATTGATAATGATGCTGATGAAACAAAGCATAATCATGTCGTATTGTTCTACTAGGTCAAGCAATTTTTGAAATTTTGATACCAGTCACGTGAAAACTGAAAATGATACATTAAACACAGGCGTGTAATGCAGAAAATTTCTTATTGATGATCATTCCATACATGAAAAATCTAAAGTTTGACTATTTAACCCTAACATTATTGGAGGTATGTAGCAACAACCAGGTGCATTGTACCAGATAACCATCAAATGAAAATAATGAAAATTTATGTTGATGCATAAAATTAACAACCAAAGCTTAAAACAGAAAGAGAAAATTACAGTCAAGACTTCATGAGAATAAAGACACCAGCAGGGAAGCTAAGAAAAAAGTACACATCATAGCTAACCTCCAAAGGTGTCATCAACTCAGCGGGCTTCTCCCAACTTGAAAACTTTGTCCTGTTATTGTAGTAGTACCTAGATAAATAATGATACCAAGCAAAGCCAATAAGCAAAATAGACCAAGACAGACAACAAATAGAATCACGCCGTCCATCACAAAGAAAGTTACTGGCTGGAATAGAAAGTAATACAAACATGACTTACTTCTGCCCATCCGCTGCAGTGCACACTCCCCACTCCGAAGAGCTCGGTTCAGATGAGCTAACCTGTAGATTTACAAACTGAGTTATTGCAAGGGCAAAGAATATCCAATTGTATGCAGTACACATGATGGTACGATTGCAAAGAATATTCAATTTTTGATACTATCCATAATGCATAGGAGACTAAAATAAAGCGATGAAAATGAACCAGATGGCACACCGTATTACCAAGGGAAATGCAGAATGATGCCCAGTTGTACCCCAGGGTTGACCTAGAACAGGTACCCGCTCTGTATCCTTCTGAAATGTAGAATTAACAATTTGTCACGAAGCAAAAACATTCTATTTATATACTACTGAGAGCGAGAAGCATTCCATATGTGTAGATCGAAGTAAAGCAGAGAATCACATACAGTATACGAAATAGGCAGCATTACAACATCTCCAACGGGCTTCCCAATAGCCGTCTCAATAAGACTATTGGCGCGCCGAATACAAAAAACCCACCCAGCCAGTCTCCCAATAGAGTCCACCATGGGCATATATTCACCAGGTAACGCAGCTTCTGTTGCAGGCAGAACATGACCAGAATGCAGCATATGGTGCTTATGTTGCAGAAAATGTGGCATCGGCTCTGGCATGCCCGTAGCCCCTTGCATGGCCTGATCAACAGGTTGAAATGGCAGCTGCGCTGGTTGCATGATCTGAATAGTCAGTTGTGGAGCGGCCGCCATGTTAAACTGGCAAAGGAGCACACACAAAAAATCAATATTCAAAACCTAAGTACAGAGGAGTCCGAACTGAGTTATTTAAGTTAACACATATACCCAATTAAGCAAAAATAAATATTCACAGATGATCACACAATTTTGCCAAGCATATAGAAACATGCATACTCATGCACTTGCCTCTATCTCAATTGAGCAGACCGATGCGTTGTATCTAGAGAAAACGAAGAGTTATTTTTCGAGATTGTAAACAAAGATTATTAACCAATTGATCGCAAAAAAGGAGAGAGTTTTAACTAGTTAGATCTTGGGCAGGAAGGATGATAACCCTTGTTCTACCTATTTCAGTCAGACATGGCGACAATGGTGCGAAGGCATGTTTTCATCTTACAGGCGTTGCTGCGAAATCGACTTAATCATAGGTGTTAAATTCCTATCTTGCAATGGTTCAGCTATGGTTGTCTATGTTATGTATTCTGTTGTTGATGATTTTGGTATCGTTGCCAAGCATCAACTTCAATAAAGATGACTGTGTGCATCACTTTGATGCAGAGGCTGGCAGTTCCAATCTTTTTTTTGAATTTTTTTTAGACCTTGGGCATGCCATCGGTGAATGCAGCTCACTGATTGATTTGTGGCAGGGGACAAAACATTACTGTCGTAAGGACTAAGGATAGTGGTGTGGAGGTTCAGTTTCAGAAAAAATTATCCATTGCTTTCAATGATTTCGGTTTTTTGTTTCGGCCAAAGAGCTGAAATTTGATCTTAAATTCATGTCAATAATCAAAAAACTGAAAAACAACTTGAGTTACTATTGAAATTATGTGTAGTACTTAAATTTCTGAAATATTTTGACTGAAAAGTAATTATTTCGGGGTCTACCGAACTCACTAAAATTCAGTGTGAAATATCACTGAAAACTTATATCCATCTTGCCCTCCTGTCAGAATTTATCATGAAACCTTCTGTTTGTGGACATGCCAGAACCGGTTCTCCTATCGATTAGAAGCAAACTTCTGTTTTGCCAAAAAATAATAATCAAATCATGCAATGTAGCATACAAGTAACCATCCCCATATGCGCCTGTTGCATTGCGTCCTTAATTATCAGTTGGATTACTGGGGAGCAACTAGACCAAAACTAACGATCTTACGTAGCTGCAAGGATGAAACGCGACAGAGTTCAGAAACGAACCTATCAGCGAAGGCACTCGATCAGAGTCGGCGGCAGCCCAGGCTGGCCCTCGGAAGTCGGAAGCACGGTGTCCTGCCTGCTGCGGCGGCGGCCGATGGTCCGACGAACTCCCGTGGCAGATCGAGGCGCAGAGGTCCTCGATGCCGCGGTAGCTCGGCTAGGGTGTGCTATGGTAATTTGGTGAAGGAGGAGACAGGAGAGGAAGAGGCTTGAGCGTTCGACATTTATTTAACTCCGAAACAGACAGGACGTTGAATTCTACGTGAAATCGGGAGTCCAGCTCCGACCGGGACTCAAAGTTCATCCCGGCTATGACTGGAACGAATCTACAGGTATCTTGATTTTGTTCTGTGATGATACGAACACAAACCATGGGAACAGCGTATTGCTTATTCTACGCTACACTGGAATATTATTTTTGGCCATCCATTTCATCGGGTCAAATTACATAGCCTGAATACCAAAGTGGCTCGGGTCCAGTCAGACCCAGTTTTTTTAGAACGTAAATAAGGAAGCTATTTTAAAGATTCAAAACATGTATATATTATCTTAATATACTTACTCGTGCAGATTTTTGAGACAAAATATGATTGTATCACTACAGGAATCTGCCGCTGCTCCGACGGTCGAGAGCCCTCGGCCTAGGCATGGAAGGCCGTTGGCGTATCCTACGCCGAGGGCTGCTGTCGGCGTAGCCCCTCGGCGAAGGTCTCCCTCGGCGGAGATACGCCGGCCCTCGGTGTAAATGTTGGATGCCGACGGTCGTTCCAGGCTCTCGGCGTCTGAGCCCACGGCGCATCAATGGTCAGTGCGTCGGCCATTAACGGACGTCGGCGCTACACCGACGGGCATGGCCCTCGGCGTACATCTCTAATAAAAATATAAAAAAATCGCTTCAAACCCTAACGGGCTCGCGCCGCCGCCGCGTTCTGCTCCCGAGCGCCGGTCCAGTGGGAGCGTCTGTTCCATGCGCGTGCGGACGCGGCCGCACACCGGCTCGTGCGCGTGCAGGCACCTATGGCACGTGACCGTGGAGGTAGAAGGCGGCGAGGTCGAAGGCGCGGCCGTCGGAGGAGGAAGGCGGCGAGGACTTGGGCCGGACTGTCGGAGGTAGAAGGAGGAAGGCGGCGAGGTCCAAGGCGGAGCCGCTGGAGGAGGAAGGCGGGGAAGACCTGGGCGTGGCCGTCGGAGGAGAAGGCGGCGAGGACTTGGGCCGGACCGTCGGAGGTAGAAGGAGGAAGGCGGAGAGGTCTAAGGCGGAGCCGCTGGAGGAGGAAGGCGGGGAAGACCTGGGCGTGGCCGTCGGAGGAGAAGGCGGCGAGGTCCTGAGCGGCGTGGTGCGGCCGTGGCATGGTCCTGCGCGGTTCGACCGTCGGAGGAGAGAGATAGGGAGGAGAGGAGAAGATAAGGGCCTGGTGCGGCCATGGCTTTTTTTCCTTTTTTTTCCCATGCCATGTAATCGATCCATGGACTAACCCTCCCAACCAATCCAATCAGAATTCGCCTATTATCTGGGCAATCCGTGGCTAGCTGAATACTGCCCTCTCATTGGTTGTATTTTGAATCGAGCACAACTAATTCAAAAATAACCAAGAAAATGTGAACCTTGGCACAGCTTCATCTTATGTTAATTAGTTTCTAGGAAAAATATAAAACTTGGCGTATGATACGTCTCCGACGTATCGATAATTTCTTATGTTCCATGCTACATTATTGATGATATCTACATGTTTTATACACATTATATGTCGTATTTATGTATTTTCCGGCACTAACCTATTAACGAGATGCCGAAGAGCCGATTCTTTGTTTTTCGCTGTTTTTGGTTTCAGAAATCCTAGTAAAGAAATATTCTCGGAATTGGACGAAATTAACGCCCAGGGTCCTATTTTTGCACGAAGCTTCCAGAAGACCGATGGATAGACGAAGTGGGGCCACGAGGTGGCGACACACCAGGGCGGCGCGGCCCTGGCCGCGCCGGCCTGTGGTGTGGGCCCCTCGTGACGCCCCTTGACCTACCTCTTCGCCTACTTAAAGCCTCCGTCGCGAAACCCCCAGTACCGAGAGCCACGATACGGAAAACCTTACTGAGGCGCCGCCGCCAATCCCATCTCGGGGGATTCTGGAGATCACCTCCGGCACCCTGTCGGAGAGGGGAATCATCTCCCGGAGGACTCTTCATCGCCATGATCGCCTCCGGAGTGATGAGTGAGTAGTTCACCCCTGGGCTATGGGTCCATAGCAGTAGCTAGATGGTTGTCTTCTCCTCATGTGCTTCATTGTTGGATCTTGTGAGCTGCCTAACATGATCAAGATCATCTATCTGTAATTCTATATGTTGTGTTTGTCGGGATCCGATGGATAGAGAATACTATGTTATGTTAATTATCAATCTATTACCTATGTGTTGTTTATGATCTTGCATGCTCTCCGTTATTAGTAGAGGCTGCGGCCAAGTTTTTACTCTTAACTCCAAGAGGGAGTATTTATGCTCGATAGTGGGTTCATGCCTCCATTAAATGCGGGACGAGTGACGGAAAGTTCTAAGGTTGTGGATGTGCTTGTTGCCACTAGGGATAAAACATTGATGCTATGTCTAAGGATGTAGTTATTGATTACATTACGCACCATACTTAATGCAATTGTCACGTTGTTTGCAACTTAATACTGGAAGGGGTTCGGATGATAACCTGAAGGTGGACTTTTTAGGCATAGATGCATGCTTGGATAGCGGTCTATGTACTTTGTCGTAATGCCCAATTAAATCTCACTATATTTATCATATCATGTATGTGCATTGTTATGCCCTCTCTATTTGTCAATTGCCCGACTGTAATTTGTTCACCCAACATGCTTTTATCTTATGGGAGAGACACCTCTAGTGAACTGTGGACCCCGGTCCTATTCTTTACATCGCATACAATCTACTGCAATTGTTCTTTACTGTTTTCTACAAACAATCATCTTCCACACAATACGGTTAATCTTTTGTTACAGCAAGCCGGTGAGATTGACAACCTCACTGTTTCGTTGGGGCAAAGTACTTTGGTTGTGTTGTGCAGGTTCCACGTTGGCGCCGGAATCCCTGGTGTTGCGCCGCATTACATTCCGCCACCATCAACCTTCAACGTGCTTCTTGGCTCCTCCTGGTTCGATAAACCTTGGTTACTTTTCGAGGAAAAACTTGCTATCGTACGCATCACACCTTCCTCTTGGGGTTCCCAACGGACGTGTGTCAAGCTGCACGCATCAAGCTAAATTTACGGCGCCGTTGTCGGGGAGATCAAGACACGCTGCAAGGGAGTCTCCACTTCCCAATCTCTTTACTTTGTTTTTGTCTTGCTTTATTTTATTTACTACTTTGTTTGCTGCATTATATCAAAACACAAAAAAATTAGTTGCTAGTTTTACTTTATTTACTGTCTTGCACTCTATAATAAAAACACAAAAAAATTAGTTACTTGCATTTACTTTATCTAGTTTGCTTTATTCACTACTGCTAAAATGAGTAATCCTGAAGTTGATGTTCGTTCATTTAAGTAACAAGGGGGAGAATGTTTAAAAGATGCTTGGTATAGAATTAGTGATGCCTGATACGTCCAATTTGCATCACTATTTTATATCATAATTTGCTGTTATTCATTGATATATTTCATTGGGACACAATACTTATGTTATTTCATCTATTTTGCATGTTTCATGATTATTTGGAGATTGAGCACCGGAGCCAGGATTCTGCTGGAAAAAGCACCGTCAGGATGCGATATTTCGGAAG
>NC_061510.1:305028346-305160282 GCF_022539505.1 Lolium rigidum | reverse complement strand
CGCTCCGAGGATCCGGTGTGTGATTCATCGTCGGGATGTCGATTGGCGCGAGCGTCCTTCTGCGCGGTAGATACACAGTTATCCGGATTGGATTCCAACCTGCGCGAGGTATCCGCCATGCTTTGCTGCTGCATTGCTGAAGCGATAAGTTTGCGGAGGTAGTTGATATCAACCTCTTCGTCCTTGTTTTTCAGTAGCTCCGCAGCTTTTAGCATGTTATCCTTTGGGGTTTCCAGGGGCTGCTGCTCTGCGGGCGTGGCGAAGTTGATTCTGCGGGGCGGGATTGCTTCTCTAACGATTCGATCGGCCTCCGCCTGCGCATAGGTCATCTTTACTTCCCACTCTTGCCTCATGCTCTTGACATGCTCGAGTGTGTCAGCGATTTCGCGATCCTGTCTTTCGAAGCGGTCCATCAAGTTTGCAGCTTCTGCCCTTTCATCCATTATTGCGGCTGCGGTATTGGCGAACTTCTTGGCTGTGGCCAGCATTTCCTTTCTTGTGGCCTCTAAAGCCTCCGGATCTGCGGCATCGCCCGAGGTTATGGGTTTGTTGAGGACAGCAGATTTCGCCACTAAATCCATGCGAGCTTGCGCGACTATCTCTTCAGGGGTTAGGACGTTTTCGTATGGACGCTCCCGATCTAACGGAGATCCTACATTGGACGGCCCTGAATCGGAGACGGTGTTTTCGTCTTCGGGTTCCTGCTGATCCAGCTGTGCCACGATTGCGAGAACCTGCATGGGTTGGGCGGATTCGACGTCGGGTTGCTCCCCGTATCCGTATTCTTTGACCTTCCGATCGAACTCTTCAGTGTCCATGGAATCCCTTGACATTGGGCTTAGGTTGCCGAGGATTGATTCCTCAGGGTTTCCGGTGCCCTCTTGTTTCGGAGCGTCGCTTTCTCCGACAGCCTCCTGCTGATCCGGAGCGACAACGTTTTCCGGCGCCTCATCCTGCACGGGGCCAGCTCCGTCTTCTTGAGGGGCGGCTCCGGCGGTATGGGCTATGAAGTGCACGAAGTGACACCTTTGCTTTTCTAACACCTGGGAGACCCAGGCGGATCTATATTGGTCTTCCACCGTTATTTCCTGCTCAGGGGCGGATTGGGTGGGCTTTGATTTTTCAAGATCTAAGGCAGAATCCTCCTTGGGAAGCTCCTGCGTCTCAGATCGGATCTTTGCGACTGCGTCCTGCCCGGCGGCGGTCGCGTCAGCGCTACTTACCAGTGGGTTTCCGTCGGAATCGACGGTTTCCCCAATGAAGATGTGTATGCCGCCAACTGGGACGATGGAGAGCTTGACGGGGTCGGTTTTAGCCGGAATCCAGCACTCATCCGGAGGGACGATCGGTAAATTTCCGGCGTAGAGGACCCGCCCCACAGCGATGGTGTCGTCGTAGCTTCCCATGGCGGAACCCTCCCGGTTCCGGCCTCCAGACGCTGCAGGCCCCACGGTGGGCGCCAACTGTCGTTGCCTAATCGACGGTACCTCGGAGGAGGGATCCTCACGAGGGGGAGAAGAAGTAGGGGCCATAGGGCGGAGTGCACACGGGACGGTGGTACACGATTTACCCAGCTTCAGAACACCTGCACGATGACAGGGCCTACTGCTGCTTGTCTGGAATTATCTGGGCGCTTTCGCGATGTTACAATGAGTTGTGGTTGTGTCTCTAGGGCTTCCAGGATCCGGCTTATAAAGGCGCACGGATCTAGGGTTTACATGGAGAGTCCTACCCGGATACAGGTTTCCTAACTACGGTACAATGTCTTGCTGTGTACGTCAAGGATCCGCCCTTCCATCTATATCGTACCGGATCCGGGTCCCTTAACCGGCCTCCCTGGATCCGGGTTCCTCTTCATGGTCGGTCGGATCCGGCTCCCTGCTCCTGGGCCAGAGATCTTCCGTCAGGATCAACAGCAACTGGGCCGCCCGATGGGCCACATGCCTCATCACCATCTGTGGGCCACCCGGGCTTGCCGGATCTAGGCACTATCGATGGTACACCCATGAAGTATACCCACAACAGAGGCCTCTAATGAAGCCGCAAATGGTACAAGTCTCAAGCCCTTCCCTAAGCGCGATACAGATTGCAGGTTTGCTTTAACACTAGTCAATGTTTCATTTTCTGATTGATTGATCGAACTAGCTAGCTGGACATCTGTTCTTATGTTTGTATCCATACCCGGCTATCTGCATTGCATCTATTGGCACCAAGTCTTCCCAAAATTCAGTGTATGTTAGGGACCGTGCAATTCTGTTTCACCTGCTCAAATAATAAATGGTCCCCTGAGTGTGATGTTAATATTTTGAATTGATCTAAATAAAAATGCTACCAATGTCTATTTTATTTTAGTTCTGGAAACAAAATAATACTGTAGAAGAAAAAGACTTTCCAGGTTCCATTTGAATGAATTATCAACTGTACTGAATCTCCCTGTGGAACCAGCTGAAATGTAATGTCTTCTAATTATCTAAAAATCCACAGGCTATGGAACTGCATTCGCAATGGTGGCAGGAACGACCTTGCTACGGCAACCTTCTCTTGGATCACATGTTGGCGGTCGCATAACCAACCGTGTGTCTCACAGAACCAGGAGTCCTCCCAATGTGGTCACGATGGCACAACGACAGAACGCTAAGGTACCGAAACACGATGTTCTACGAGCAGTACACGTTCCCCCGGTTAGCACTGGCATTGGACTGCGCTTGCGATCATCGCGAGATCAATGTGTGAGGAATTCTATATCGAGGGGGAAAAAGAATGCCCATTTTACTGCCGGAGCAATGTTTGAAGATTTCACAGAGCAAGCTTTAGATGTTATCGCACTCGCAAAACAGGAAATGCGAGCTATGGCAGGAATGCACAAGGATGGGCAATTAGTGAGTCTCATTGCAGAGGCCATTGTCATAGTTGCCGTGGGATATATGTTGGATGAGGTAAACTCTATTTAGAGTAGTATATATTTTAGGAAGTGGGATTGCACTTGATTGACACAAATTTATCTTCCATCCAGATCTACTGCAGAATTTGTGGATCCACAAATGGTGAAACTGTTGATACAGGAAGCGGTGGAACTAAGGTGTCAATACTTGAGGAGTACGGGACAAATCTTACAAGATTAGCCCTGCAGGTGCCATACTAGCCTGACTGCTCATTGCAAGTTTTCAGCACATATGAGAATGTTGAAAGAGAGCTGATACCCTTTTTTACAGGGAAAATTAGAACCTGTTGTCGGAAGGGAAAACGAAATCAAGAGTGTCATAGGAATCTTGGGAAAAATGAATAAAAGGAATCCATGCCTGATTGGAGAGCCTGGTGTTGGAAAAACAGTGATTGCTGAAGGTCTTGCGCTACGCATCGCTACCGGCGATGTGCCTCAAGCAATTGAAGGAAAAACGGTTCGTGCTCATTCTGGCAACATATCTTCTTTTGATCAAATTGATGACCTCTCTTGTAACAATCACAATTTTCTAGGTATGGGTCTTCGGATCTTGCTTCGCCAGATCGATTTTGGATCTTTTGTCGTTGTTGCCGCGAGGAGGATTATCCTCGCAGTTTTTGTCCCGGCTGCTACGTCCTCGACAATGGTGATTCGTACTCTCGGCTCTCCATCGACGATGACAAAGCTAGTTGGTTATTATTCCCTGATATACTGGTGTTGGTACTCTTGCCGATGTTGTATGACTGCTTTAATGGTTGCGTGCGTGCACGCAGCCTTGGCATTGCGGCTCAAAAAATTATGGGAGAACTTTCGTCGGTATCTACAGGTCTATGGTTCGTTATCTATCTTTGGCTGCCTTCAGAAGAGTACAAGATTGTGTTCTGAAAGAAGAAAGAAATTGAAGACCTCGAAGATTTGTTACTATCTTTTAGACTTTATTTTGTAATCGTTGGAGTCAGTTCATGTATCTCTACCATGTACTATTTGTTACTATGAATATATGTGGTATTGATTGTCAAAAAAAAAAAAAAAAAAAACGTGCTCCTTGGATGTGGATGAATAATTAGCACTTGTTAACATGGCAGGTTATCGCCCTTGATTTGGCACGTCTAGTTGGTGGTACCAGATACCGTGGACAGTTTGAAGAAAGGTTGAAGAATTTGATGGAAGAAATCAAACAGAATGGTCAGATAATAATTTTCATTGATGAAGTTCACACGGTGCTACGAGCAGGAGCAGTAGAAGGCGGTGCAATGGATGCTGCCAATATTCTGAAGCCAGCACTGGCGAGACGCGAAATTCAGGTACGAAGAAGCATGGTAGCCATGGATTACTTCATGAACTAGTATCACCAATGTTCATAATATAGTTAGTTGGTCGTTCTGCCATTGTCAGTTATCAAATGCGACCTTCTTTATCTTTTGCTAGACTGCTCACCGTAAATTTTGTCGTCAGTGTATCGGAGCCACTACATTCGATGAATACAGGAAGCACATCGAGAAAGACCCTGCATTGGAGAGGCGTTTTCATCCTGTGAAAGTTGCAGAGCCCACAGTCGATAAAACCATAGAAATCCTCAAAGGGCTACGGGAGCGATACGAGATCCACCACAAGGTCCGAATAACAGACGGAGCACTGGCCGACGCTGTTGTACTCTCACAGCGATACATCAGGTTTGTGAGTTAAGAGAATGCTTGTGTATCATACAAGCGGGTTGATCCTATTTGTTTGCAAATTTCAGTGAAAGATATAGCTCTACTATGAGTAAATAGATGGTTCCAACGTTCTCCTGGAGTCGTGTTTACACTGTCTTGATTTGTTTGCAGTGATCGTTTGCAACCAGACAAAGCAATCGACTTGCTTGATGTGGCGGGATCTCATGCCAGGCTACAACATGGCAAGGTAGTCTTGAGGCGCCAATGTGTTGTCCAAAACCTTGCATCCCTGCAGTTTACAGGATGTAACAATCTATATATACTTCACAGGTATCTGAGCAAGTTAAATATCTCGACAAGAAGCACAAGAAATCAAACAGAAGAACCACGCCTTGCGCTGCCTGCAATTCAAGCTGGTAATTAATCAGCCGCGTCTTGTCTTAATGGATTAATCACCCTGCCACTTATTGAGCTTGACATAACAATGCCAGTCGTTCATTGCAAATTTCACTTTCGTTATATTATTACAGGCGGCAGAGCTTCGCGGCAAAGAGCTGGAACTCCTGTCCATGATCACGTCCGCCGGACCGGTGGTCACCGAGGCTGACATTCAGCGCGTGGTCTCCTCCTGGACAGGCGTCCCGGTGGAGAAGGTCTCCGTGGACGAGTCTGACCGGCTGCGCAACATGGAGGCGACCCTGCACCGGCGCGTCATCGGGCAGGACGACGCCGTGACGGCCGTGTGCCGCGCCATCCGCCGAGCGCGCGCCGGCCTTGGGAGTCCCCGCCGTCCGATCGGCAGCTTCGTGTTCGCCGGCCCGACGGGCGTGGGCAAGACGGAGCTGGTGAAGGCACTGGCGTCCTGCTACTACGGGTCGGAGGATGCCATGGTGCGGCTGGACATGAGCGAGTACAGCGAGAGTTTCGCGGCGGCGAGGCTGGTGGGCGCGTCCCCGGGCTACGTTGGGTACCAGGAGGGCGGGCAGCTGACGGAGGCGGTGCGCAGGAGGCCGCACACAGTGGTGCTTCTGGACGAGATCGAGAAGGCCCATGGGGACGTGCACAACGTGCTGCTGCAGGTCATGGAGGACGGGCGGCTGACGGACGGCAAGGGGCGGACGGTGGACTTCAGGAACGCGCTGATCGTCATGACCTCCAACGCTGGCAGCGGCCTCTTCGTCGAGAACGGCGAGGTGGTGACGAGCGTGATGGTCGAGGAGGAGATGAAGAGGAAGCATGGGTTCCCGCCTGAGTTCCTGAACCGGCTGGACGAGGTGATCGTGTTCAGGCAGCTCGGCAAGCCTGATGTCAAGAAGATCGCGTCGATCATGCTGGGAGAGGTCGTCAGCCGGGTGAGGGAGAGGGGACTCAGGCTGCAGGTTACGGAGGGGTTCAAGGAGCTCGTCGCCGAGAAAGGCTATGACCCGAGCTACGGCGCGCGGCCGCTGCGGAGGGCCATCGTGAGGCTGGTGGAGGACAAGCTCGCGGACATGATGCTCGCCGGGGATGCCAATGAAGGGGATTCCTTGGTTGTAGATACTGACTCAGCAGGGAAAGTGGTGGTGCACCGCCAGCACGATGAGCCACGGCCTCATTTGCAGACTCCCGGGCCTATTGCTGCCTAGTTTTCAAGTACTAGCTAAATACCTTTGCGTTGCTACGGTGAAATGTGTACTGTACTACTTTCTAAATGTGCAGGCACATATGTTCTGACATGCCATAACCAATCCAAACTTTTCAAAAGACAAGGTGTGATCATCTTGAAATGTCTTTATATGGTGCAGGGGAGGTCCCGGTGCACGTTTCCTCCATCAATTTCGTTCTCAGTTTCATTGTGTTTCAAGAATTAAATCTAAGTAAGTACCATTTAAAATGAAACGTGATGGTACTTTTGCTGCTCTTGTGACATCATCCTCTCTTCTTGCAACATCGTTATTGAGACAATAGCACAATTGTCCACGGGAAAGCCATTCCATTCTTTTTCTTTTTTTGAACGAGAGCCATTCCATTCCATGGCTCTTCATCATGTGAACACGTGTATTCGTGCCGATAGTTGTCCGACATTGCCTCAAGTTCCCTATCCCATATACTACACACATCTACTGGCTCGTAGAATAACAAGATCGTTGTGAAGAGCATCCAGAGTGAGGTTGTCATGGCAAACTGCTCTAACTCGGTAAGACACTCATCGAGCTTGTTGTTAGCCTCGATGAGACCCCTCCTATCGGTCGCCTCACAAAAGCTCACATAGCACACCATTCACTGTTTAATCTTCGAAGGACTTTGAACCTGGCACATGGTTTAGAAGCACCCTCGGAAATTACAGCTCTCCCTCTGCGTGATGGGATGACACGATTCGGCCTACTTGTTGACCCATGTCCCGTACTTTGTTGGTTACCATGTGAACATTCTTGGAAAATCTTTGTAAGGAATATTCCTAGCCCAGGCGCGCTTCCGGTTGGCCACGAAATACTGTGTTAACATGGATAGGTTCTCCTAGGCGACAACCCCATTTAGGTTATCTCCCGCTTTGAACGTGACCATTTGCATATTTGGGAGATGAAGCGGCCGCGGTAGGACCTTGATTTAACCTGGAGAGGAACTGTAAAGAGCTTAGCCTGAGTGAACTGATATTGCATTTGACTATTTCAAATTTCAGAAATATGTATTGAGGGAGATTGTTCATCATTTAGGATAATAACTAATAAGAATCGAGCATTATATGTTGGAAAATTCTACGAGTAAATAATCAAATACTTGATCTCTTAGCATAAAACAGGTATGTCAGCTTCTTATTTGTAGTACAATAATTTCGGCATAGCAAGTGATGCCACAATGCTTGTTTTCAAATTCTCAACAAGCAGAGATACCACCAAAGTTTAATTACATCATAGTAAGTTACATTCAGTTCATTTTGGCAGTATTGAACCATAGAGAAGCACATCATTCAGTAGCCAATATGATTTTGTTCGATCAATTTATAAACCACAACATAACTATGCAATAATTTGGAAAAATACACAAGAAAATTACATGTACCAATTGAATGACCTATGCTAACGACTCTGTGTATGGCAGCCCTTAAAAACTATCCAGATCCAGTCGAGATTTCTGGTGTTGACAGTGTATTTCTCAATCACGAGGATGTTGAGGTCTTGCAATCATTCAAAAGGGATCATGAAGATAAAACTAGAACATAATTTTGAAATGATTTACTTGAGATATTTGAAAGAAGAGGGAATGCACGGGCATCTCCAATCTTATGATCTTACTACTTCTGGTACTCTATTTATTCCTCATCATATCATGTTACTTATCTCAAAAGAAAGGACCGGGGTGCACAGTTCACTAGAGGTGTCTCTCCATATATAACTAACATGCTGGGTGAACAAATCACAGCTGGGCAATTGACAGAATAAAGACCATACATGAAAAGATGATTAGTATGAGATTCGTTTGGGCATTACAACATAATACATAGATCGTAATTCAACTACGTCTATGACTAATAATCCACCTTCCGGTTATCATCCGAACCCCTTTCAGTATTAAGTTGCAAGCAATAGATTATCGCATTAAACAATGTATGTAAAGTAAACAATAGAATTATCCTTAGATAAATATTGTTATTTTCTCTCTAGTAGGAACAACACATCTACAATCTTAGAAGTTATTGTCAGTCTTCCAGATTACTAGAGGCATGGACCCACTATCGAGCATAAATACTCCAAGAGCATTTACTTGACCAAAGCATCTATTAGCAACGGAGAGCATGCAAGATCACAAATAACATATGATAAGTATATAATCAATCTCTACATAGTATTCAATATTCATTGGATCCCAGCAAACACAACATGTAGCATTACATAAAGATGATCTTGATCATGATAGGCAGCTCACAAGATCTAAATATGAAGCATAAATTGGAGAAGACAATCATCTAGCTACTCATATGGACCCGTAGTCCAGAGATGAACTACTCACGCATCACTTTGGGGGCGGGCATGGCGATGTAGAGGCCTCCGATGATGATCTCCCTCTCCGGCAGGGTGCCGGGAAGAGCTTCAGAACCCTCCCAAGCTAGGGTCGGCGGTGGCGGCTGCGACGGAACTTTTCGTGGATGGAGGCTCGGGTATTTAGGTTTTTCCCGAGATCGTGAATAAATAGGCGGAAGGGCGAGGTCGGTGGACGCCTGGGGGGGGCCACACCACCCCATAGCGCGGCTAGGGCCTGGGCCGCGCCATGGCCTAGTGTGCTCGATAGTGGGTTCATGCCTCCATTGAATCTGGGACAGTGACAGAAAGTTCTAAGGTTGTGGATGTGTTGTTGCCACTAGGGATAAAACATCAATGCTTTATCTAAGGATATTTGTGTTGATTACATTATGCACCATACTTAATGCAATTGTCTGTTGTTTGCAACTTAATACTGGAAGGGATGCGGATGCTAACCTGAAAGTGGACTTTTTAGGCATAGATGCATGCTGGATAGCGGTCTCTGTACTTTGTCGTAATGCCCTGATTAAATCTCATATTAGTCATCATGATATGTATGTGCATTGTTATGCCCTCTTTATTTGTCAATTTCCCAACTGTAATTTGTTCACCCAAAATGCTATTTCTTATTGGAGAGACACCACTAGTGAACTGTGGACCCCGGTCAATTCTTTTACATCTGAAATACAATCTATTGCAAACTCTGTTCTTTGTTGTTCTTCGCAAACAAACATCATTTTCCACACCATACGTTTAATCCTTTGTTTACAGCAAGCCGGTGAGATTGACAATCTCACTGTTAAGTTGGGGCAAAGTATTTTGATTGTGTTGTGCAGGTTCCACGTTGGCACCGGAATCCCTGGTGTTGCACCGCACTACAATCCTCCGCCAACAACCTTCACGTGGCCTTCATCTCCTACTGGTCCGATAACCTTGGTTTCTTACTGAGGGAAAACTTGCTGTTGTACGCATCACACCTTCCTTTTGGGGTTCCCAACATACGTGTGTGTCCCACGCGCCATCAAGCAAATTTTTCTGGCGCCGTTGCCGGGGAGATCAAGACACGCTACAAGGGAGTCTCCCACATCCAATCTCTTTACTTTGTTTTTGTCTTGCTTTACTTTACTTTATTTACTGCTTTGTTTGCTTTCTCTATATCAAAAATACAAAAAAAATAGTTACTTGCATTTACTTTATTTACTATCTTGTTTGCTTTATATTAAAAACACAAAAAAATTAGTTACTTGCATTTACTTTATTTAGTTTGCTTTACTTATTTTTATTACTGCTAAAATGGGTACACCTGAGAATACTAAGTTGTGTGACTTCACTAGCACAAATAATAATAATTTTATATGCACACCTATTGCTCCACCTGCTACTACAGCAGAATTTTATGAAATTAAACCTGCTTTACTAAATCTTGTTATGAGAGAGCAATTTTCTGGTATTAGTTCTGATGATGCTGCTGCCCATCTTAATAATTTTGTTGAACTATGTGAAATGCAAAAGTATAAGGATGTATATGGTGGCATTATAAAATTGAAATTGTTTCCTTTCTCCTTAAGAGGAAGAGCTAAAGATTGGTTGCTATCTTTGCCTAAAAATAGTATTGATTCATGGACTAAATGTAAAGATGCTTTCATTGGTAGATATTATCCTCCTGCTAAAATTATATCTTTGAGAAGTAGCATAATGAATTTTAAGCAATTGGATAATGAGCATGTTGCTCAAGCATGGGAAAGAATGAAATCTTTGGTAAAGAATTGCCCTACCCATGGACTAACTGACATAGGCATCCCTAATGGGCCTGCCGAAGATAGTACCCGGGGTTTACTGAAGGCCCACTACTCGAAGAATAAGAAGATTCGGAAGCCCAAGATGTTATTAAGGAAAGTTAGAGTTGTAATAGAAAGTCTTATTTGTAATCTTGCGGGATGAGTTTGAAACCTTCCCGAACTTTGTAACTTGTACAGCACGAATCCCTCGGCTCCACCTCCTATATAAGGGGGAGTCGAGGGACGCAGAGATCATCGAATCATTGTTTACAAACCCTAGTTTTCATAATCGTCGAGTACTTTTCGGCTGAAACCTTCGAGATCTACTTGCCCTCTACTTCTAACTAAACCCTAGCCTATAATCTATAGGCATTGACAAGTTAATACCTTGTCAATTGGCGCCGTCTGTGGGGATTAGAGGCGACAAGGAGCTGATCTCGATGGCACGTTCAAGTTCGTCGACTTCATCAGTAGCAAGCAATATCATGGACAGAGGTAAACAGATCGAAACTGGTCTTGTTGATTTTGTTCCTCACCCGCCCTCCCGTTTGGATGCATATGCGTATCTGGAAGAGCCAATGAAGATGACGGTTGGAAAATTCGACTTCCGCGTCGAGAAAGAAGGAGTGTATCGCCTCGAAGTTCCGATCTCGTCGAGATTTTCGTCGGGTGGTTCTGATCTCTCAAACTCAGTATCATCCGTCGAGTCCAGCGATAAGGAGATTTCGTCGCCACGCTTCATCGACAGCAGGGCAAGTGAAAAACTCGCCAGAATCTTCAGCGACATGTCCTTCGAATTATCGGCGGACTCTTATATAAGCGATGATTCAAGCGACAATAACAGCTTCGACTTCATCGACAAATCCACCTCTATTGGGAAGGTCTTCACCAAATTTTATGATGGTGTCACCGAACCAAGCAAAGTAAAAACTCCAAAATATCATCAAGTTTTCGCCATTGGAGATGCAAGCCGCGATCAAGGAGAAACATCAGAGGCTTTCGACGATTTGGGCAATCCTTATGTCGATCCCTCAGATCTAAGGAGAGGTATGGGCACTAAATATGTTGGGCCCACACCACGCGTCAGAGTCCAACTTCCACAAGCAGCTTGGGATAGAGCTGCAAAAGCTCTAGATGGTTCAGAGCCTATGACGACAACTGCTACAGTCCAAGAACTGCAAGCTTATCAATATAAACTCGCTAGAGCTGGAAGAGAACTAGAAAAACAAACAGAAGCTTTAAACAGAAGAAAGGAGGCAGCTTCCGCGTCAAGCAGAAGAAGGGCAGACCTAAGTCGACAATCTGGAACCTCGGGAGACAGCCATAGAGAAGCTCGGAACAGAGCAAGGTCCAGATTGCAACACATACCTGAAGGAGAAAGAGAGTACTTGGTTCAAAATCTCGACATGTCTTTTATGTCGATAGACACAAGAGGGAATATTATCCCTAAGACACCAGAAGCTGGGTATATGGCGACACAAGCCTTTATCCTTGCATCCAGGCCACCTCCAGGAGATCCAAGGGAGGCTTTGTACAACATGGCAGTAGCAGGAGCTGAAGCCATGGGAACGGCGTTTGTATCAACACCGCCAGAAGGAGCTGCAAGGCAAAATAGTCCACGACCTACGGCAGCAGCAGCAGCAAATGTCGAAGGAACAAGTGGAGCAAGAGATACGGCAGCACGACAAGGCAGAAGGGAACATCGGCATTCCCCAGAACTAAACGACGAGGATATGTGCGGTTTGCCGTGCTTTACAAGGAGAGTACGAAAAACTCGAGTCCCTTCAGGATTTAAGTTGCCTGATCACTTCAAAAAATTCGACGGCCTGCAAGATCCAGAGGATTGGCTAGTCGATTACCTCGAGACAGTGAAGTTAACTGGAGGAACCAGGGCGACAGCCATGCAAAGTATTCAGGTGCATTTAAGTGGAGCTGCAAGATCTTGGATCAAAAAGCTTCCTCCAGGGTCTATCGACAGCTGGGACAGCTTTGAGGACATATTCGTCAAGAATTTCCGATCCACCTGCAAGAAACCCGCGTCTCTAGAAGAGTTACGGGCGTGTCGACAGAAGCCAGACGAGCCAATGAGAAAATATATCCAAAGGTGGAACATCATAAAAAACTCGGCGAGAAAACATATCCGATGAGAGGGCAATAGATGCATTTGTCGCGAGGAATCGGGCGTGGAGATTTTGTCGAAGATTTGGGAAGGACCAATCCAAAGACAAGTATTCGCATTAATGGAAATAGCAAATAGATGGGCAGATGGAGAAGATGCTGTCCACAACAAGCGGCATAGGTCGCCAGAGGAGGACCGCGGTCGAAATTATCAATCAAGGCGACGATTTCCTCGACAGTACTCGAATTATGACGCTCCAGGTCAAATTTCGGCTGGTTTCCGAGCCAGTGCAGGAGGAAATAATCGAGATGACTACCAGAGAAGTAATGAGCAACGAAGTGACAACAGAGACGAATTTCGACAGAATAGGCAAAACAGCGAGCCAAGGTTCCAGAGGCCTTTTGTGTCTCCCGAAGAAATGATGAACGGGCCGTGTCAGATGCACTTTTTCCAGGCAATGCTGAGATATGCAGGGCATGCTAATGCTCAGGCAGCGCAAAGAAACCCTCGAGAACCCAGGAGTGAGGTTCACTTACCACCTCCTCCCGCGATAACAGATGACAATCGACATCAGCTAAGAATAGCGGCGGCGCCTGCACCACCACCTTATGTTGATCCTAATTCTAATGGAGCGGTCTCGATGATTCAGAAGGGAAGGCCGTCCAACATAACTCAAAAAGTAATCTCGCGACAAGTGTTCATGGCAGAGAAAATGCCTCCACCAACTGTTGAGTATCTTAATTGGTCAGGACAAGACATTGGCTTCACCATAGCAGATCATCCGCAGCAAGTTCCTCGACCAGGGCAGTCAGCACTTATTCTGCCAGCAGTTATTGCGGGATTTGATGTTTCTCGAGTGTTTATAGATGGCGGCAGCAGCTTAAACCTTATGTATGCGGATACATTGAGGAAGATGAACATTTCCTTAGCAAACTTGAAGCCAACAGACACAAGGTTCCACGGCATCACACCGGAGAAACCAAGTTATCCATTGGGGAAGATCAATCTCAACGTTCAGTTTGGAACCCGAGAAAATTATAGAATCGAGAAGCTGGAATTTGAAGTCGTGGATTTTCCATCGCAGTACCACGCTTTGTTGGGACGACCAGCATATGCTAGATTTATGGCGGTACCACACTATACATACCTGTTGTGGAGATTGCCTGGACCAAAGGAACCAATCACAGTTAAAGGAAGCTTCGCCTTAGCCGATAAGTGCGACAAGGATTTTCATCGGTTATCGAAACTTTCGGGATGCAAGCTGAGTATTTGGCGTCAAAAAGTATGACTGATTACGACGTACTCGCCGGACTTTGGAAGGCCAAATAAAGAATCAACTTTCAATACCGAGAAAAATTCTAAGGAGGTGCAGATTCACCCGACGGACCCGAAAAAGACGACATCTATCGCAAACGACATGGATATCGCATAGGAAAGCGCGCTCGTCGAGTTCCTCCGTGAGAACTGGAAAATCTTCGCATGGTGTCCAGCTGACATGCCAGGAGTACCCAGGGAACTTGCCGAGCACCACCTAAACTTGGACCCACTAGCGAGACCAATCAAACAACCTTTGCGACGTTTTTCGGAACCAAACCGCAAAGCTATGCTATCAGAAATTGATCGACTCAGAGAAGCTGGTTTCATCAAAGAGATATCCACCGAAGCCACTTGGGTAGCTAACCCAGTGATGGTGCCAAAAAAGAACACTAAAGTCCTTCACATGTGTGTCGACTTTACGTGTCTCAATAAACATTGTCCAAAGGATCACTTCCCCTCCCAATGATCGATCAGATCATCGACTCCACGGCAGGGTGTGAACGTCTTTCCTTTTTGGACGCATACTCTGGCTATAACCAGATCAGATTAAAAGAAGACGACGAAGCCAAAACTGCGTTCATCACACCATACGGCGTATTTTGTTATAAAACAATGCCCTTCGGGTTGAAAAACGCGGGAGCAACGTATCAGAGGATGATGCAGAAGTGTTTGGCGACACAGATTGGAAAGAATGTACAAGTATACATTGATGACGTAGTCATAACGTCGAGAAAGGGGACGACGTTGATCGAAGATCTCAAGGAAACTTTTGATAACCTCGACAAATTCTGCATCAAGCTAAACCCGACGAAATGCTCTTTTGGCGTCCCAGCAGGAGAACTTCTTGGGTTCTTAGTTTCAGCAAGAGGAATCGAAGCAAACCCCGACAAAATACAAGCCATCGTAACGATGAGGAAGCCAACCAAGTTAAAAGAAATACAACAATTAACTGGGCGAGTCGCAGCTTTAAGCAGATTTGTCGCCAGGCTGGGAGAAAAAGCACTACCGTTCTACGCTTTGATAAAACAAGGGGAGAAATTCCAGTGGAACGAAGAAGCAGATAGAGGTTTCGAGGATCTGAAACGCAAAATCTCGACACCACCAGTCTTGGTGGCGCCGAAGGAAAAGGAACCTCTTTTGTTGTATATCGCAGCCACACCCCAAGTGGTTAGCACGGTACTAGTTGTTGAAAGAGAAGAAGAAGGAAAACTCCATGGAGTGCAAAGGCCGGTATATTTCATTAGTGAAGTTTTATCGCTGTCAAAACAGCGGTACCCGCAGTACCAGAAACTAGCATATGGAGTAATCACAACAGCAAGAAAGTTGCGCCACTATTTTTCGGCACACCCGATAATAGTAGTCAATGAAGCACCTCTCTCAAATATACTGAACAATCCAGAAGCTACAGGGCGTGTCTCCCTTTGGGGAATAGAACTTTCCCCTCGGGACATCACGTATGAAAAAAGAAAGGCAATCAAGTCGCAAGTTTTGCCAGATTTCATCGCCGAGTGGATGGAGCTGCAAAACACGGGACCCCCAGATTTGTCGAGAACTTGGACAATGAACTTTGACGGCTCCAAGAGAGTAGAAGGAGCTGGCGCAGGAGTGATAATTATATCACCTGAAGGCGACAAATTGAAATATGTCCTACGGATGACGTTCCCAAACGCATCTAACAATGAAGCCGAATATGAAGCCCTTATACACGGGATAAAGATGGCAAAGGCTTGCGGAGCAACCCGATTAAAAATCTTTGGCGACTCACAATTGGTGGCTCAGCAAGTTATGAACCAATGTGATGCAGTCAATGATAGCATGATAGCATACAAGGAGGTATACAATGAGCTTGAGAAGCTGTTTGATGGATGCGAGGTAAATCATATCAGTAGACTGAGCAATGATGAAGCCGACGTTCTCGCAAACATCGGGTCACAATGCCTCCCAATCCCGCCAGGCGTATTTTGGGAAGAAATAGCGGAGAGATCAACAAAGCCGAAGAAGATGCAGAAAAAAGCAAAAGAAGGAAAAACTTCGACATCCCTCAGAGAAACCACGGAGGATGAAGAGGAACAAGAGCTTGTGATGATGGTACAGGTTCCTTGGATGCAAGTATATATATCATACATCCTCAGGAAAGAAATACCCGATGATCCAGTTGAGGCAAGGCGAGTAATTCGACGCTCTAAAGCTTTCACGGTGATCAAAGGAGAATTGTACAAGCGAAGTATTTCGGGCGTCCTGCAAAGGTGTGTCACACCCGAAGAAGGAAGAATAATTCTGAAGGATGTACACGAAGGAATATGCGGCCACCACGCGAGTAGTCGAGCCATTGCAGCCAAGGTTTTTCGGGCAGGATTCTACTGGTTGACAGCAATCGAGGACGCCAAAGAAATAGTAAGGACTTGCGATGCGTGTCAAAGGTTTGCCGCAAAACCTCACTCTCCAGCAGCGGAACTAACACCAATACCATTGTCGTGGCCCTTTGCACAATGGGGACTTGATATGGTGGGTAAGTTACACAAATCATGGCCAGGAGGAAAGGAATACATGCTAGTAGCTGTCGACAAATTTACAAAGTGGATAGAAGCGAAGCCGATAAATTCACCAGACGGAGCATCCGCAGTAAAATTCATAAAAGGCCTCGTCTTCAGATTTGGAGTGCCCCACAACATCGTCACGGACAATGGCAGTAACTTCACATCCCACGAATTCAAAGATTATTGCGAAGAAGTGGGTATCAAGTTGCACTTTGCCTCAGTTGCACATCCTCAAACCAATGGGCAAGTCGAGAAAGCCAATGGCATCATCTGCAATGGCATCAAGAAACGCATGTTAGGACCACTGGAAAAAGCTCGACATACCTGGCCAGAAGAACTACCAAGTGTGTTGTGGAGCATCCGAACAACACCAAATACAGCGACACAGGAGACCCCGTTTTCCTGGTCCATGGAGCAGAGGCAGTACTACCAATAGAAATAGAGCACGACTCCCCCAGTCACGGAGTATAATGAAGAAACTTCCGGGATAGCATTGGAAGACGACGTAGACGCACTCGACGAAGCTCGAGACGAAGTATTATCAAGGGTAACCAAATACCAACAGGACTTGAAGAATTACCACAGTCGACGTTTGCGGCCAAGATCTTTTCAGGTGGGAGACCTAGTTCTTCGGCTCACGCAAAAAAGTCATGAAAAACTCGAGTCACCATGGCTTGGCCCTTACATTGTCACGGAAGTAATCGGAGGAGGAGCATACATGATAAAGGACAAGAAGACAGGGGTGGAGGAGCAAAACCCCTGGAACGTGGCGCAACTCAGGCGGTTCTACGCCTAGAGCTAAAATATAGTCCTTGTAAAACTTCAATGTACTGAAACGCCCGCGAGTTTTCAGACGCACTCTTTTCCTTTTTCGGGGCACCGAGTGAGGCCGGGAAAGGTTTTTAATGAGGCGGGCTCGTGGTGCTGCAATATAATAAAGATAGTGTCAATATAACTTTTGTTTATCGACATGGTCAAAATCCCCAACCCAACGAATTTCAATATAGTTCCTCGAAAAAAGAAAAGCCTTGCCTTGGTATTAAAATACCTCGTGAGTCAATAAAAATACAAAATAGTACTCAACAAAGAAGCTCGGGGGCTGATATTCGCCAAAACTACATATTGAATAAACGCCTTGGTTCAAAACCTCGCATTATACAAATACAGTGAATAGCCACCGAAAACACTCGGGGGCTAGACAAATATAGAAATATGATGTTTGCTTCACAATATAATCACAATCATGATTTACAAGGAAGAATTATCTACCAAAGGAAAATAATTAGTCATGATTCAATATATCATCAAGGGTAATTCTGTTTTCTTCAGGAGCAGCGCCAAGAAAATCAGCATAATGACCATCTGCAAAAAAGTCGGAATCCATCCGAAGAAGGTCTTCAATCATTTCTTCAACTATAGGAGAAACCTTCGTGTTAATACGATCAACACCAACTCTTCGACGCCGTACCTTCTCGTGAACTTTCGCAACAACTTGGGTCAGGTCAAGCTTTGAGTGGCAGATCTGAAGCATGATAAGGGCAAATCTGGCGCCAACTACCGGCTTGAGCTCGACAAAGTCATGGATCCTGTGGGCATCCTTAAATTTCTCCATTAACTCGGGAAGAGTTTTTGGTTGAACATTCCGAGGAAACATGGAGTTATAAACCATAGACAGGGTCTTGGTACAGAAGTCAAGGAAGTCGCGAGTTTGAGAGGCGCGATCCTGAAATCTGACAATCTGGCGGGTCCTCTCTGGGGTAGCCCAAAACAGAGAACCATGATCAAGGGAAAGGTTAACAAGGAGGTTTGTCCTAATATTTACCCTCTCCTCTTCGGCAACAGCATCAGTAAAGGAACCTATTAAAACAAAGGAGCAGAAAACTTTAAGAGACGTAGCATGAAGACGGAAGATATTGAGGATGAAACAAGCATACCCGACATATCCGCACTGGCTTCATTCATTAACTCGAGCATGAAATTTTCTCGAGTAGTCGCCGTTTCCGCCTCGGAAGCAGCAATTTCCCTAGCAGCCACGGCCTCGCGAGCTTGCTGAAGTGCAATTTTTTCGGCTTCAGATGACTTACGAGACTTTTCCATCATCACAAGTGTTTGCTTCTTCGCATACTGAAGTTGCTGCCGAAGTTCATCCAATTTTTGTGGCAAGGAATCTTCGACAGGTGTAGTATCAGCAAGAGCTCTCCTTGAGCAAGAAGAAGAAGGCGAAATATTGGAAGGAGCGGAAGATGGAGTATAGTTATCAAATACCAACTGAAATTTAATAAAACAAGACAATATCAATCAACAAGCAAAGATAGAGTTTTCATTAATCTTTCGGGATAGTTACAAAGACCTTACAGTGGAGCTAAAGAAGTACGTATCGCCAAATAACTACTTTGGCGACAAGAGCAAAAGAAACAGAGAACGAAAAAACAAGGAGGCATGCAACTAGACCTCCGGCCTCGATGAGCTAGGAGTCGAAGACGGCTTGATCCCGAGATAGGCCAGGATTTTCTTCGTGTTGGGCTTAGCTGCCTTGATCAGCGACTTCCACCTTGATTGTTCTATCTGCTCAGTGTCGCCAACTTTCGCCCAGTCGATAGTTTGCTGGCTATCGGCAACCAAGGCAACAGTGTTTTCAACGGCGACCTTCATATTCTCATGACGCACCTTCAGCCCAAGATCTTCTGGTGGATTAAAGCACTTGGCCAGGTTAAGGAAAGTTGCGGGTTCCTCTTTCTTTGGGAAGAAATAGGGGAAGAGCCGCGACAGCCCTGCTTTAGCCTGATCAATGCCCTCGCGCGCCTCTGTCCCATGAAACTCGAGGAATAAAACGGCGTCAAGAAGAGGATCATTGTCGGGATCTTCAAGTTCAAACTCTTGAGCTGTTCTATCTGCCAAGGAAGAAACTTATTGAACAACAAACGAATGCAGAGAAGAAAATACAAAGGATATGAAGTGGTTCAGATACTTACTGACAAAGCGGCGATTTTGCGTCCTTATACGCTTAAGAATCGCTTCCTCGCGAGCAGATTGTGCAGCTATATGCTCGCTCAGCGAAGTCTCGGCAGTGTGAAGTCTCTTCCTAAGATCTTCGACACCAGCAGCGTCAGTCTTGGCCTTGTCAGCCTCTGCTCTAGCTTGAACAACATCTGATTCGGCCTTCTTACGAGCCTCTTCACTTTGCTCTAATTTTTGAGCAAGTATATTGGCACGCTCGTTGACAGTCGCCAATTTTTCTGCCAAGAAAGATTAAATTTCGTTAAAATATCGACAACAAAGGAGTAACAGAGTAATGGTAAAAAAGAAAGCAGCAAGGCATCACCTTCAGTTTTGTTGGCATATTCACGATACCCAATGAATTGAGCACCGATGCGAATAAGCTCTTTGATCATGGGCTGTTGAGAAAAGAAAGGGACAAAGAAAGAAAATTTCGGTATGAGGAAAATATAATGGCATACAGAAGCAAACAGAGTAAGTACAGACAGTGCCAAGAGTATTGAGAACTTACATCATCCAAGAGAGGGTTAGAAGAGCTACTCAATTGGAGACTCGGTTCCGGAATTGTTTCAGTCCTTGCCCTTTTTGGCGAAGGGACAAGGGGGCTAGCAGGAGGAGTAGACGCGCCGACGTTTTGTTGAGGAGGCGAGGATTCTTCTCCTTCAACTGGCGGTTCCGAAACAACTAGAGTATGTGACGTACTCGTTCGAGCAGCCACATCCAAAGTTGGTGTTTCTTCATCATCATCACTGTGGTAAAAGGGTGGCAGCATAAAAAGCAATATAGACAAAAATTCTTCGGGTAGAAAAATAAAAAGAGAGACAGGGAACTCACGAACTGATGAGACTCCCGAGATATGGATCATAAGCTGCCTTTCGCGGTGAAGGAGCAGCTTCTTCGGATTTGGAAGTCCCGGAATCTTCGACATCACTCCTTTTCCTTTTGTTCTTTGGAGAAACAGCAGGAGGAGGAGATTGTGCTGATGTAGTACCTTCAGAGGCAGCATCCTTTTCAATAGATCCCGCAGATTTTCGAGAATCTGTGGGTTCATTCACAAAAGAGGGGGCCTCCTGGTTGTCATCGGCAACAACGGCCCTTTCCTCGACATCCCCACCTTCAGGAAGGGGCGGAAGCGAGACAAGATTTGGATGATTCTATATAAAAATGAGGGAAGATGTCAACAAAGGAGTTATAAAAAGATAGCAAGACAGCAATAAAGGAATCGACAAAGCTTACCTTGGGAAGCGCATTGTTAGCACTGTACGGTTTTACGCGGCAAGAAGAAGGGACAAAATCCTTTTTGCTGAGGGAGGAAATTTTTCGGACAAGTTTTTCCAAGTCCTTAACTTCCAAATCCGCTGACAGCCGATCTACGTCTTCGTCGCCAGTGTACTTCCAGAGAGGAAATTTGCGAGCCTGAAGAGGCTGCACTCTACTCTTAAGAAAATACACTGTAATCTGGATACCTGACAATTCTTTGCCGCGAGTATTTTGCAACTCATGGATGCGAGTCATCAAGGCCTCTGTCGAAGCTCTTTCTTCTTCGGTGGCCTCTGCATCCCAGGAACGGCGACGAAGAATTTTCTCGGCACCATCAAATGGAGGGATGTTGTCTTCAGCGCATCCATGGTTCTCTTCCTGAATATACAACCACTTCTTACGCCACCCTTGAACGGAGTCAGGGAGTTTGACGTCGAAGTAGTCAACTGTGGGGCGGACAGAAATAACAACGCCGACTACATTATAGGCGACATTGGGAGAGCCATTGCGGCGACAAAAGAAAATGCGCTTCCATAGCGCCCAATTGGGCGAGACGCCAAGGAAAGCTTCACAGAGAGTGATGAAAATAGAAATGTGGAGGATCGAGTTCGGCGTGAGGTGGTGAAGTTGAAGACCGTAGACAAAAAGTAATCCACGGAGGAAAGGATGAATGGGGGCGGACAAACCACGGATGAGATGGTCGACAAAACTTACCCGGTACCCCATTGGAGGGGCTGGGTAACTTTCTTCGCTGGGGAAGCAAAGTGTTTTGGGCTTCTTGCTGATCCCCAGTTTTTTCAAGAGGTTGAGATCCTGAGTGGAAATCTTTGATCTTTCCCACTCCGCCGTCCCAAGATCCGCGGCGGCCATGGAAGATTCCGGCGTGCTGTGTCTGGTCAAACGACGCGGTGGCATCAACAATGGCGCAGGAGTACAGCTCGAAGGAAGTAGAGCTCAGGAAACTATGGGGCGCAAGAGGAGATTTTTGCAGAGGAGAGCAAGAGAGCGGCGCGAGCGAAAGTGCTCGAGGAAGAAGAAGGGGATCTTATATAGAGGTGTGTCGAAGCGGTGTACCGTTGGATGGAAAAAGTGTGCGGCAGATGATGTCCACGTAGAACAGGGGTAAAAAAGTAATTTCACCCTGGAGAAGTTACGGTGCGTCCGCCAGAAAAAGCGGAGGACGTGTGTCCCCCACTTGTACGACGTGTCAAGATAGTGGATCAATTGGGCCCGCATGGCAGCGGGACAAGATTTGTCGCAAATTTTTGACTAGCAATCGTGGCTATCGTCAGCATTAACGTCACCTTGACAGAAGAAAAATTCGGCTTGACAAGCTGCATCAAAAGGCGACATAAAAAAAGTATTGGAGAGCTTTTGATCAAATACAAGTTTTTGAACAAATGCTCGGGGGCTACTTTGGAAATGTGAAGAGTTCAATAAAGACAAGATGGAAATGGTGTGAGCCTATGATCAAATACAGGTATTTGTTCATAGCCTCGGGGGCTACTCCCATCGGGAGCGCTGTTCGCGCACCCGAGAAATTATAAAACTTCGAAAAAGAAAGAAAATATAGCGGCATAACAACGTGGAGCCTACAACCAAGCACAAGTCCTTGGCTGTAGCCTCGGGGGCTACTCCCATCGGGAACGCTGTTCGCGTGCCCGATGAAATTATAAAAAAAAAGAAAGAAAGTTAGAATGAAAAGCAAGAGAGTATATTTCGAGTTACAAATAACTCTGCATATACTCCCATCGGGAGAGCAATATAAGTCATCCGTGACTCGATTAAAATGTGCCATTCCATCAGCCGAATAAGCACTCGACAATATATTCTCAGAACGCCGAAGTTGCGATCAATTTTCGAATGCCGCAAAACTTTGCGAAGGTAAGACCCCAGATCAATTCTGTGAGGCGTGGCGCCGTCTCTGATGTCGGTTTGCTACTTTTATCCGTATCAACAGATACGAAGAAAAATCCTAACGGACGCGTTAGGTACTCGATAAATATGACTGGGACTCGACAGAATGGTAAGACCTTAAGCGGCACATGTCGAAGTTTACACCAGTATCCCGAAATCATGTCCAGGGACGTGATTTTGAAGTAGGTTTTTGCGGATTGCCACTAGAGCAGTTAACTAGTACCTGATCCGTCAGATGAACTAGTCCCAATTACCATTATCCCTGTGCAATATAGAAATTTATATGAAGAAATATAGAAAGGTTTAAGATGTCAAGTAAAAATAAACAGTGGAGATTTTCCATGACTCTACGATTCAAGCAAAATCTCGGGGGCTACTGACATAGGCATCCCTCATGGGCCTGCCGAAGATAGTACCCGGGGTTTACTGAAGGCCCACTACTCGAAGAATAAGAAGATTCGGAAGCCCAAGATGTTATTAAGGAAAGTTAGAGTTATAATAGAAACTCTTATTTGTAATCTTGCGGGATGAGTTTGAAACCTTCCCGAACTTTGTAACTTGTACAGCACGAATCCCTCGGCTCCACCTCCTATATAAGGGGGAGTCGAGGGACGCAGAGATCATCGAATCATTGTTTACAAACCCTAGTTTTCATAATCGTCGAGTACTTTTCGGCTGAAACCTTCGAGATCTACTTGCCCTCTACTTCTAACTAAACCCTAGCCTATAATCTATAGGCATTGACAAGTTAATACCTTGTCACTAACTACATGGATGATCATCCAAACCTTTTATGCATGATTGAATTTTTCTTCGCGGAACCTATTGGATTCAGCTGCTGGAGGTACTTTTATGTCCATCACCTTAGGCGCCGCGACAAAGCTTCTTGATGATATGATGATCAACTACTCTGAATGGCACACTGAAAGGGCTCCACAAGGTAAGAAGGTAAATTATGTCGAAGAAACCTCCTCCTTGAGTGATAAGATTGATGCTATTATGTCTATGCTTGTGAATGGTAGATCTAATGTTGATCCTAATAATGTTCCTTTAGCTTCATTGGTTTCCCAAGAAGAACATGTTGATGTGAACTTCATTAAAAATAATAATTTCAACAACAATGCTTATAGGAATAATTCTGGTAACAACTATATGCCATATCCTTCTAATAATGGTAATGGTTATGGTAATTCTTATGGTAATTCTTACAACAATAGTAGGAGTGTACCCTCTGGTCTTGAAGTCATGCTTAAATAATTCATTAGTACACAAACTGCTTTTAACAAATCTGTTGAGGAAAAGCTTGGTAAAATTGATATTCTTGCTTCTAAGGTTGATAGTCTTGTTGCTGATGTTGATCTTTTAAAATTGAAAGTTATGCCTAATGAAGATAAAGATATTAAGTCATTTGCTACAGCAAACTCCATACAAGTTCGAATTAATGAAAATATTAGATTGATGGCTGAATTGCATGCTAGGTGGGAAAGAGAAGAAAAACTAGCTAAAGAGAATAATGTAGCAAAAGTTTGGACTATTACCACCACTAGTAATGTTGATGCTTCACATGTTGCTAAACCTCCTACAATCAATGGTAAAATAATTGGTGTTAGAAATGTTTCTACTCCTAGTGCAAAGCGTGCAAAATTGCCTGAAACTGCTGAAACTGTTTGTGATAAAACTGCTGAAATTTTTCAAAATATTGGGGACAATGATCCCATTGCTTTAGATCATAATGGTTTAGATTTTGATGATTGTCATATCTCTGAAGTTATTAAATTCTTATAAAAACTTGCTAGAAGTCCTAATGCTAGTGCTATAAATTTGGCCTTTACAAAACATATTACAAATGCTCCCGTAAAAGCTAGAGAAGAGAAATTAAAACTTGAAACTTCTATTCCTAGGAAGTTGGAAGATGGTTGGGAGCCCATCATTAAAATGAGGATCAATTATTCTGATTGTAATGCTTTATGTGATCTTGGTGCAAGTATTTCTGTTATGCCTAAGAAACTCTAAGATATGCTTGACTTGCCACCATTGAAAAATTGTTATTCGGAAGTTAGTCTTGCTGATAATTCAATAAAGAAACCTTTGGGGAGGATTGATAATGTTCGTATTACGGTTAACAATAACCTTGTCCCCGCTGATTTTGTTGTCTTGGATATTGAATGCAATGCATCTTGTCCCATCATTTTGGGAAGACCTTTTCTTCGAACTATTGGTGCTATTATTGATATGAAGGAAGGGAATATTAAGTATCAATTTCCTCTCAAGAAAGGTATGGAACACTTCCCTAGAAAGAGAATGAAGTCACCTTTTGATTCTATTATTAGAACAAATTATGATGTTGATGCTTCATCTCTTGATAATACTTGATTCACACTTTCTGCGCCTAGCTGAAAGGCGTTAAAGAAAAGCGCTTATGGGAGACAAACCATTATTTTACTTCTGCACTTTTGTTTTATATTTGAGTCTTGGAAGTTTTTACTACTGTAGCAACATCTCCTTATGTTTATTTTATTGCATTGTTGTGCCAAGTAAAGTCTTTTATAGTAAGGTTAATACTAGATTTGGATTACTGCGCAGAAACAGATTTTTTGCTGTCACGAATTTGAGTAGAACTCTCTGTAGGTAACTCAGAAAAATCTGCCAATTTACGTGTGTGATCCTCAGATATGTACGCAACTTTCATTCAATTTGAGCATTTTCATCCTCTCGTCTTTACGGACTGTTCTGTTTTGACAGGTTCTGTCTTTTATTTCGTATTGCCTGTTTTGCTATGTTTGATGAATTTCTTTGTTCCATTAACTTTCAGTAGCTTTGTGCAATGTCCAGAAGTGTTAAGAATGATTATGTCACCTCTGAATATATGAATTTTCAATTATGCACTAACTCTCTAATGAGTTTGTTTTGAGTTTGGTGTGGAGGAAGTTTTCAAGGGTCAAGAGAGGAGGATGATACAATATGATCAAGAAGAGTGAAAAGTCTAAGCTTGGGGATGCCCCGTGGTTCATCCCTGCATATTTCAAGAAGACTCAAGCATCTAAGCTTGGGGATGCCCAAGGCATCCCCTTCTTCATCGACAACTTATCAGGTCACCTCTAGTGAAACTATATTTTTATTCCGTCACATCTTATGTGCTTTACTTGGAGCGTCTTGATACGTCTCCAACGTATCCATAATTTATGTCGTTCCATGCTTGTTTTATGACAATACTTACATGTTTTGCTTGCACTTTATAATGTTTTTATGCGTTTTCCGGAACTAACCTATTAACAAGATGCCGAGTGCCGGTTCTCGTTTTACTGCTGTTTTTGGTTCCAGAAAGGCTGTTCGGGCAATATTCTCGGAATTGGACGAAATCAACGCCAAACCTCCTATTTTTCCCGGAAGGCTCCAGAACACCGAAGAAGAGTTGGAGAGGGGCCAGAGGGCCACCACACCATAAGGCGGCGCGGCCTGACCTGGGCCCGCGCCGGCCTGTGGTGTGGCGCCCCCAGGTGCCCCCCTGTGCCGCCTCTTCGCCTATAAAATCCCTTTCGACCTAAAAACACCGTACCACTTGACGAAACTCCAGAAAGACTCCAGGGGCGCCGCCACCGTCGCGAAACTCCAATTCGGGGGACAGAACTCTGCTTCCGGCACCTGCCGGGACGGGGAAGTGCCCCGGAAGCCATCTCCATCAACGCCATCGCCTCCATCATGCTCCGTGAGTAGTTCCCCCATGGACTACGGGTTCTAGCTGTAGCTAGTCGGTATTCTCTCCCCCATGTACTTCAATACAATGATCTCATGAGCTGCCTTACATGATTGAGATTTATCTGATGTAATCGGTGTTGTGTTTGTCGGGATCCGATGGATTGTTACATTATGATTGTCTATCTACAAAGTTTATGAAGTTATTGTTGCTGCAATCTTGTTATGCTTAATGCTTGTCACTAGGGCCCGAGTGGCATGATCTTAGATTTGAGCTCTATACTTATTGCTTAGATTATATCTACAAGTTGTATGCACATGTCACTGTCCGGAACCAATGGCCCCGAAGTGACAGAAATTGGGACAACCGGAGGGGATGGTAGTGATGTGAGGATCACATGTTTTCACGGAGTGTTAATGCTTTGCTCCGGTGCTCTATTAAAAGGAGTACCTTAATATCCGAGTAGATTCCCTTGAGGCCCATTTGCCACCGGCTGGTAGGACAAAAGATGTTGTACAAGTTTCTCATTGCGAGCACGTACGACTATAATTGGAAAACATGCCTACATGATTAATGATCTTGATATTCTGTCTTAATGCTATTTCAATCCTATCAATTGCCCGACTGTAATTTGTTCACCCAACACTTGTTATTGGAGAGTTGCCACTAGTGTAGATAGCTGGGAACCCCGGTCCATCTTTCATCATTATATACTCGTTCTACATGTCATTGGAAGTAGTATCAACTATCTTCTGGTGCCATTGCTCTCATATTGCTATTACTGCTGATGTGTTACTGTTAGTATTGCTCTCATATCACTGCTACTTTCACATCACCCTTGTTGCTAGTGCTTTTCCGAGTGCGGCTGAATTGACAACTCAGTTGTTAAGGCTTATAAGTATTCTTTACCTCCCCTTGTGTCAAATCAATAAATTTGGGTTTTACTACCCTCGAAGACTGCTGCGATCCCCTATACTTGTGGGTTCTGGCGCCGTTGCCGGGGAGGCATAGCTCTACTCATAAGTTCACCTGGGGAGTACACTCTACCTCTCTCTCTGTTTTTATTTTGTTTTATTTTGTTTTGCTTAGTTTACTTTTGTCTAGTTTATTTGTGCTTAGTTTACTTTTGTCTAGTTTATTTTTGTCTTGTTTTATTTGTCTCATATACCCAAAAATCCATAAAAATTTGAAAAAACAAAAAATTAAAAACTGTTGTTATGGGAGAACCAACAACCTACTTGGAGCTTATGGAATGTTATAATTGTTATAGAAAATCAAGAACTGGTAAAATAATGAGTGCTATGATAGAAAAACTGAATACAATTGCTAAAATCTTGCTTAAATGCCA
Source organism: Lolium rigidum (assembly GCF_022539505.1). Classification (NCBI taxonomy): domain Eukaryota; kingdom Viridiplantae; phylum Streptophyta; class Magnoliopsida; order Poales; family Poaceae; genus Lolium; species Lolium rigidum. The sequence continues at coordinate 305,132,721 of NC_061510.1, read as the reverse complement.
TGATATAAACTTTTGCTCTCAACAGGACACTAAACATGTTAAATTTCAATGTGGCTTTAGTGAGGAATTTTTTATTAAGATCTATAATCGGAATTGCTATATTCATTATGGGTTCGAAGAGGTAGAACAATTTGTCTTATTTATGGGAGCCTCCGAGATAGAATCCTTCATGCTTGAGAATTATGAAACTTGTGTTGTTTGTAAGGACCTTAAAGATTATGTCTCTACTATCCTTAATTCTTGCATAGAATGCTACAGTAGTAATCCTTATATCCTTGATTATAAAGAGAGACACATTAATGCACAAGAATGCACTCACAATTTGCAGGAACCGGTGGAAGAAGAAATTGACGAACCTGAAAGCTCATTGGATGAAAAAGAGGAGGAAATTGATGAACCTGAAAGCTCATTGGATGAAAAAGAAGAGGAGAGCGACGAACAAAAGGAGGAAGAATGGATTAGCTACCCATGTCAACCTTCTAATGAGAGTAACTCTTTATCTCTTACACTATTTGATTGTCCTCCATGCTTACCGGAAGAGGTTGAATGTTATGTTCCTGTGGATTCTCTTGAAATAGTACCAATGAGTAATACTTGTGAGAATGATTATGCTACTGTTATCTATGATAATCCATGCTACTTTGATAAATCTTATGATAATGCTTTGTTTGTGCCTGATGTCGAAATGCATGGTACTAAAGAATTTTGTTTGGCAAATGTCTATGATAAAGCTCTAGATGATGGTCTATGTTACTTGATAATATTAATTGTACTACTAATGAAAATGGGGTTGGAGAGTTCTTGACTTATTCTATGAGTCCCATATCTATTGAGATTGATCAACTACCTTGTTATATTATTAATAAAAGTAAGTTTGAAAGTTTTAATTCCACTATTCTTGAACTTGATAAAAATTATGTGTTTGGAAATCATGAAAAGTATGCTACATGTGATAGTTATATTGTTGAGTTTGTTCATGAAGCTACTGAAAATTATTATGAGAGACGAAAATATGGTTGTAGAAATTTTCATGGTACTAATACACCTCTCTATATGCTGAAATTTTTGAAGTTATTCTTGTTTTATCTTCTTATGCTTGTCACTTTGTTCTTCATGAATTTATTTGTGTACAAGATTCCTTTGCATAGGAAGCATGTTAGACTTAAATGTGTTTTGGATTTGCCTCTTGATGCTCTCTTTTGCTTCAAATACTATTTCTTGCGAGTGCATCATTTAAAACTGCTCGAGCCCATCTTAATGGCTATAAAGAAAGAACTTCTTGGGAGATAACCCATGTGTTATTTTGCTACAGTACTTTGTTTTATATTTGTGTCTTGGAAGTTGTCTACTACTGTAGCAACCTCCCCTTATCTTAGTTTTGTGTTTTATTGTGCCAAGTGAAGCCTCTAATCGAAGGTTGATACTAGATTTGGATTTCTGCGCAGAAACAGATTTCTATCTGTCACAAATCTGGGCTGTTTTCTCTATAGGTAACTCAGAAAAATATGCCAATTTACGTGCGTGTTCCTCAGATATGTACGCAACTTTCATTAGTTTTGAGTTTTCTGATTTGAGCAACGGAAGTATTTTATTAAAATTCTTCTTTACTGGTTGTTCTGTTTTGGCAGATTCTGTCTCTGTTTTTTGCATTGTCTCTTGTGGACTTTAAGCGAGGTTTTCTAGACGTAGAGGGCTGTAGCTAATGTTTTATTGAGTTCTTGCAATGTGCCACTACAGGACCAAGGTGGATTCAAATTTTTTGAGTACTAACCCCTCTAATGAAGTTTATGAGAAGTTTGGTGTGAAGGAAGTTTTCAAGGGTCAAGAGAGGAGGATGATATATGATCAAGAAGAGTGAAAAGTCTAAGCTTGGGGATGCCCCCGTGGTTCATCCCTGCATATTTCAAGAAGACTCAAGCGTCTAAGCTTGGGGATGCCCAAGGCATCCCCTTCTTCATCAACTTATGAGGTTCCTCCCCTGAAACTATATTTTTATTCGGTCACATCATATGTGCTTTACTTGGAGCGTCTGTGTGTTTATTTTCATTTTGTTTATGTTTGAATAAATTCGGATCCTAGCAATCCTTGTGTGGGAGAGATACACGCTCCGCTTTTTCATATGAACACTCGTGTTCTTCGTTTTACTTTTAATGTTCAATGATAAAAATTGGAAGCTATTGCACTTATTTATATTTGGTTGAAAACAGAAAATGCCTCATCATGTCTTGGATAATTTGACACTTGGCAATTGTTTTGAGCTCTCAAGTAGATCATGATTAAGTTTTTTCATGTAGTTTAAGCCTATTAGTGGAGAACTACTGTAGAGCTTGTTGAAATTGGTTTGCATAATTGATCTCTCTTAAGGTCTAGATATTTTCACGTTAAAAGTGTTTGAGCAACAAGGAAGACGAGTGTAGAGTATTATAATGCTTGCAATATGTTCTTATGTAAGTTTTGTTGTACCAGTTCATACTTGTGTTTGCTTCAAACAACCTTGCTAGCCTAAACCTTGTATCGAGAGGGAATACTTCTCATGCATCCAAAATACTTGAGCCAACCACTATGCCATTTGTGTCCACCATACCTACCTACTATGTGGTATTTCCTGCCATTCCAAAGTAAATTGCTTGAGTGCTACCTTTAAACAATTCAAAATGCTTCTCAATTTGTGTCAATGTTTTATAGCTCATGAGGAAGTATGTGGTGTTTATCTTTCAATCTTGTTGGGCAACTTTCACCAATGGACTAGTGGCTTCATCCGCTTATCCAATAATTTTGCAAAAAGAGCTGGCAATGGGATTCCCAGTCCCAAATTAATTAACCAAAATAGACACTCCTCCATGGTATGTGATTGTTGGACGGCACCCGAGGATTCGGTTAGCCATGGCTTGTGTAAGCAAAGGTTGGGGGAGTGTCATCATCATAATAAAACTAAAATAAAAGGGCACTCCTTCATGGTATGAGATTGTTGGCAGGCACCCGAGGATTCGGTTAGCCATGTTTTGTGAAAGAAAGGTTGGAAGGAGTTCCACCCAAAAATGAAAATAATTCATGGGAGCCGCTCTTGAAGGTTTGTCTGGCAAGGGGGTTAGAGTGCCCACTACCATTCGTTGACAACAACAAACACCTCTCAAAACTTTACTTTTATGCTCTCTATATGTTTTCAAAACCAAAGCTCTAGCACAAATATAGCAATCGATGCTTTCCTCTTTGAAGGGCCATTCTTTTACTTTATGTTGAGTCAGTTTACCTACTTCCTTCCATCTTAGAAGCAAACACTTGTGTCAACTGTGCATTGATTCTTACATACTTGCATATTTGCATTCATCATATTACTTTATGTTGACAATTATCCATGAGATATGCATGTTGAAAGTTGAAAGCAATCGTTGAAACTTATATCTACCTTTGTGTTGTTTCGATGCCTTTACTTTGAACTTATTGCTTTATGAGTTAACTCTTATGCAAGACTTTTGATACTCGTCTTGAAGGTATTATTCATGAAAAGTTTTGCTATATGTTATCTACTTGTTAGCAACTATAGATCATTGCCTTGAGTCACTTCATTCATTTCATATGCTTTGTAATAGTATGATCAAGGTTATGTAAGTAGCATGTCACTACAGAAATTATTCTTTTTATCGTTTACCTGCTCGGGACGAGCTGAAACTAAGCTTGGGGATGCTGATACGTCTCCAACGTATCCATAATTTCTGTCGTTCCATGCTTGTTTTATGACAATACTTACATGTTTTGCTTTCACTTTATAATGTTTTTATGCGTTTTCCGGAACTAACCTATTAACAAGATGTAGGAAAACGTTGCATAGAAAACAAAAAAAATTCTACCGCGAACACGCAATCCAAGCCAAGATGCAATCTAGAAGACGGTAGCAACGAGGGGGTATCGAGTATCACCCTTGAAGAGATTCCAAAGCCTACAAGATGAGGCTCTTGTTGCTGCGGTAGACGTTCACTTGCCGCTTGCAAAAGCGCGTAGAAGATCTTGATCACGATCGCTTCCGGTGCCACGAACGGGCAGCACCTCCGTACTCGGTCACACGTTCGGTTGTTGATGAAGACAACGTCCACCTCCCCGTTCCAGCGGGCAGTGGAAGTAGTAGCTCCTCTTGAATCTGACAGCACGACGGCGTGGTGTCGTTGGTGGTGGAGAAATCCGGCGGAGCTTCGCTTAAGCGTGCGGGATATGGTGGAGGAGAGAGACCGCTAGGGTTTGGGGAGAGGGGCGCCGGCTAGGGCACCCTTGAGGGGTGCGGCCATGGTGGTGGCTTGAAGTGGCCAGCCAGCCCCTCTCTCCCCCTCTTTATATAGGTGGAGGCCCCAAGGTTTAGGTCAAAGAGTCCGAATAAGACCCCAACAAAACCTTCCAAGTGTCCAAACCTAGGGGGAGTGGGACTCCCCCTTTCCTTGGTGGGGTGGCCGGCCACCATGGTGGGGAGTCCACTTGGGACTCCTCCTCCCTTAGGTTGGCCGGCCAAGGTGGGTGGAGTCCCTCTGGGACTCCACCTTCCATCCTTATTTGTTCTGGACTTTTCTAGAACCTTCCGTAGAACTTTCCGGATCATTTTAATTCACATAAAATGACATCCTATATATGAATCTTATTCTCCGGACCATTCCGGAACTCCTCGTGATGTCCGGGATCTCATCCGGGACTCCGAACAAATATTCGAACTCCATTCCATATTCAAGTACTACCATTTCAACATCCAACTTTAAGTGTGCCACCCTACGGTTCGTGAACTATGCGGACATGGTTGAGTACTCACTCCGACCAATAACCAATAGCGGGATCTGGAGATCCATAATGGCTCCCACATATTCAACGATGACTTTAGTGATCGAATGAAACATTCACATACGATACCAATTCCCTTTGTCACGCGATATTTTACTTGTCCGAGGTTTGATCTTCGGTATCACTCTATACCTTGTTCATCCTCGTCTCCTGACAAGTACTCTTTACTCGTACCGTGGTATGTGGTCTGTTATGAACTTATTCATATGCTTCCAAGACATTAGACGACATTCCACCGAGAGGGCCCAGAGTATATCTATCCGTCATCGGGATGTTCAAATCCCACTGTTGATCCATATGCCTCAACTCATACTTTCCAGATACTTAATCCCACCTTTATAACCACTCATTTACGCAGTGGCGTTTGATGTAATCAAAGTACCTTTCCGGTATAAGTGATTTACATGATCTCATGGTCATAAGGACTAGGTAACTATGTATCGAAAGCTTATAGCAAATAACTTAATGACAAGATCTTATGCTACGCTTAATTGGGTGTGTCCATTACATCATTCATACAATGATATAACCTTGTTATTAATAACATCCAATGTTCATGATTATGAAACTAATCATCCATTAATCAACAAGCTAGTTAAGAGGCATTCTAGGGACTCTTTGTTTGTCTACATATCACACATGTACTAATGTTTCGGTTAATACAATTATAGCATGATATATAAACATTTATCATAAACATAAAGATATAAATAATAACCACTTTATTATTGCCTCTAGGGCATATCTCCTTCGATCTCCCACTTGCACTAGAGTCAATAATCTAGTTTACATTTGTAAAGATATAACACCTTGGCCTTATGGTGCTTTATCATGTATTGCTCACGGGAGAGATTTTTAGTCAACGGATCTGACATGCTCAGAAATGTATGTATTTTGTAATTCATTTGCGTCTCAACGCATCACTCATTTCCAAATGAGTCGGCATTAAATATGTTTGATCTTCTGGTGGAACCTTAATTCCATCTGTCCGAAATATGTCACTAATATTGTCACACACAATATAGCTTCAAAGTTCCGACTCTGTCGGAACTGCACCAAGTTCTCAAAGAACCTCTTGACTTAACATCCTTTGTCATTGTCAAAATAATGACATACTCTGCCTTCTTTTGTAGAATCCGTCACAATATTTAGAACTCTTCTAAATCTAGCATAGACAACTTCTAGCTCATTGTGCTACCTTTTAAACAACACTTAGTCTAATTTGAGATTGAAATTATATTTTATATGTGACAAAACCAATATCGGTGTAACACCTTACAGCGATTTGTTTGTCATTTCTTCATACAAAAAAATATATATCCTTAGTTCTTCTAAAGTACTCAAGGATATTCTTACTGTTGTCCAATGATCATCATATGAATCATTCTGGTATATGCTCATAACACTTTATAGCACATGATATCTGATTGTGTACATATTATTCGTGATCTATAATCACTCATGTGTTTTTACTCATTGAGTGTCAGATACACTCAAGTCTTGTCAATCCTTCACATGACAAGAACATTTTCTTAATATTTCTATATTGAACTACTTCAATATCCATCATATGTACTTTGACTTAAACTTATTTATGTGTTTCAATCTATCTTCATAGATCTTGACACTAAATTTGTTTCAGTCCATATCCTTTCATTGAAGTTAATTCTCAATGAAACCTTTTTAATCAAGTATATAATTACATCATTTATAATCAAACTATATGTCACCTACATAAAGTATTATAAATGTGTCTTAGCGCTCCCACTTAATTTCTTGCAAATGCAAGCTTCTTCATCGTCTCTGATGAAATCAAAAACTCTTTGACTATTTCATCTAGTGAAGATTCCAACTCCGCGATACTCACTTCATCCAATTGAAGTTTGTATACCTATCTAGTATTCTACAGACAGGCAAAACTCTTGGTTGTATATTGTATACACCTTTAATACATACTTCTGATAAGTAATGTATTTTGTCATCCTACTAGCATATCTCATAAAAGAAATATGTAGTGATTACTACAATAATCCACATAGACTATAAGCATTGCTATGGAAGATCTAATCTTACCGTAGTCAACTCTTTGAACTTTTGTCGTAAACAATTTTTCGACAAGTCGAGCTCTTTCAAGGATATTTCATCCAAGTCTATAGATCCATTTGCTTTCAAAAAGTATTCATCTATTATGGATTTCATGACGCATGGCCATTTTAACGGAGTCAGGGCCCATCATAACTTCTTTGTTTGTAGTTGGTTTATCATTGTTCAAAATCAATCCTTTGTTCACAAATCATTTATTTGATCACAAAGTAAACCATACCTACAAGGTTCAATATGTACTTCGATCTCCATGGCTAAAACACTTTGTAGTCATATGAGCCATGATCGTCATGGCCGCTTCCGGAACCAATTCCGATGCTGTGCTACTCTGATCATTATGCTCAGGTTCATAAACCTTATCAAGTTCTATTGTCCTCCCACTCAAGAACTTCGTTAGAAACAATTTCTTGGAAATAAGAAACATTGACAAACACTTTTGTCTTTGTCTCCATTGTGGGAAGAATTCAATCAATTCTCTGGGATAACCAACAAAGACATTCATCCGATTTTGGTTGTAAACTTATTTACTTATGCTATGCATACCAAAATTTAAGAAAAGACTATTAGGGTTTATACCCATGTCATAACTCGTATGATGTCATTTCAACGGATCATGATGATGCTCTATTCAGTGTAAAGCGGTAGTCTCTAAAGCATAATTCACAAAAATATAATGGCATTTAATATTTTATCTCATCATTGACCCAACTAGGTTTGGATACATCTCTCGGATACTTCATCATCACTATGATACTCCAAGAAATGTGAGTTGTAGAACTATTTCATAACTCTCTTAGATGTTCGCTAAAACTAGTAATTCAAATATTTCCACTATGATCCAATCATAGATATTTGACTTTACTATTACGATGATTTCTACTTCATGCTGAAATTTATTTGAATCCATTCAAATGTTTCAAACTTCTTCCTTATCGAATATATCCACATATATATACTCAATTCATTGTTTGAAGTTTTCATGAAGTATAAGAATCTTCCGCACACAACTATGCCCAGTGATCCATATACATCATTATGTATGTTTCCACTAAGTTAGTTCCCGTTCAAAACTTGGCCTATGAACGGTATTTTAGTCATTCTCTTTTAGAAAAGATTTGCAAGCGCCAAACGATTCAAAAAATCAAATGACTCCAAAAATCCATTTGCATGGAGTTTCTTCATGCGTTCCATTCCAACATGACCTAAATGGCGGTTCCACAAATAAGTGGAATTCAAATCATTTGCCTTATAGCATTTTAGCGTCAGTGTTATGCATGTGTGTTTCACCATTAAAATTTATAATAACTTATCCATCGTACATGGAGTAATGTCATAATTTAAACAACTCATTGTTTTCATTTGACCAGAGCAAAATAACAATTATTAAGTTCTTTATTATAAATTCTAAGGGTTAGATAGAATGCCAACGATAATAACACTTTATTTTTGTTCCAGGCGTGCATTCCTATCATATTCCTTGTCAGTCACTTAGGCCATTGTATTCTTGTATTGCGTTGTTTTGTATGACACTTCATACCAACCAATATAGTACTAATACCCAAGAATTTCTTAGTGTGACTTAACTAGGAATACAACCATAACATGTATATCATTTATATACACCTGAGCTAGACTGTCTAGTCTTTTCTTTTCTTTTTGCCAAAATATCTTTTGCAGTTTCTCTTTTAGCTTTCCTCATTATTCAGAAAAACACTTCAACATCAATAACTTCTAGGTTTGTTGGTCAAATACCAATAAGCTTGAGGTTCTTACTTTGAAGTTGATCATCATATGACAAGTGTTCCAGATTTCACTATTAGTAACTTTGTAATATGATGAACAATTTCACTCATAATTTTATCCATTATATCATGATTACTTTCCGAGATCATGTCTGTACATGCTAGGCTCGTAAAGTTTAACCTCAGTATTCGCATGTGCAAATCTGGCTTGCACCCGTTGTATGCACACGTAGAATCTATAACACCCGATCATCACGTGATGCTTCGATACTACGAGTCTTAGCAACGGTGCATACTAAGGACGATTACTTCATGGATATGCGAATATTTTTAGTGCCCCAATAGTTGGAGGATTGGGACGCCTTGCGTCTTCAACCTTCGTACATTCCCATAAAACTTATGAGTTTTTGTAGTCTCACCAAATTATACTCTATCATCTTGCAATAAGGTCTTAGATATCACATATATCTCATACCTTGATTATTTCTGAAAACTAAATTTTCAGCTCCTTACGTTTCAAACAGATTTGAACTTCAAGTTTCACGAAGACAAGATAACTTTAGGTACTAATTGAAACCATAGCTATTTGAATCAACAATGTGAGGTTTACTAAAAGTTTGCAATAGGACTTAATCATTTCTTGATTCATTAACAATACGGTACCAATCCGTAAAGTTTCTTATCAGATTTTAACAGTATTTCTATCTCAATAACAAGACTAGCGCATGGTAGAGAACGGATGCCAATACTACAAAATTAATTCAAAATACTACTCAGACTATGTTTATGATAATTAGTTCATGATTTAATCTAATTACTAATGAACTCCCACTTAATACAACATCCCTCATAGTTTTTATGTGGTACACGATCCAAATCCACTACACCAAAACCGATCATCACGTGAGATGATGTAGCTTCAATGGTGAACATCAACATGTTGATCATATCATCCATATGACTCGTGTTCAACCTTTCGGTTTCCGTTGTCCCGAGGCCATGTCTGTACATGCTAGGCTCGTCAAGCAAACCCAAGTATTCCGCGTGTGCAACATGGCTTACACTCGTTGTATGTGAACGTTGAATCTATCACATCCGATCATCACGAGATGCTTCGAAACGACGAACTGTACAACGGTGCATGTTGTGGGTATACTTCATGGGTGTACCATCGACAGTGCCTAGATCCGGCAAGCCCGGGTGGCCCACAGATGGTGATGAGGCATGTGGCCCATCGGGCGGCCCAGTTGCTGTTGATCATGAAGGAAGAAGTCCGGCCCAGGATCAGTAAGACGGATCCGTACGGACATTAGGAGTAACCCGGATCCGTGGAGGCCCATGTGAAACCCGGATCCAGTACGACGTATGTGGAAGGCGGATCCGTGACGTGCACGACAAGATATTATACCGTAGTTAGGCTATCTGTAATCCGGCTAGGACTCTCCATGTAAACCCTAGATCCGTGCGCCTTTATAAGCCGGATCCCGGGAGCCCTAGAGGCACAACCACAACTCATTGTAACAACGCGAAAGCGGCCAGATAATTCCAGACAAGCAGCAGTAGGCCCTGTCATCATGTAGGTGTTCCGAAGCTGGGTAACTCGCGTACCACCGTCCCGTGTGCACTCCGCCCTATGGCCCCTACTTCTTCTCCCCCTCGTGAGGATCCCTCCTCCGAGGTACCGTCGAATAGGCAACGACAGTTGGCGCCCACCGTGGGGCCTGCGGCGTCTGGAGGCAGGAACCGGGAGGGTTCCGCCATGGGAAGCTACGACGACACCATCGCTGTGGGGCGTGTCCTTTACGCCGGAAATCTGCCAATCGTCCCTCCGGATGAGTGTTGGATTCCGGCTAAAACCGACCCCGTCAAGCTCTCCATCGTCCCAGTTGGCGGCATACACATCTTCATCGGGGAAACCGTCGATTCCGACGGAAACCCACTGGTAAGTAGCGCTGACGCGACCGCCGCTGAGCAGGACGCAGTCGCGAAGATCCGATCTGAGACGCAGGAACTTCCTAGCGAAGATTCCGCCTTAGATCTGAAAAAATCAAAATCTTTGTTGCATGTCATATCGTGTGGATGTCTTATAATGTGAGGGATCATCTTATAATCTTCCTACGAGGGAAGAACACTTTATTATCTTGATATTAATGTGAGGGATCATCTTATAATGCTACCGTCGCGATCTAAGCAAAATAAGATGCATAAAGGATTAACATCACATGCAATTCATATGTGATATGATATGGCCCTTTAGTCTTTGCGCCTTCGATCTTCATCTCCAAAGCACGCACATGATCTCCATCATCAACGGGCATGATCTCCATCATCGTCGGCGTAGCGTCAAGGTTTATGGCGCCGTCTTCATGGTTGTTCACCTCATGTAGCAACTATTACAACTACTTTGAAATACTACTCAACATGAAATTTAAAGACAACCATAAGGCTCCTGCCGGTTGCCACAATACAATAATGATTATCTCATACATATTCATCATCACATCATGGCCATATCACATCACCAAACCCTGCAAAAACAAGTTAGACGTCTCTAATTTGGTTTGCATATTTTACGTGGTTTAGGGTTTTCGAGTAAGATCTAATCTACCTACGAACATGAACCACAACGGTGATACTAGTGTTGTCAAATAGAAGAGTAAGTTGAATCTTCACTATAGTAGGAGAGACAGACACCCGCAAAGCCTCTTATGCAATACAAGTTGCATGTCGAACGAGGAGCAAGTCTCATGAACGCGGTCATGTAAAGTTAGCCCGAGCCGCTTCATCCCACTATGCCACAAAGATGCAAAGTACTCAAACTAAAGACAACAAGAGCATCAACGCCCACAAAACCATTGTGTTCTACTCGTGCAACCATCTATGCATAGACACGGCTCTGATACCACTGTAGGAAAACGTTGCATATAAAACAAAAAATTTCCTACCGCGAACACGCAATCCAAGCCAAGATGCAATCTAGAAGACGGTAGCAACGAGGGGGTATCGAGTCTCACCCTTGAAGAGATTCCAAAGCCTACAAGATGAGGCTCTTGTTGCTGCGGTAGACGTTCACTTGCCGCTTGCAAAAGCGCGTAGAAGATCTTGATCACGATCGCTTCCGGCGCCACGAACGGGCAGCACCTCCGTACTCGGTCACACGTTCGGTTGTTGATGAAGACAACGTCCACCTCCCCGTTCCAGCGGGCAGCGGAAGTAGTAGCTCCTCTTCAATCCAACAGCACGACGGCGTGGTGTCGGTGGTGGTGGAGAAATCCGGCGGAGCTTCGCTTAAGCGTGCGGGATATGGTGGAGGAGAGAGACCGCTAGGGTTTGGGGAGAGGGGAGCCGGCTAGGGCACCCTTGAGGGGTGCGGCCATGGTGGTGGCTTGAAGTGGCCAGCCAGCCCCTCTCTCCCCCTCTTTATATAGGTGGAGGCCCCAAGGTTTAGGTCAAAGAGTCCGAATAAGACCCCAACAAAACCTTCCAAGTGTCCAAACCTAGGGGGAGTGGGACTCCCCCTTTCCTTGGTGGGGTGGCCGGCCACCATGGTGGGGAGTCCACTTGGGACTCCTCCTCCCTTAGGTTGGCCGGCCAAGGTGGGTGGAGTCCCTCTGGGACTCCACCTTCCATCCTTATTTCTTCCGGACTTTTCTAGAACCTTCTAGAACCTTCCGTAGAACTTTCCGGATCATTTTAATTCACATAAAATGACATCCTATATATGAATCTTATTCTCCGGAACTCCTCGTGATGTCCGGGATCTCATCCGGGACTCCGAACAAATATTCGAACTCCATTCCATATTCAAGTACTACCATTTCAACATCCAACTTTAAGTGTGTCACCCTACGGTTCGTGAACTATGCGGACATGGTTGAGTACTCACTCCGACCAATAACCAATAGCGGGATCTGGAGATCCATAATGGCTCCCACATATTCAACGATGACTTTAGTGATCGAATGAACCATTCACATACGATACCAATTCCCTTTGTCACGCGATATTTTACTTGTCCGAGGTTTGATCTTCGGTATAACTCTACACCTTGTTCATCCTCGTCTCCTGACAAGTACTCTTTACTCGTACCGTGGTATGTGGTCTCTTATGAACTTATTCATATGCTTGCAAGACATTAGACGACATTCCACCGAGAGGGCCCAGAGTATATCTATCCGTCATCGGGATGGACAAATCCCACTCGTTGATCCATATGCCTCAACTCATACTTTCCGGATACTTAATCCCACCTTTATAACCACCCATTTACGCAGTGGCGTTTGATGTAATCAAAGTACCTTTCCGGTATAAGTGATTTACATGATCTCATGGTCATAAGGACTAGGTAACTATGTATCGAAAGCTTATAGCAAATAACTTAATGACGAGATCTTATGCTACGCTTAATTGGGTGTGTCCATTACATCATTCATACAATGATATAACCTTGTTATTAATAACATCCAATGTTCATGATTATGAAACTAATCATCCATTAATCAACAAGCTAGTTAAGAGGCATTCTAGGGACTCTTTGTTTGTCTACATATCACACATATACTAATGTTTCGGTTAATACAATTATAGCATGATATATAAACATTTATCATAAACATAAAGATATAAATAATAACCACTTTATTATTGCCTCTATGGCATATCTCCTTCACAAGATGCCACATTGCCAGTTCCTGTTTTCTGCTGTTTTTGGTTCCAGAAAGGCTGTTCGTGCAATATTCTCGGAATTGGACGAAATCAACGCCAAACCTCCTATTTTTCCCGGAAGGCTCCAGAACACCGAAGAAGAGTCGGAGAGGGGCCAGAGGGCCACCACACCATAAGGCGGCGCGGCCTGACCTGGGCCCGCTCCGGCCTGTGGTGTGGCGCCCCCAGGTGCCCCCCTGTGCCGCCTCTTCGCGTATAAAATCCCTTTCGACCTAAAAACACCGTACCACTTGACGAAACTCCAGAAAGACTCTAGGGGCGCCGCCACCGTCGCGAAACTCCAATTCGGGGGACAGAACTCTCTGTTCCGGCACCCTGCCGGGACGGGGAAGTGCCCCCGGAAGCCATCTCCATCAACGCCATCGCCTCCATCATGCTCCGTGAGTAGTTCCCCCATGGACTACGGGTTCTAGCTGTAGCTAGTCGGTATTCTCTCCCCCATGTACTTCAATACAATGATCTCATGAGCTGCCTTACATGATTGAGATTCATCCGATGTAATCGGTGTTGTGTTTGTTGGGATCCGATGGATTGTTACATTATGATTGTCTATCTACAAAGTTTATGAAGTTATTGTTGCTGCAATCTTGTTATGCTTAATGCTTGTCACTAGGGCCCGAGTGGCATGATCTTAGATTTGAGCTCTATACTTATTGCTTAGATTGTATCTACAAGTTGTATGCATATGTCACTGTCCGGAACCAATGGCCCCGAAGTGACAGAAATTGGGACAACCGGAGGGGATGGTTGTGATATGAGGATCACATGTTTTCACGGAGTGTTAATGCTTTGCTCCGGTGCTCTATTAAAAGGAGTACCTTAATATCCAGTAGATTCCCTTGAGGCCCGGCTGCCACCGGCTGGTAGGACAAAAGATGTTGTACAAGTTTCTCATTGCGAGCACGTACGACTATAATTGGAAAACATGCCTACATGATTAATGATCTTGATATTCTGTCTTAATGCTATTTCAATCCTATCAATTGCCCGATCGTAATTTGTTCACCCAACACTTGTTATTGGAGAGTTGCCACTAGTGTAGATAGCTGGGAACCCCGGTCCATCTTTCATCATTATATACTCGTTCTACATGTCATTGGAAGTAGTATCAACTATCTTCTGGTGCCATTGCTCTCATATTGCTATTACTGCTGCTGTGTTACTGTTACTATTGCTCTCATATCACTGCTACTTTCACATCACCCTGGTTGCTAGTGCTTTTCCAGGTGCAGCTGAATTGACAACTCAGTTGTTAAGGCTTATAAGTATTCTTTACCTCCCCTTGTGTCGAATCAATAAATTTAGGTTTTACTACCCTCGAAGACTGCTGCGATCCCCTATACTTGTGGGTCATCACGTCTGTATGTTTTTGTTTTTGTTTTTGTTTGAATAAAATCGGATCCTAGCATTCTTTGTGTGGGAGAGAGACACGCTCCGCTGTTTCATATGAACACTGGTTTTCTTAGGTTTACTTTTAATGTTCATGGCGAAGGTTGAAACTGCTTCGTTCATTGCTATTTGGTTGGCAACAGAAAATGCTTCATGTGGTAATTGGTATATTGTCTTGAATAATTTGATACTTGGCAATTGTTGTGCTCAAATAGATCATGTTTAAGCTCTTGCATCATGTACCTTGCACCCATTAATGAAGAACTACCATAGAGCTTGTCGAAATTTGGTTTTCATGATTGGTCTCTCTAAAGTCTAGATATTTTCTGGTGAAGTGTTTGAACAACAAGGAGACAGTGTAGAGTCTTATAATGCTCGCAATATGTTCTTATGTGAGTTTTGTTGTACCGGTTCATACTTGTGTTTGCTGATACGTCGCAAACGTATCTATAATTTCTTATGTTCCATGCTACTTTTATGATGATACTCACATGTTTTATACACATTATATGTCATATTTATGCATTTTCCGGAACTAACCTATTAACGAGATGCCGAAGGGCCAGTTGATGTTTTCTGCTGTTTTTGGTTTCAGAAATCCTAGTAAGGAAATATTCTCGAAATCGGACGAAATCAATGTCCAGCATCTTAGAAATCCACGAATCTTCTAGAACACCCGAGAGCCACCAGAGGGGAGGCCCAGGGGCCCCACACGCCATGGCGGCGCGGCCACAGGGGGCGCCCCCCTACTGTGTGGGTCCTCCGTAGCCCTTCCGACTCCGCCTCTTCGCCTATTTAAAGGTCCCTGACCTAAATCTTCGGTACGGAAAAACCACGGTACGAGAAACCTTCCAGAGTCGCCGCCATCGCGAAGCCAAGATCTGGGGGACAAGAGTCTCTATTCCGGCACGCCGCAGGGACGGGGAAGTGCCCCCGGAAGGCATCTCCATCGACACCACCGCCATCTTCATCAACGCTGTTGTCTCCCATGAGGAGGGAGTAGTTCTCCATCGAGGCTAAGGGCTGTACCGGTAGCTATGTGGTTAATCTCTCTCCTATGTACTTCAATACAATGATCTCATGAGCTGCCTTACATGATTGAGATTCATATGAGTTTTGTATCACTATTCATCTATGTGTTACTCTAGTGATGTTATTAAAGTAGTCTATTCCTCCTTCATGGTGTAACGGTGACAGTGTGTGCATCATGTAGTACTTGGCGTAGTTTATGATTGTGATCTCTTGTAGATTATGAAGTTAACTATTACTATGATGGTATTGATGCAATCTATTCCCCTTTCATAGTCTGTCGGTGACGGTGTGCATGCTATGTTAGTACTCGGTGTAATTGCAATGATCTATCATGCACTCTAAGGTTATTTAAATATGAACATTGAATGTTGTGGAGCTTGTTAACTCCGGCATTGAGGTGCTCTTGTAGCCCTACGCAATTAGTGGTGTTCATCATCCAACAAAAGAGTGTAGAGTAGTTTTATTATGTGATCAATGTTGAGAGTGTCCACTAGTGAAAGTAGGATCCCTAGACCTTGTTTCCAAACATCGAATCTCCGTTTGTTTACTGTTCCGTTGCATGTTTACTCGCTGCCATAATTTATTCAGATTGCTATTGCCACTCATATTCATCCATATTACTTGTATTTCACTATCTCTTCGCCTAACTAGTGCACCTATACATTTGACAAGTGTATTAGGTGTGTTGGGGACAAAAGAGACTTCTTGTATCATGATTGCAGGGTTGCTTGAGAGGGATATCTTTGACCTCTTCCTCCCTGAGTTCGATAAACCTTGGGTGATCCACTTAAGGGAAACGTGCTGCTGTTCTACAAACCTCTGCTCTTGGAGGCCCAACACTGTCTACAAGAATAGAAGCACCCGTAGACATCATTTGCTTCAAACAACCTTGCTAGCCAAAGCCTTGTACTGAGAGGGATTTCTTCTCGTGCATCCAAATCCTTGAGCCAAAAACTATGCCATTTGTGTCCACCATACCTACCTACTATGTGGTATTTCTCTGCCATTCCAAAGTAAATTTCTTGAGTGCTACCTTTAAAATTTCATTCCTTGTCTTTGCAATACATAGCTCATGGGAAAATAGCCTTAAAAACTATTGTGGTATTGAATATGTTACTTATGTATCTTATTTCTTATAAGTTGCTTGTTGAGCGGTAACCATGTTTCTGGGGACGCCATCATCTATTACACCTTTGTTGAATATCATGTGAGTTGCTATGCATGTTCGTCTTGTCTGAAGTAAGGGTGATTTATCATGATCAAATGGTTTGAGTATGCATAATGTTAGAGAAGAACATTGGGCCGCTAACTAAAGCCATGAATCATGGTGGAAGTTTCAGTTTGGACATTAATCCTCAATTTCTTATGAGTATATTATCTGTTGTTGAATGCTTATGCATTAAAGAGGAGTCCATTATCTGTTTTCTATGTTGTCCCGGTATGGATATCCTAAGTTGAGATTTATCAAAAACGAGAAATCAAATGCGATCTATCTCCTTGGCCTTTGTACATGCGACATAGAGGTACCCCTTTCTGACACTTGGTTGAAACATATGTTATGCAATGATAATCCATGTAAATCCAAGCTAATTAGGACAAGGTGCGAGCACTATTGGTATTCTATGCATGAGGCTTGCAACTTATAGAACATTTTTTATGCATAACACATATGAATTATTACTACCGTTGACAAAATTGTTTCTATGTTTTCAAAATGAAAAGCTAGCACAAAAATAGTAATCCACGCTTCCCTCTGCGAGGGGCCATTCTTTTACTTTATGTTGAGTCAGTCTACCTACTTCTTCTATCTTAGAAGCAAACACTTGTGTCAACTATGTGCATTGATTCCTACATACTTGCTTATTTGCATTCATCATATTACTTTGTGTTGACAATTATCCATGAGATATACATCCATGAGATAAACATGTTGAATTTGAAAGCAACCACTGAAACTTATATCTTCCTTTGTGTTGTTTCAAAACTTTCTACTAAGAATTTATTGCTTTATGAGTTAACTCTTATGCAAGACTTATTGATGCTTGTCTTGAAAGTACTATTCATGAAAAGTCTTTGCTATATGATTCAGTTGTTTAAGTCATTGTCTTTACCATTGCTTCGAATCACTTCATTCATCTCATATGCTTTACAATAGTATTGATCAAGATTATGATAGCATGTCACTTCAGAAATTATCCTTGTTATCGTTTACCTACTCGAGGGCGAGTAGGAACTAAGCTTGGGGATGCTTGATACGTCTCAAACGTATCTATAATTTCTTATGTTCCGTGCTACTTTTATGACAATACTCACATGTTTTATACACACTTTACATCATTTATACGCATTTTCCGGCACTAACCTATTAACGAGATGCCGAAGCGCCAGTTCCTGTTTTGTGCTGTTTTTGGTTTCAGAAATCCTACACAGGAAATATTCTCGGAATTGGACGAAACAAACGCCCAGGATCTTATTTTTCCACGGAGCTTCCAGAAGACCGAAGAGGATACGAAGTGGGGCCACGAGGTGGCGACACACTAAGGCGGCGCGGTCAAGGAGGCGCCCGCACCGCCCTAGTGTGTGGGCCCCTCGTGAGCCCCCCGACTCTGCCCTTCCGCCTACTTAAACTCTCCGTCGCGAAACCCTATTACCGAGAGCCACGATACGAGAAAAGTTCCAGAGACGCCGCCGCCGCCAATCCCATCTCGGGGGATTTAGGAGATCGCCTCCGGCACCCTTCCGGAGAGGGGAATCATCGCCCGGAGGACTCTACATCACCATGATAGCCTCCGGACTGATGTGTCAGTAGTTCATCCTTGGACTATGGGTCCATAGCAGTAGCTAGATGGTTGTCTTCTCCTCATGTGCTATCATGTTAGATCTTGTTAGCTGCCTATCATGATCAAGATCGTCTATCTGTAATGCTACATGTTGTGTTTGTTGGGATCCGATGAATATGGAATACAATGTCAAGTTGATTATTGATCTATCATATATGTGTTGTTTATGTTCTTGCATGCTCTCCGTTGCTAGTAGAGGCTCTGGCCAAGTTGATACTTGTGACTCCAAGAGGGGGTATTTATGCTCGATAGTGGGTTCATGCCTCCATTGAATCTGGGATAGTGATAGAAAGTTCTAAGGTTGTGGATGTGTTGTTGCCACTAGGGATAAAACATCAATGCTTTGTCTAAGGATATTTGTGTTGATTACATTACGCACCATACTTAATGCAATTGTCTGTTGTTTGCAACTTAATACTGGAAGGGGTGCAGATGCTAACCTAAAAGTGGACTTTTTAGGCATAGATGCATGCTGGATAGCGGTCTATGTACTTTGTCGTAATGCCCTTATTAAATCTCATATCAGTCATCATGATATGTATGTGCATTGTTATGACCTCTTTATTTGTCAATTGGTCAACTGTAATTTGTTCACCCAACATGCTATTTCTTATTGGAGAGACACCACTAGTGAACTGTGGACCCCGGTCCATTCTTTTACATCTGAAATACAATCTACGCAAACTCTGTTCTTTGTTGTTCTTCGCAAACAAACATCATTTTCCACACCATACGTTTAATCCTTTGTTTACGAGCAAGCCGGTGAGATTGACAACCTCACTCGTTAAGTTGGGGCAAAGTATTTTGATTGTGTTGTGCAGGTTCCACGTTGGCGCCGGAATCCCTGGTGTTGCGCCGCACTACACTCCTCCGCCAACAACCTTCACGTGGCCTTCATCTCCTACTGGTTCGATAACCTTGGTTTCTTACTGAGGGAAAACTTGCTGCTGTACGCATCACACCTTCCTCTTGGGGTTCCCAACAGTCGTGTGTGTCCCACGCGCCATCAGTGAGCAAGGTTGGAGAGAGCTAGAGGTTGTATAATTAACTATGGCCAAAGTTTATGTGACATACACCATGTCATGGTGTTTCCTTGTGCTAGGTGAGCATGGCTAGATTAAGTGAGGTCATTGGTAGTGGTTAGAGGTACAAGGTTTACTATAGAGGAGTACAAGTGAGGTGGGGTGAGGTGATGAATGGTGGTTGAAATAGTGGTTGTACCTCTATGTACTTAATTTTATCAAAAGCAAAGGTCTCATGTGTGTTGAATTTTGACCAAATTTCTGCATAGATGTGTTCTAAATAAAGTTTGGCACTCCTTGGTGGTCTTGGTTTGGGTTTTTGGAGATGGTTTGTGACAATTCTAATTTTGGAGGGAATCTAGAATTTGTTTCAATGTAGCATCTTGGGTTGACTATTTTGAGCAATGGTCAATGATCTGGTCAAAGTAGTCAGCACCAAAGTTGTTCATATTGATGAGGTCTTGGATGAGGTGCAAAGAGTTGTTAGGGTTTGGTTTAATAATCTCTTAATACAAGGGCTCAAAGTGGGTATGTTGTTAAAAATGGCACAAGTGACCATTATCACATGCCACATGGTTTTTGATTTTTCTTTGATTTGATTTGATTTCTCTTGACCCAAATGATGTTGTTGATTGTTGAAATTGTATAGAGGAGTGATCCAACCATTCACAACAAGTCTTAGGGTCAAGATTCTTAATTTCATAATTTGGCTATTTACTCTCATATGCCTCTATGGCATTTTTATTTTCTTTTTAATTTATTTTGTTTTCACCTTGGATTTGATTTGTTGAGCTCTAGGTGGGTAGATTAATGTTTTCAAAACATCTACACAAGGTAGAAAGGTCTAAGTAAAAGTTTCACAAAAATAGTCATAGGCACATAGGCCCTTTTCTTATTTAATTTCTTTTTATTTTGTTTTTAACTTGGATGGTGAAAAGAGGGGTGAGGTTTAGGGTTTAAGATCATTTCAAATACTTCAACAAACAATCATGGCAATAACACAAGTATTAGGTATGAGCACTATGCATAGCATCATATGTAAGAAAGTTTTTGTTGGTTCTCATTTTTGAAAAAAAGTAATTCATTTTCTTCTTTGTTTGAAATTTGGGATGTTACAAAAGGTATGATGAGCACAGTAGCAAGTTCTCCCTCACTAAGAAACCAAGGTTTAATCGACCAGTAGAAGAAAGACGTGACTTCTAAAGGTGTTGCTAGCTGACTTGTGGCAGGGTGCACTACCGGCGTCACCAACAACGTGGAACCAGGACACAACACAACCAAAATACTTTGGCCCAACTTACAGTGAGATTGTCAATCTCACCGGTTTTGCTGAAAACAAAGGATTAACTGTATAGTGTGGAAAGAGATGTTTGATTGCAGTGGAATTAAAGAGAACAGTGCTTGCAGTAAGTAAACAGAACAGGATGATTTTATCAGTGTAAAAGAAAGGATCGGGGTCCACTATTCACTAGAGGTGTCTCTCCATAAAGATAAATAACATGCTTGGTGAACAAATTACAGCTGGGCAATTGATAGAATAAAGACCATACATGACAAGAGGATTACTATGAGATTTCTCGTTTGGGCATTACAACATAATACATAGACCATAGTCCAACTGCTTCTATGACTATTAATCCACCTTCCGATTATCATCCGAACCCCTTTCAGTATTAAGTTGCAAGCAACAGATTATCGCACTAAGCAATGTGTGTAAAGTAAAATATAGAATTACCCTTATATAAAGCATTTTGTTTTCTCCCTATTAGCAAGAGCACATCTACAATCTTAGAAGTTATTGTTACTCTTCCAGATTACTAGAGGCATGAACCCACTATCGAGCATAAATACTCCCTCTTGGAGTTACAATCATTTACTTGTCCAAAGCATCTACTAGCAACGGAGAGCATGCAAGATCACGAATAACATATGACAAGTATAATCGATCTTAACATAGTATTCAATATTCATCGGATCCCAACAAACACAACATGTAGCACTACATAAAGATGATCTTGATCATGATAGGCAGCTCACAAGATCTAAACATGAAGCATAAATTGGAGAAGACAACCATCTAGCTACTGCTATGGACCCGTAGTCCAGAGATGAACTAGTCACACATCACTTCGGAGAAGGGCATGGCGATGTAGAGGCCTCCAGTGATGATCTCCCTCTCTGGCAGGGTGCCGGGAAGAGCTTCAGAACCCTCCCGAGGTAGGGTCGGCGATGGCGGCCGCGATAGAACTTTTCGTGGATGGAGGCTCGGGTATTTAGGTTTTTCCCGATATCGTGAATAAATAGGCGGAAGGGCGAGGTCGTTGGACGCCTGAGGGGCCACACCACCCCATGGCGCGGCCAGGGCCTGGGCCGCGCCATGGCCTGGTGTGGCCGCCCTGTGGCGCCTCTTCGTCTCTCCTCTGGACTCCGTCTTTGTTACGGTAAAATAGGAACTTCGGTTTTTGTTTCGTCCAATTCCGAGAATATTTCCTATACAATTTTTCTGAAATACAAAACGGAAAAAAAAGGGAACTATCACTGTGGCATCTTGTCAATAGGTTAGTGGCAGAAAATTTATAAATTAAAGAGCAACAAAGTGTAAACAAAACATATATAAATTAGTGTAAAACAAGCATGGAGAATCAAAAATTATAGATACGTTTGCAACGTATCAGTGTGTGAAGAGAGTTCTACTATAAAACTATGAGTGCTGAAATTAAAATGCAATAAGTAAACCTAATGCAAGATAAGTAAAGTGATATGAAGTGGAGTAAGAGAAAGTAACTTAAGGGAGTAACTTTCTTGGCAAATTTCTATTTCATTTATGTGGTTGTCATAATTAGTGAAGTTTAGCATAGTCATTTTAGTGTTTTCTTATAGAGTGGAGCCATAGATAGGTGCAGCCATTGATATGAGCAATTGCACCACTAGTGATTGATCCCAAGGAAAATTAAGAACAAACAAGGGATTTATTAAGACATAAAGTCCAACCACTACTGAAAGTTTAAAAGTTTCATAGTTATACCCCCATTGATTAACCATAAATTAATACAGAATGAATCTAAGAATTGGGATATGATTTCTGTCAAGCTCCAGATGTCCCTCCTCCTATCATCATGCAACGGTGATAACCTCATGCATTCCACAACATATGTATGCACTCATATATCAGTACAAAAGATCATCATAGAAGATAACAAATACTTATATGCAAGTATGCAACCATCAAAAAATTATTTCACAATTGCCAAAAACAAGTCACTATACTCAAACAAAGACATAAAGGTACAATATATACATAATGGGAAAACAATATATTGCCTCACACATAATTTTTACCAAGAGATTACAAAGAGGTAGATGAAGATTGTGATGAGGGTGTTGATGAAGAGATGCAGCTCGTGGAGGACATGGCGATGAATATCCCCATGGCGGCGGCCACAGGAGGCGGCGGCGGTGCCTGGAGGGGCAGCGGCTGCCCTTGGGGCAGCGGCCCTTTGCACCTTTTTCTTCCTTGGACTTGGTGCTGGTGTGGAGGAGTTTTTACCCGTCCTTGGTAGCTGCTAAGGAGGGGAAATTTCGTGGGTATGGGTGGATGCTTCCAAAACTAGGATTTCCTCTCAATATATAGAGGTGGATCGAGGTGCAACCTTGGCCATAGGATGAACACCCCTTTGATCCAAGCCCCTTGGGCACTTCTAGAACCTTTCTAGGACTTCCCTCTATCATGTATGAGTCCACCAAGTCTTGCCTTGGCAGAAATCCTCAAATATGGAAGGAGTTTGAGTCAATCACATCACATATTTTCGTGTTTTTGAAACTGCCTTTGTACCCTTCAATAGTATGGCGACCATGGGAGCATCCGGACTCCGATTGGGGCGAACTTTACATCTAAAAGCAAGCGCATAAAATTCCCCACAACTTTATAAATTGACACTTTTTCATTTGATTCTGTCTTCGGGGCCGATCCTGGCCATCTTCGAAAAAAGTACTGCAAAGATATATTCCAGGAAACTCCAAATTTTGCTATAATGACCGGTTTTCTTTCATATTTACCTATTTACTAGACAACATAGTATAAAACAAAAACTTGTGCAATTTAAAACTATTAATAGGTTAGTCCTAATAAATATAATAAAATTGCAATATAATAAGGATTTTAGTATAATAAACTACAAAGTTTATGTATGTATTTTACATGCATCAGCAAGTAGCTCCATCTTGCGTCTACATGTTAGAGGGTGAAGCTATTTCAGATGATGCATCCACCACATGGAAAGTTTTTGCTATAATAAATACTTGTGATAAGTTAACGTAACAGGACGAGTGTTCTGTTATATGTCAAGTATCTAGAGAGCACATTGATGCATCAGTTTGTATGGGTGAAGAATTTACCCTTCAGCTTGTAATTTTTATTGGCCATGAAGATGTTGCAATTATATAGCGGCAGCTTGTATAATAGTTTCTCACCATATTCCGAGTTGATGTTTGTGTACGTGTTCAATGTCGTGACTAAGGACTCTGTATATTCTCTGTGTGTGTGTATGATAGAACTATAGGATCGTTTGTAGCCAGCAAGGCTAAGATTGAAGACCAGGGTTTCCCCTTTCTAGGATTAACGTAGAGCCTGGTAAGGAATGTCCAATTACTAAATGTAATATTTTATTAAAATCATCATTTTCTCCTCCATAACTTTGCATGTTTTGTGATTCAGTAAGTGCACAAACATAACCCATCCACGCCACATATGTATGACGTGGCTCAAATTTTTAAACCATAAAATTGAAAATTGCACAACACGAATATTTTGCTCATCTCTCGAGTTTGAAGTATGAAGTGAGATAGCTACATCTGTAAGAGACAGTTCAAGTGAAACAGATTGTCTAAGAAACTTACCTTTGACAACATGTGAGTTTTAGAGATGGTGTGCCAACCGCGGGGCCGATTTGCAGTTGTTGAGCTATGTCCCCTAAACTCCCTTTATTAATAAGAGAAGGCAGCCCTAGACTTATTGCAGTCTGCTACAAAAAGGAGGAATTAAATTAGAATTTCCTTTTGTAAACAAACCGTAAAACAGCCACAGTGTGGGTAAACAATGGATTTCTATATCATAATCTGACGTAATACTGGCATTTCAGTTATATATATTAATTAATATAATGGACAAAGTTAATACAATCACACATTGTTAGTCCCCATCCCACATGCAGGATCCCACTGAATCAAGCAACACACCGTTACAAGTCATCTCGCTACTAAACACTTAGCTAGACCACAAAGCCACACCATGGGTACATCTGTGAACGTTGGTACTCTGTATCCCAGAAGTTGCTGCAAGAGAATTTTAGTGTCTTTTGCAATCCCTTCCAAGCTGGATTTTATAGTCTGAGTACCCAGTGTGTTCAACTTTCCATCTCAGCAATACACGTTGCGTTACTATTTGTAACTGATTCGAAATAACTTCTCTCACCAAACAAACATTCAACCCTTCTCTTCTTTTCGAAGAAAATCTTCTCTTGGCCTTGGCTACATCACACGTTCTTTATATATGCACACATATGGTTGTGACTCTCTGCCACAAAACCTACCAAACAGAATCATTCAGCAATGTCGGCGGAACAAAATCAGTACCATCCACATCCAAAGAGGCAAGAGATGGCACTTGGTCAACTATTTTAAGAGACAAATACTTGAGATGACAAAAGTAAATAGTTGGAAATATCAATGCCGGGAAGGATAGTAAGCCTAGGACTATGTATCGGTTAGTGAAAATAGAAGGCGTCGGGAAAAAAGTGGAGGAAAACAGTCAGAAGATCTGCACGGGGAAGTCTTTGCTTGCCAGGCAAATGCATGGCTTTAGCGAGTTTAATTGGGGTTGTCCGCATTGTCAGGTGGATAGACACCATATGCCGCTCGAAAGCTTCTCTACAAACAAGTTCAAGCGTGTCCACCCAAGTAGTCAAGCGCCTTGGAACCCATTGGACGCTAATCGCATCATCTACTCCGGAGTTGCTGTTCTAGCTGCATCCTCCAAAGCTGCTGGAGTTAGCCTCGCCTTCAAGGATGCCAAGGCCTAGAAGACGGTCAGTTGACTAAAAATTTCTGCACTGTGTAAAGAAGGGAGCAATGCTCGAGGTTTCAACTTCCGAGAATGCAAAGAATACGGCTGATAATGATAGAAGAAGCAAATCGCTAGCAAGAAGCTGAACTTTTTTTTCAAAATGGGGGAATACCCAGCAGTGCAGAGCATACCAGGGAACCTAGCTAACTAGATTTATCGCTGTTGTAGATTCAATTCGCGTGCGTCTGAGCGTACTTTGATTTGTGTTTGTGTTTATGTTCATCTTCGTTCCTTTCATGTCAAGTAGTTTGCTAGGCTTTGTATTAAATAAATTTAGGCTTTGTAGATTCATGTCAAGTATATTTTTATGATAAAAAGGATATAATAATATCACAAAGATAACAATTACACCTAAGCTTCAACACCGAAAAGAGACGTGACCAATGTTAGCATAATCTTGTTCGTTGTTGAGTTGTCGTGTGTGGCTGCTATACACACCAAGTGGGAGTCGGTTAGGAATTGAAGTTGTGTACAAGCAAGTCTAGAGTATTAGTTTAGCTAGTTAACATTAGTCCAAAGATGGAAGCTTAAGGTAGTACTAGTCCGGCTAGGATTAGTACCTGGTCCCGTGCCGTGTGCACTCTTGGCGTTTAGTTTGTTTTGGTCGGTGGATCTGGTTGTTGGACATGTATAAAAGCATAGCCACGCCGTGCAAGAGATTGTACAGTGAGAAAGATGAAATAAAGAGAAAGAACGGGCACGATACGTATCCTTAGCGATAAATTTTGTGTTCATGTAGTTTGATGTGATCGATTAGTGGGCAAAATCCTACCAACCAACGATACCAAATCCAACCCAAATCTCCCAATCGCCAAAGGCAGAATTCCGCACGTACGAAAGCAAGCAGCACATGGAAAAGACTCGGGCAATAGGCAAGCGTAGGCATCAGCGCGTACCTTAAATCCTATGGGTCATGTCCAAGCTACGGAATGAGGAGAAGGACCGATCATTTCATGGTCCACTCGTCGAAGAGATCAAGGAGCTTTTTGGGAACCTTCAGGAAAACCTTCAGTGCATGCTGTTCGACGGACAGCAAATGTAGTTGCGCGTGGTTTAGGAAAGGAAGGCTGCGAGATTTTCACAAAAAAAAAGGAATGTGCCATTTGTTTGAGGAGTGCAGATCTATTCTAGTCTGACGACATTGGCTCATTAATTTATCTACTGCATCATGAATAGTAATTCGTTTGATTTAGTATGTGCTAGGAATCGGATCGATCAAGGTTGGATATTAAGATGCAAAGTTTGATCGAGCTCTGTCAGCTTCGTTCTTACAACAAATCCTGCATGCAAGTCACGGCACATTCTATTTTGATCTTAACAAGCCGTCACTCTATTCATCTTCATCTATGGACAAAAGATGTGCATCAAAAATCAACAAAGTATATTCTGTCTTATAAAATGGTGGAAAGAAGTTTATCTTGAACTCTAAATTATTCATCATGGGCCAACTTGATTCCTAAACCATTGTTTTGTATTTCTGGCCTCTCAAAAAAGGGTTATTTTTCCGGGAAATACGTGTGTGTCTGTACAGGTCGGTGCTTAAGTTATCAGCACCATTAATCTATGCTTTGATATCCGGCAGAGGTGAGAGATATGACCAGAGCTTAGTGAAGACAATTCCTAGCACTCTGGCTGCATCATACTATTTCCGGTCCAAAGCTTAAGGCTTTAAAAAAGTCAAATCAAGTAAAGTTTGATCAACTTTTTAGAAAAATCTATCAAAAAATTATGTGAAGGAAATTCTAGGAGTTTTGAAGGCGCAAAAAAATCTAAAAAACTATATCTAGTAATTTCGCAAACAAAAGTAATAATGGATAAATGTATTTAATTTCTAAACATTTTATTGAAAAACCATGCTCTAATTCTTTACGTATCATCCTCTACTATTATGATATTTCTCTAATTTGGTTGTGTGAATCCGTACTGCTATTAGGGTGTTGTGTTGTTGCAGAAACTAGGTGTAATTGGTATCTCTTGATATTTATATATTCCCCTTATCTAAAAATGATATTTCTCTAACTTTCTATGTACTTCATCTATTCAACGCCCCGAATAACCGGGGCTAAGGTTTAGAAGGTGGGGTTCCATATATTAGAGCTACATATCTACTAGTATGAAATAACTTCTCTCACCAAACCAACATTCAAATGTGTCCACTTTCCAGAGATAATCTTCGCTTGGCCTAGGCTAATTCACACGTTGTCTATATATACAAATCTAGGGTTGTGTCCCTCTGTAGTAAAATGGGATCAGCCACAATGCATGTGGAAGAAAAAAACGGAAACAGATAAAGATACTTCATCGAAGTATTCCAAAGGAAAATATAGCAGAGACGATAAAAGTGAATTTGTTGGGAATATGAAGCATGGTAGGCTAGGGATGCACTGGTTTGTGAGAATAGAAGGTGTCGGGAATAAAGTCAACTGAGCGCTCCCTGAAGATCACCATGTGGAGAAGAATACAAGTGGGGTGGGCGTATATCCACATAACCGCGCGACCGTCCTACAAACAAAGCCAGCGTTTTTAGTCACGCGACCGTCAGGGAAGACATCAAGAGGGCGATTGAGAAGATCCGGGCTCTTCACACGGCGACACGAGATGCTGTGGAGGACGTGTTGGCTTGAGTCTTCTTGACTTCCTTGTGGCGTTTCCTGTTTTAGGTTTTTTCAGACGTGATGTGTGCCTAGCCTTTGTGCTGCGGGCTGTTTGTGTGTGATCCTATGTGTGTCCAACCTTCGTGTTGCGGGCTGTCTGTGTGTGTTGCTACCTACTTATCTGTTATATGAATCTTGTTGGCCATGGGGTTTTATTAATTTAAAGCCGGACTTTGCTTAAGCCTTCTGTCTAAAAAGAAAGTCGCGGGATAGCTGATGACCTTGGCGGTTTGAAGCGTGTTATTGTTCGGTGGATAGACCGCATATCCCGCTATAAGGTTTCTCTACAAAGGACATCTGGCCTGACAAGCCTTGTAGGCATGCACCTTCGCGCAAGCTAGACACTAGCTAGCTGGTCGCGTCCTACAACTGCGGCGGTGCTCTTATCTTCGCCGAAACCTCTGGTAGCTGCTGGAGTTAGAGCATCTCTAGTCGCCTTATCCACATCTGGATCGAGCATTTAGGGGACGCTGCAAAGTGCTATCGTTTTTGGGGGCGTCTGTTTCCAGCCGCATCCTCCAAACAAGGTCCCAAAACATGTAAATAATACGAAATAATTTTTTTATTTAAATTTGATTATATTTTTAACGGCCTCGCACAGTATTGCCTCCCTCCCTACTTCGCTTCTCCACCGCCGCCTCCCGTCGCTCCCTTCATTGTGCACTCGCTAGAGCTCAGTGGGCCGTAGCGTCCTCCAGGAACCGCTGTCGCAGCGCCTCGTTGGCGTCATCATCGGCCTTCTTCAGCGTCTTGAAGGATGCAAGGATGGCACTCTGCTTCGCCAACTTTTCCTCCGGGTCAGGCCCGTCGCCGCTCCACTCGCCACCGTCGTCGTCTGACTCCTCCTCTGCGGTCGCCACCTCCCGCCATTGTTGCTGCTCCATTGAATGCCGCATGGGCTGCCCGCTCCTCCTATGCATCCCGATCTGCGTTAGCCACGAACTATGCGTTCAAAGCTGCGTCGATGATGTCATCGTTGGTGGCTTCGTTCTTGTTGAAATCGTCAATGTCAGGGATATCGGCTGGGGGAGGTGGAGAAGAAGGTGGGGGCAGTGGCGGAGGAGACTGTCCGCCGCCGGTGGGGCTCATCAAGGCGAAGGTATTGGCAAGGCGACAAGGTATGTTTTGGTGGAGGCGGAGTGAAGGATTTCTGGCGGCTGTGGTGGCGATAGCGAGCGGAGGCAGCCATTTATAGCTGGTGGAGGCGCAGGAAGAGATGGGGAAAAGGCGTGGGAAGCGGTGGAGAAGGCACGTGAGGATGCGCGGGAATGCGGACGGAACGTCTCGCCCGCACCTCCCTGGAAACCTTCATCGCCATTAATGCAAAGCTGCAGCGCTTCGATTTGTGCCGCTGACGAGGCTGGCCTGCTACACGCGACACGGTTTTTCGTTGCGTCTGCCGCCCCTGCAGTGTTTCCTGTGTAGCGGGGATGAGCTCGGGCCGCCAGACACCGTATTGGAAAAGTTCTTTGAAGCGCGCGGCTGGAAGAGGTCTAACATCCACCGTGCCCTAAATCCCTTATGAGAACACTTTGAGGACGTGGGTGAAGACGGTATTATGATTTTTTCCCAACTTTCTGAGACTTTCTTCTATTCAAAGCCAACCTGATTTTCTTTTGAAATGGGGATCTTGGCCTCTGCATTTGATGCACACAGTTTTTTTTATTTATTTCAATCGTATCACAATCCTAGTCATATGTTGACACTCATGGATTGGACAAAGTTGAAACATGAATCAAACATCGAATAATGAAAAACAACATGATGATGTTCATTTTGAAGCCTACTAATATGACACCATCAAGTAGCCTGGAAAAAGAAGTCGTGTGGTGCAACCCTTTTGTGTATTAAAAATAATATTATTTTTGCTTGTCCATATGGACCAACACAAAGTTAATACACCAATACGTATCATAGTTTTATCGTTTTTATCAGCCCCATTCAATCAATTAATTACCAAACATTTTAATACAGTAATATTTATTAGCAGTGGTAGGTTATATGTCAAGTAAATCATGGGCCTAACGATTTGATATAAAAAGGTGTTATACGGTTTCTAAAGAATCAAAAACAATAATTTTTACAACCATTCCATTTGCATTTAACTAGATTATCCTTAGTAAGCAATACTTTGTTATTAAGGAACCACATGAAAAAATTTATCTTAAGTGGTATTTTTTAGGTTCCAAACGTACTTATATTTCTTAAGAACCTAGTGTGACCATGTATTAAGTTAAGATACATAGAGTTCACCGTAGATATCCTAAATTTAGCCGGATTGTTTGCAAGCTGAACCGTCATTAGCCGCTAACTTAAGTGTCTCCATTGCTTTCACTTATGATCATTCAACGACCTTCTAAACGCAATATTCAGTGGCCTATGAGCTAGAACATAAGCCACACGAACATTCTTTCACTGCACGATGGTATCTCCAAAGACGGGTATTGTTGCGCTAGAGAAGTATCTCCAAACCAAATATCCTCACAAAACTGCACCGAACAACCATCCCAAACTTTGAAAGGACCCCTACTAAAGAAATAAAAAATAATACGCATGATACCATTCAAAAGGTTTGGAGGGTGGGGCCAATTCTGTACATTAGAGCTACATGCATATGAAATTTGTAACTACTGTATAACTTCCCTTACCAAACTAACATTACTTTTCATAGCATATATTGGCATGGCCTAGGCTAATTCACACATTGTCTATATATATACAAACCTAGGGTTGTGCCTCTTGTCATACAAGGGGATCACCCAACAATGTCCGTCCAAGAAAAAGAGGGGAGATAGAGAAAGATCATCGAAGTACACCAAAGGAAAGAAAAAAGTTGAGACGATAAAAGTAAATTGTTTGGAATATGAAGCACAGTAGTCTAGGAATGCAATGGTTAGTGGGAATAGAAGGCACCGGGAAGAAAATCAGTTGAGCAATCCTTGAATATCAGCCTGTAGAGAAGAATGCAAGTGGGGCAGCCGTACCCACTGAACCGCCGGCACGTCATGTGAACAAGCCCAGCTGCTTTCTTGCCAGCGTGGTAACTGATGGTCCTGGCGGGGTGAAGTGGGTTTGTCTGCATTGGTCGGTGGATGGACGGCATATCCCGCTAGGAGGTTTCTCTGCAATGAACCGATGGCTTGGCCCATGCACCTTCCCGCAGACTGAAGCTGGTTGCGTCCTACAACCCAGGCGGTGCTAGCTGCTGGAGTTAGCCTCCCCTGCAAGGATGTCAAGGTCCGGAAGGTGATCAGCTTATTGGCCATCTTCTGCATTGTAGAGAGAAGGCAATGCTTGCCGTTTCAGCAACGAGAGGAACACGGCTGATACTGACAGAGGAAGCAAAAGTGCTTCCGAGAAGCTGAACTAACGGCAGTGCTCAGAAAATTGTACACCCGTTCCAAATTAACGACGGAGGTGGCACACAGTAGGGCCGAAGAAGCAGTCCGATCTCCAGATCCACGCGCACATACGTGCCCTGCGCCGCCTCTCTCCCCACCCGACCCCTCCCTGCATCGCCGCCCTTTCACCCTCCTCCGCCGTACCCTCCCTCGCCCTCTCCTCCCTCCCCACCAGATCTTCACCCCGGGTCGTCTCGCGCGAGGCGGCTCCGGGCGACGACCCAAACCCTAGAAAAAGGCAGCTGATCTTCATCTTCCCGGTTGTTGTTGGCGGTGGCGGTCGCGCCCGGCTGCCAAAGGCAGGGGCGGTGGTGGCGCGCCCATGGACTCCCCGTTGCGCGGAGGCGGGGTCTTTCAGGGACGGCGACGGTGGACGACGGGTCTGGTGGTGGTGGCCTTCGGCTACATCACCTAGATCATGGCGAGGGACGCGCTGGTGTGGAGGAACTCGGCGGGGCGGAAGGGCGGCAGCGGGACCAGGCGGCGGTGGCAAGGTACATGGTCGAGGCGGCGACAATGAGGCTCGGCCAGGCTATCCTGGCGAGTAGCGGCCGGCCGTCTCCGCGTCGTGGGCGTGCGTAGCCGCTATCCCGACGGCAGTCAGCCTTCACCCGCCGGGTTGGAGGACGAAGATGGACCGTGTGGTTCCCAGTCATGGCGGCGGCGTGGGGGCGTCCGTTCCGACTTTCATGGTGGTGGTCCTAGGGTTCTTCTTTCGCGAAGATGAAGATGTTTCGGATGCCGATCTTTCTTCATCTAGCCGGAGTGACGAGTTTTGGAAGGCTCTGATAGTGAATGGAACAGTGCATCTTTTGCCTGAAGTTCACATGTTCGTGTGGTATCCGGCCGCGCGCACTCATACTTTTATTCCGACCGTTTGGTTCCGGAGGAAACGGCGTGAAGCTCTATTCTGTGTTGACATCAAGAGACTTTTGGTCCATGGTGAAGTCGGAAGTAGAGAATATCATGAAAGCGGGATTGGGGGATTAGCTAAGGAAGGTCCAAGTCTTCGCAATATTGAGGAACTTGCTTGGGTTCCATGATTTGCAACAGTGGTATGAAAGTGGAGGCGGCAGCACAAGTGAAATTCAGAGTCCTACCTTTCAGAATGAAAACCCAAGGTCTGACCTTAATTGTTTGTGTCTGGCAATGACCTTGTTGGAGGCATTGTTTTGAGAGCGGGGACTATCTTCAGATGAAAACCTAAGATCTTTGATCGGGCGACAACAGCATTGGTGCACTGTTCCCTTCTTGGAGGCATCGCTTTTAAAGAGTCTGTATTTCAGGTGTTGTCGTGGTGGTGGATGTATTGATGTTGCTAGACGTGGGATACTGTGGCGGGACTTTTATTTTTTAGTTTTCTTTTCTCTTTTTTAGCTGTGTGTATCCGTACTGTCATTAGGGTGTTACGTTGTTGTAGAGGCTGAGTGTAATTGGTATCTGTTGATATTAACATATTTTCTTTATCAAAAAGAAAATAGCACCACCAGGGAACCTAGCTAGATTAATCGTTGTTCTGGGTTCAACTCGAGTGTGTGCGTAGTTGGATGTGTGTGCTGCGTGTGTTTCTCTTCATCTTTGTCTGTTTCCTGCCAGTATAGTTTGCTAGCATTTGTATTACATCAGCTACGTACTTACCCAAAAAGCAGCCTGCCTGTTTTTTTCGTCACAATAAGAAACGGTTCTACAGCATGCAGCTGGGTCATGCTTGAGTCCAGAGCACTTCTTTTGGCAAACAACTCCTCAATTATTCACACTTAGTACACGCACTAGTACAAAACCGACCAAGAACCAACCATTAGAGACAGCCCTTGGAGCCGATTTATCCACACACACAAAAAAACCCCGACTTTGGATACGATCTCTCAAACGGCTGTAAATTAGGTGCCGTCTCTAATAAGTTTAGAGCCGGTCAAAAATGTTAGAGCAATATGCTTATTGTATTACCAGAGGGCCAAAGGCCACAATATATAGTACATGTACAGGTGCACATATGCAGAAAGCCCCCTAACATATGGGGAAACTACAATAGACAGATATATACATCTAACACCCTCCCCCCCAAACTCATGGTGGATCCACAACACTGAGTTTGAAGAGTAAGAAATCATGCTGCGCTCGAGTCTGTGCCTTCGTAAAGAAATCCGCCAACTGCAAATCTGAAGGCACATAATGAACCGCAACAACATCATCCTGTACCTGTGCACGTGTGTAAAAAGCATCAACACCGATATGATTGGTCAGCTCATGCTTGACCGGATCACGTGCAATCGCGATAGCACCTGTCTTGTCGGACAAAAGTGGAGTGGGTGTCGTAACAGAGATCCCAAAATCTGCAAGCAACCACCGTAACAAAGTCACCTCAGCAATCAACAAAGCCATAGCCCGCAACTCAGCCTCAACACTCGAACGGGAAACTGCGACCTGTTTCTTCGTTTTCCAAGCAACAAGCGAACCACCAAGAAACACACAGTAAGCAGAAAGCGAACGACGATCCGTAGGATCACTCGCCCATGTAGCATCCGAATAGCACTGAAGCTGGAGAGAGCTGGAACGGGGAAAGAAAAGGCGACGAGTGATCGTGCCACGAAGATAACGAAGAACACGGAGGAGATGACTCTAGTGAACAGTGGTAGGAGCTGAGACAAACTGACTCGGAATATGAACAG
Source organism: Lolium rigidum (assembly GCF_022539505.1). NCBI lineage: Eukaryota > Viridiplantae > Streptophyta > Magnoliopsida > Poales > Poaceae > Lolium > Lolium rigidum. Next base: position 305,098,205 of record NC_061510.1, on the reverse strand, counting down.
GATAAGAAATATCAGGACGAGTGACAGCAAGATAAACAAGACTCACAACAAGATATCGATAACGGGTGGGATCATGAAGATGATCACCATCAGTAGGACGAAGCTTAACATTAAGCTCCATAGGAGTATCGACTGTGTGCTCATCCCCAAGAGCAGCACGAGCAAGAAGATCATGAATGTACTTTTCTCGAGAGATAGAAAAGCCATCGAAGTGGAGGAAACCTCAATGCCAAGAAAATAGCGAAGAGGACCAAGATCGGTCATAAGAAATTGATCACGAAGACGAGCCTTGACGAAGGCAATATACTCGGGATCATCACCGGTAATGATCATATCATCAACATAGAGAAGAAGAAGAGTACGTCCACGAGGAGAAGTGTGAACGAAAAGTGTTGGATCATGAAGACTAGGAGAGAAACCAGCGGCGAGTCACGACAGAGGTGAAGCGCTCAAACCAGAGCACGAGGGCCTGTTTGAGACCATAGAGAGAACGTCGAAGACGACAAACCATCCCATCGGAAACAGAATACCCGGGAGGAGGCTGCATGTAAACCTCCTCACTCAACTTGCCATTAAGAAAAGCATTCGAACATCAAGGTCGGGAGACGGACCAGCGGCGAACGAAGCAACGGCAAAGAAGGGTACGCACGGTAGTCATATGAGCCACGGGGGCAAAAGTCTCATCATAGTCACGGCCGTGCTCCTGCTGAAAACCACAAGCCAGAAGACGCGCTTTATAGCGCTCAAGAGATCCATCAGAGCGAGTCTTAATTTTATAGACCCACTTACACGTGATGGAACGAACACCAGAAGGGGGAGAAACAAGATCCCAAGTGCCAGTGCGCTCAAGCGCAGCGATCTCCTCAGCCATGGCAAGCTGCCATTCAGGATGACGCTCGGCATCCCGATAAGAAGTCGGCTCGGAAACGACGGAGAGACCATGCCGACTAGGAGAGTAACGAACTAGAGGACGACGCTGACGAACAGGCCGGGAAGGGGGAAGCTCATCTGCAGAAGACAAGTCATCAGAAGAAGAGGAAGAAGGGACAGCATCGGAAGGAGCCGAAGCCGGAGAACGAGGAGTACTAGGTGGACTAGACGAACGAGAGGATGGCGCCGAAGGGGCGCATCGAAGTAGGAGGGAGGGGAGGAGGGACAGCAGGGGGTGCATCCGGAAAAAGAAGAAAAGAGATATCATCCACCGGGTAAGTACCCGAGGTGGGGCGAGGATAGAAGGGACGCGTCTCATCAAATGTGACGTCACGAGAGATGCGCATCCGACGACCAACGGGGTCCCAACAGCGATAGCCCTTATGCTCATCACTGTATCCGAGAAAAACACACTCAACAGACTGAGCGGTCATTTTGGTGCGTTCGCGAGGAGGCAGAAGGACATAGCAGACGCAACCAAATGAACGGAGAGTCGAGTAGTCTGGAGAAACACTAGAGAGACGCTCGAGAGGAATGCCACCCTGTAGAGCAGCGGAAGGCTGAATGTTAATGAGGTGGGCCGACGTAGCGACAGCCTCAGCCCAGAAATGTGGCGGAAGAGAAGAGGCAATCATCATAGCACGGGTGGTCTGATACGTCCAAAACGTATCTACTTTCCCGAACACTTTTGCTATTGTTTGGCCTCTAATTTGTGTATTTTGGATGCAACTAACACGGACTAACGCTGTTTTCAGCAGAACTGCTCTGGTGTCTCGTTTTTGTGCAGAAATTCAACTTTCGGGAAAAACCTCGGAATTTATGCAGAAGGCCCTATTTTCCCAGGAAACTAACGGAGCCAGAAGGGCACTTGAAGTGGAGGCCCGAGGGCCCCACACCACCAGGCGGCGCGGCCCAGGGGGGGCCCGCGCGGCCAGGTGGTGTGGCCCCCTCGGCCGGCCTCCGACGCCCTCCTTCGGACTACTTATTCGTTTCGACCTAAAAACACACGGGGAGAAGTCGAAGTCGCCGTAAACCCTCCGAACGCCGCCACATCGCGAAACTCCGTCGCGGGAGCCGAAGTCTCCGTTACGGCACTCCGCCGGGACGGGGAATTGGAGGAGATCATCACCGCCATCACCGCCAACGCCGCTCCATCAACCAGCAATGTTTCCCCCATCCATGTGTGAGTAATTCCCCCGCTGTAGGCGAAGGGGATGGTAGGGATTGGATGAGATTGGTCATGTAATAGCATAAGATTGTTAGGGCATAGTGCCTAGTGTCCGTAGATGGTACTTTTATGATATTGTTGCAACTTGTTATGCTTAATGCTTGTCACTAGGGCCCGAGTGCCATGATCTCAGATCTGAACATGTTATTATTTCATCATGATATTCATTGTTTATGGTCTTACCCGCAAGTTGTATACACATGTTGCTGTCCGGAACCAATGGCCCCGAAGTGACAAATCGGGACAACCGGAGGGAATGGCGGTAACGTGAGGATCACATGTGTTCACGGAGTGTTAATGCTTTGCTCCGGTACTCTATTAAAAGGAGTACCTTAATATCCGAGTAGTTTCCCTTGAGGCCCGGCTGCCACCGGCTGGTAGGACAAAAGATGTTGTGCAAGTTTCTCATTGCGAGCACGTACGACTATAATTGGAACACATGCCTATTGATTGATTAGTACTTGGACACCGTTTTATTATTATCTGCAAATGCCCTGCTATGATTGTTACATGAGTTTCTCTCATCCATGCAACGCCCGTCATCCGTCCCCGTGCCTACAGTATTTTAATCCTGCTTGTTTACTAAAATCACTACTGCTGTCTTTGTTACTCTGCTTCGTTATTTCACTACCGCTATTGCTATAAAACTGTTACTACTAATAAACTCTTGCGAGCAAGTCCGTTTCCAGTGCAACTGAATTGACAACACCGTTGTTAAGGCTTCCAAGTGTTCTTTGTCTCCCCTTGTGTCGAATCAATAAATTGGGTAATACTTCCCTCGAAGACTGTTGCGATCCCCTATACTTGTGGGTCATCAAGACTATTTTCTGGCGCCGTTGCCGGGGAGCATAGCTTTATTTGGAAGTTCACTTGGATTGATATTGTTCGCTGCAAATTCTCCATCATGGGTAAACCTCGCGATACTAAGATCGCCATATTACCATCCACTACAAGAAAAGGTACAATTCGAGTACCTCCGCTACACTTGATTCACCATCTGTGATTGATAAACTTGTTTCACCGCCACATGCTTCGCATGCGGGTACATCTGCTGAATCCGAACACTCTCATAATATTGATAATGTTTCTGCTGTGCTTGATGATAGTGGTTCATTGGGATCTTTTCTAGATGCTACAATTGCTAAATCTAGACAAATTGAAAATACTGAAACTCCTAATGCTACTACACCTGTTAGTTCACCTGAATTTGAATACTCTAGTGATGATTTTGATGAAGATTATGTGGAACTTGATGATGATTTTATTGAAAAATGCCATGCTACTACTGATGGAAGAAAAATTAAAAAGTTGCTTGCAGAACACACTGTTAGATATAAATTGTCTCCTGATCCTAAATTTGCCACATCTCCTATAAACATTAGGGATAAAGATTATGATTTTTCTATTGATCTATCTCATATAGCTATTGTTGAGAAAACACCTTTTTGTGGTACTGAAAAAGAAAGTGCTGTTGAACACATGATTGAGTTATCCACTTTGAGTAGCTTGTTTTCTGATGATGTTAAGAAGCGTACTTACTTTGTTGCTAAAATATTTCCATTCTCATTGAAGGATGACGCTATAACTTGGTATAATAATTTGCCACCTAATTCTATTAAAAGTCCGAAAGAATTGCTTGAAGTTTTCTTCCGCAAATACTTTCCTGCTAGTGCTCAACATGCTGCTTTGCAGAGAGTTTATAATTTTGATCAGGGAGATGAAGAGAAATTGCCTGAGGTTTGAGCGAGATTTTGCTCTCTTATTAGAGCTTTGCCTGACCATGATTTAGAAAAGCATGATTTACTTGATATATTTTATAGTGGACTAACCATTGAGTCTAGGGCATACCTGGATAGTTGTGCTTGGTTGTGTTTTCAGGAAAAGAACTCCGGACGACGTCGAAGAATTATTGGCTAAAATAGGCCGGAATTATGATGATTGGAATACGCCTGAACCAACTCCAACGCCAATAGTGAAGAAGAGGGGTTAATTAAATTGAATGATGAAGATATGAGGCCAAGAAGTCTCTCAGGAGAAAGGTATTAAATCAAGATGTGAAGAATCTACTCCTATAGAGATATATAGAGGTAAACTCCCTTCAACGCTTTACTAGGGAAGATATTCCGTATTCAAAACCTCTCGCACAATGCTTAGATGAGTTTGATAATTATATTGTTAAGCAAGAAAATTTTAATATGAGAGTAGAGAATCATCTAATGGAAAATTCTCAAGCTATTAGTCAATTGCATGATATTGTGGAGAGAACCTCCAATGATGTTAAGATGCTTGTCAAACATTTTCAAATGATTCAAACTCAAATTGATCAACTCACTAAAGTGCAAAATGACTTGTTAGGAAATAATTCTAAAGAAAAACATGCTTATGAAGTAACAACTAGAGGTGGTGTCTCTACCCAGGATCCTCTATATCCTGAAGGGCATCCCAAAAGAATTGAACAAGATTCTCAACGCATTGAACCTAGTGCTCATTCTAAGAAGAAAAAGAAGAAGAAACATAAAAATGTTGTAGACTCCTCTGAACCTGTTAATGATCCTAATAGTATTTCTATTTCTGATGCTGAAACTGAAAGTGGTAATGAACATGATAATAGTGAAGATAATGATAAGAATGATACTCCCGATAAAGAAGAGGTTGAAGAAGAACCCGAAAAGCATGCTAAAAATAAAAAGTATACTAAAGAAGATTTTATTGCTGAGAAACATGGTAATGAAAGAGAACCTTGGGTGCAAAAGCCAATGCCTTTTCCTGCTAAGAAACTAAAATCTAAGGAAGAAGAACACTATAATAAATTCTGTGATTGGATGAAACCTTTATTCTTGCAAATCCCTTTAACTGATGCTATTAAATTGCCTCCTTATTCAAAGTATATGAAAGACATTGTTACTAACAAAAGGAAAATCCCCAATGAGGAAATTTCTACTATGCTTGCTAATTACTCTTTCAATGCAAAATTCCAAAGAAGTTGGGCGACCCAGGTATACCTACTATTCCTTGTTCTATTAAGAATAATTATGTCAAAACTGCTCTATGTGACTTGGGAGCCGGTGTTAGTGTTATGCCCTTTTCTCTTTATAAGAGACTTTACTTAGATAAGTTGATACCTACTGATATATCTTTGCAAATGGCTGATAAATCCACTGCTATTCCTGTTGGTATATGTGAGAATGTCCCTGTTCAAGTTACTACTAACTGCTTGATATTAACTGATTTTGTTGTATTGGAAATGCCTGAAGATGATAATATGTCTATTATTCTTGGGAGACCTTTTCTCAACACCGCAGGGGCTGTTATTGATTGCAATAAAGGGAAGGTTGCTTTCAATGTTGATGATAGGGAACATACCGTTTATTTCCCCAAGAGGATTGAGAAAGCGTGTGGAGTTAATACTATTTCTCATGTGAGAACTATCAAAGTGGGATCCATCGATTGTCCTATATATGAGCCTAAAGAAGAATATCAAACTCTTGTGATTGGATCCATATCAATACAATTCAAGGTAACATGATTGATTTGAGGTTTATTTCTTCATATGCTATGTAAAATTTATTTGGTGGCAAGACTTGATCAACCTTGTTAACAAATACCTTTTATATGCATAGAGGAGGTAAACAACATCTTTTTCTTTCTCCACTTGCTTTAGTTGCTGTAGCACTTTTAATTTGCAAAGTTTCTTAGTTGATTTGAGATTTCAGAAATTTTCCTGGCCAGTAATAATAAACTTAATACCCAGAAAATGTGCGTTTTTCAAAGTTTTCAAAAATTCGCGAAAATTACACCGTTGGTCCTATTTTTTGACGAGGCACCTGGGAGCACCAGAGGATGACCTGTGGGGCACCAGAGGGCACCAAACCACAGGCCGGCGCGGCCAAGGAGGTGGCCGCGCCACCATGTGGTGTGGGACCCTCCTTGCCCCATTTTGCCATCTCTTCCTCCCAGCACCTTCTCTCTCCCGAAAAAACTCGTACCAAGTTCATCTCTCTCGCGTTTTTGCTCCAGAGCTCCAGATTTCTCGATCTCTTTGCTCAGCCCAGCATTTCGTCTGAAATTTGGCACATTTGCTCTTCGGTATGTGACTCCTCCACCCATCCAAGTAGAATTTTGTTTGGTGGAGTATATCTTGAATATTTTGCTGCTGTAGGTAACATGTTTAGTGAGCTTGCATGCTTGTTCTAAGTGGTAGAAACTTGTTTTGATGCATGTTTAGTACTCTAGCAAGTTCCTATAGTAGTTTCCCTCAATTATATGTCACCAAATCAAGTTTTATATTGTTTGTTGAAAATTTCAGAAAATGAAGAAGTTCAAATTTGGAGAGTTGTTCAAGAAGGGGACAACCAGCACCGGGAGGCCTTCTAGGGCCGCCACCCGGATTAGGCAATCATACAATGAAGACATCCTCGCGCCTAGCTTCGCGCCTGAAGAGGACAACGGTCCTCCTAATGCTTCTACTTTTCCATGCTATGATTTTCTAAGGAATGCAGGGATATTGGAGGATTTCTTGACCCTTGTCAACAGGGCAGGGTTAACTACCTATTTGGGAGATGAAAGGGAGCAGTATTATATGCTCACAAAAATTTTCGTCGAGAGTTTCCAGTTTGACAATAAACAATATGAGCCAACGGTTGCATTCAGGATTTATGGTAATCCTGTTACTATGCAATTGAAGGATTTTGTCTTGCTTTGGATATTGACCCTGCAGGTACAGCAAGTAGGATTGATGACAACCCTCGGGACTTGTTGGAGCTCTACCGAGGGATCACAAATGACGACTAGTCGCACCATTCAGCGGGGCAAGATAAGGAACATTCAACTCCCCGCCATTAAATATTTTGCATACTACATTGCTACTAGCATTCTTGGTAGGGAGAACACTAGTAATATTTCTAGCTACCATCTTGCTTTCCTGAACATTGCACTTACTGGTCAAACATCCTATCACCTTGGTGCTCTTATTGCTCGTCGCTTCGTCTACCAGGGGACCTATTTTTGGAGGAACTATTGCACTCGCGTGTTTTAACATATCTAGATCTTCCTATTGATCCTAATGATGTGCCATTGGCCCCTAGGAGACTTGATATTGCTGCCATGAAGAGTCATCATTTTGTTACCACTCGAGTCTACTTTGGATAATATGGCCTATAGAATGTTGTTTGCTGACGGGGATGAGAAAGAAATCCCTCTTCCCCAGCCAGGCTTGTTTGATATTGATAGGCAACCATGGTCGCGCACTAAGGAGGAGGTGGAAGAACATATGAAGATACAAGAGTTCCACCAGCAACATGACTCCGAGGACGTCGGGACCTCCTACGACCACACCGGCACATATCCGGGTGCTTCTTCTAGCACATACCCGGAATACGACCCATCTTCATATTACGGAGATACTACTTCATGGGATCGATGGGATTGAACTCCACTTAGGCCAAAAGCCTAAGCTTGGGGGAGGTATACCGGCATCACTCATTCTTTGCATATTATGATTGCTGGATACTTGTATATACTTGTTTAGTCTCTTTGAGTGGTTTTCTAATGAGAGGAAGATGATATTTGGGGAAGTGCTGCCTGAAAACAGATTCTGGGCTGTTACCGTAAAAATTCGTGTGCACAGCCAGAACGTTATTTTGAGTTGAAAATTTTTGTGCAGGTTCCCCAGGTTGTTATCTAACTTTCATTAGTTGAACACTTTTTGGACTGAGCAACGTAAGATTTTTGTAAAAATCGATTTCTGTACTGCTGTCAGGATTTGGCAGATTCTGCCATCTTGCTTTTCTGTATTTCTTTTAGTTTGCTATCTCTTGTTTCCACTTTGTTTCTTTCCCAAAACACAAAAAGACCAAAAATATTTCTGTTGTTTCTCTTCAACATTTGTTTGCTTTGGTTTCTTGCATTTGTTTCGCTTTATTTGCTATTGCTAGTTTGCTATAAGAAAACCCAAAAAGATTTTGCTTTGTTTGCTTGTTTCCTCTTGTTCTTATTTGCAATTTGAAAACACCAAAAATATTTGCTGTTCTTCTTTGGTTTGTAAAGTTCATCATGAGTTCAATGGTCTTCGGTGGCTGGAGCGTGGTTTTCATTTCATATTATCCAAGCTACACAAGTGAAAAGGCAATAATGACGATCTACGACAATCCGATTGTGGTGAGAGGCTGGTATGAACTCTATTTGTTTTCATTTTTGTACATATACTCATCCATGTGAGCAGGCTTAGTTGGTTCATGTGAGGTATATGTTATTTAAGAAAGTCTAGTAGTTCATGATCTCTCATGATTAGCTCCAATCTATTAATATGAGTAGCATGTCATGGATGTTTGCTTGCATTGTTTTATTCATAAGTAAGTATGGCATTGTGGTATCCTCCTCTGAATAATTCATTTATATCGACTTGGCACATGCTCACGCATGCATATGACTGAACAAAAAGTCAATTAAGCCTCGATGATCTATATTGCTTCGAGTTCTTGTATCACTTTTATGCCTCTTGTTAATTTATTTTGCCGCAAGCATGATTATGACAGTTACTGCTCTCTTGATTTGTCGCTCCCTAGTCTTTTGCTAGCCTACACTTGTACTGAGCGGGAACGCTGCTCGTGCCTCCAAACACATGAAAACCAAGTTATTCCAGAGTGTCCACCATAAATACCTATGCATGGCATTTCAAACCATTCCAAGTAAATTCTCATGCGCTACCTTTAAAACCTTCAAAATGCTTCTTAATTTGTGTTAATGTTTCATAGCTCATGAGGAAGTATGTGGTGTTTAGCTTTCAACCTTGTCATTTACTTTTGACGGACTCTCATATGGAATAGTGGCACATCCGCTTATTCAATAATTTTGCAAAAAGAGCTGGCAATGGGATTCCCAGTCCCGAATTAATTAAACTTAAATAGACACTCCTCCATGGTTTGTGATTGTTGGACGGCACCCGAAGGATTCGGTTAGCCATGGCTTGTGTAAGCAAAGGTTGGGGGAGTGTCATCATCATAATAAAAACTAAAATAAAAAGGCACTCCTTCATGGTATGAGATTGTTGGCGGGCACCCGAGGATTCGGTTAGCCATGGTTTGTGTAAGAAAGGTTGGAAGGAGTGCCAAATAAATATGCAATAATTCATGGGAGCCGCTCTTGAAAGTCCGGTTGGCGAGGTAGTTAGTGTACCCATTACCATTCGTTGACAACAACAAACACCTCTCAAAATAATTTTACTCCTGATTTATAAAAATGAAAAGCTCTAGCGCATGTCAATCCCTGCTTCCCTCTGCGAAGGGTCAATCTTTTACTTTTATGTTGTGTCTCCATCCTTTCTTTGAGCACTTTCTTGAGAGCACAACTGTCATTCTTAGTATAATATGCTTGTCTCAAAATATGATTGATTGTGGTATAACTTTGATGCTTTTATCTTTGACAATCACTACTTCTAGTCTTTCTATGAACTCCGGAGGTGCCCGGGCATTTATGTTTTGCCAATCAAATACAGGCAAGCGAGATACCACTTTATCATACTCTCTTATGAACATTGCAATCCTGCTTATATACATGATTCATGATGCTTATTATTAATTGTTGGTACCTCTTCATGATTGATATAGCTATTAGATGATCTTATTTGCATGTACCTTGTTATGAACTGCTCAAGTATTAGCCATGTCATGAGAATATATACACCATATGAGCAAATGTGTTCGTGAAAGTTCTTTTATCGCTCAGTTGTTAACTGAATTGCTTGAGGACAAGCAATAATCTAAGCTTGGGGGAGTTGATACGTCCAAAACGTATCTACTTTCCCGAACACTTTTGCTATTGTTTTGCCTCTAATTTGTGTATTTTGGATGCAACTAACACGGACTAACGCTGTTTTCAGCAGAACTGCTCCGGTGTCTCGTTTTTGTGCAGAAATTCAACTTTCGGGAAAAACCTCGGAATTTATGCGAAGGCCCTATTTTCCCGGGAAACTAACGGAGCCGAAGGGCACTTGAAGTGGAGGCCCGAGGGCCCCACACCACCGGGCGGCGCGGCCTAGGGGGCCCGCGCGGCCAGGTGGTGTGGCCCCTCGGCCGGCCTCCGACGCCCTCCTTCGGACTACTTATTCGTTTCGACCTAAAAACACACGGGGAGAAGTCGAAGTCGCCGAAACCCTCCGAACGCCGCCACATCGCGAAACTCCGTCGCGGGAGCCGAAGTCTCCGTTCGGCACTCCGCCGGGACGGGGAATTGGAGGAGATCATCACCGCCATCACCGCCAACGCCTCTCCATCAACCAGCAATGTTTCCCCCATCCATGTGTGAGTAATTCCCCCGTCGTAGGCGAAGGGGATGGTAGGGATTGGATGAGATTGGTCATGTAATAGCATAAGATTGTTAGGGCATAGTGCCTAGTGTCCGTAGATGGTACTTTTATGATATTGTTGCAACTTGTTATGCTTAATGCTTGTCACTAGGGCCCGAGTGCCATGATCTCAGATCTGAACATGTTATTATTTCATCATGATATTCATTGTTTATGGTCTTACCCGCAAGTTGTATACACATGTTGCTGTCCGGAACCAATGGCCCCGAAGTGACGAAATCGGGACAACCGGAGGGAATGGTAGTAACGTGAGGATCACATGTGTTCACGGAGTGTTAATGCTTTGCTCCGGTACTCTATTAAAAGGAGTACCTTAATATCCCAGTAGTTTCCCTTGAGACCCGGCTGCCACCGGCTGGTAGGACAAAAGATGTTGTGCAAGTTTCTCATTGCGAGCACGTACGACTATAATTGGAACACATGCCTATTGATTGATTAGTACTTGGACACCGTTTTATTATTATCTGCAAATGCCCTGCTATGATTGTTACATGAGTTTCTCTCATCCATGCAACGCCCGTCATCCGTCCCCGTGCCTACAGTATTTTAATCCTGCTGTTTACTAAAATCACTACTGCTGTCTTTGTTACTCTGCTGCTGTTATTTCACTACTGCTATTACTATAAAACTGTTACTACTGATAAACTCTTGCGAGCAAGTCTGTTTCCAGGTGCAACTGAATTGACAACTCCGTTGTTAAGGCTTCCAAGTGTTCTTTGTCTCCCCTTGTGTCGAATCAATAAATTGGGTAATACTTCCCTCGAAGACTGTTGCGATCCCCTATACTTGTGGGTCATCATGGTCTCAAGAAGATGACGATGCTTGCGCTCGGCGACGCCATTTTGAGCATGCGCGCCGGGACAAGAAAACTGAGCGAGGGTGCCCTCCTCAGCAAGGACACCACGAAGGTGCTGAGAGATATACTCACCAGCAGAATCAGCACGGAACACGCGAATGGGTGAGGAATACTGAGTGCGGACCATGGCCGCAAAACGCTGATAAATAGAGAGCACCTCACTGCGAGAGCGCATGAAAAACACCCAGGTGTACCGTGAAAAATCATCAATGAATAAGATATAGTATCGATGGCCCTCTTTCGAAGCGAAGGGAGCCGGACCCCAAACATCTGAATGGACTAAATCGAACAGTCGCTGAGAGACAGACACACTAGTAGGATAGGGAAACTGAATCTGTTTGCCTAACCTACAACCCTGACAGTGTAACAACCCATCTCCAGAGACAGACCCCAAAAGGCCACGATGAACCAAAGACGATAGGCGAGAGTCACAAAGGTGACCAAGACGATGATGCCACTGCTGAAAAGAGCTGGTGACAGAGGCAACAACCGGAAGAGAACTGGCAGATGAAGTGGCAGCGGAAGGAACACGAAGCCAGTCTAACTCGCAAAGCCCCGGAGACTGACGGCTACGAGGGCCAGCTCCAACCAGGGCCTGTGTGCGACGATCCTGAACCGCACAAGACTCAGCGTCAAGAATGACGCGACAACCAGAATCGGTGAGCTGGCTAGCAGAGAAAAGGTTCATCTGAAGGCGAGGAACATGAGAAACATCAGGGACAGAGAAAGAGAGAGTAGAAAGGGTGCCTGTACTAGAAACAGGAATAGAGGTACCATCAGCCGTGACAACACGGATAGGAGAAATAAGAGACCGAAGAGCAGACAGAATAGAAGACTCAGAGGTCATATGAAAGGAAGCTCCAGAATCCAGATACCACGGGGATGTACCTGACTGTGTAGAAAGTGGTGGTCGCGCAGTGCCAGAAGAGCCAGTCACAGAACCAGCAGCGCCCGACGAGGAAGAGTCTGGAGTAGCGAGCAGACCACGAAGACCCCTGAGAATGTCCTGATCAGAGAGTGCAACTGCAGAAGATCCTGAAGAGCCAGCCTGTTGACGATCCTGGAACTGCTGACGTAAACTGGGATCCCGCGTCCAGCAGGTGGAGGAAGTGTGGCCAACCTTGCCACAGTAGGTGCAATGAGGACGAGGGCGGAGACTAGGACCGCGAGGCTGCTGACGTAAACTGGAATCCCAAGCATCAAGCAGGCAGTGAAGCTGCGCTATCTCATGCGTAGAGAGGGGCGCGACTGGAGAGGTCGACGTACAATCAGGTGCCGACGAGGAGCTATCACCCACACGCACAGAGGCCACCAAAGGGGGCGACGGCGAGCAACATGCCAATGAAGACAGAGTCGGCAAAGCGGGTTCATAACCACGTGAAGAGGCCGCGAAAGTCGATGTAGAGCGGCAGGCCGACGCAGACGGAGTCGACGAAGCGCGGCCATAACCGCGGGAAGAGGCCGCAAAAGTCGATGTAGAGCGACGGGCCTACGTAGACGAAGTCGGCGAAGCGCGGGCAGAGCCGCATGAAGAGGCCGCAAAAGTCGGTATAGAGCGGTGAACCGATGTAGACGGAGTCGGTGAAGCGCGGGCAGAGCCGAGTGAAGAGGCCGCAAACGGCGACGAAGAATGGCTAGCCGTCATACACGGAGGCAGCGGACAAATACCAAGTACCGAAGGGAGGCCCAAAGATAAGGCAGGATCAGCGGAAGAAGACATCGGGTAACAACAGCCGACGACAGTATTTTTTTTTGATTTTTTTTTTAGCTGGAAGTCAACCGCACGGGCCATGCGCAGGGAGATCGAACGAATCTCAGCCCGACCACGCGCGGACCCTGGATCGAAGAGCAGGGAGCCAGGGAGCAGGCCAGCACGGAGCGGGATCGGCCAGGGAGATCGGCCAGGGGATCGAAGTCAATCGAGCACGGGCGAGGAGATTCGGCGCGGGGTGGCACGGGAATCGTTGGGCCGGTGCGGAATCGGAGAGCACGGGGTGGGCCAGGGCAGCACGGGGAAGCAGCGAGGCGGCGCGGGATCGGAGAGCAGCAGGGCGGCACGGAAGCAAGCAGGGCGGGAGCAGATCGGCCGAGCAGCGGCGGCGCAGAAAAACAGCGACGCCTAGCGGGGGAGCTCTGAAGCGGGCCGATCTGGAGCCGAAGCGGCGCGGGAGACGGCCGGGTAGAGGGCGGACGGGGAGCTCGCAGTCGGCGAGAAAAAAGAGGCAGCGGCTGCGGCCGAGTCGCGGCGGCAAGATGCCGGGGCGGGCGGCGGCTGCTGCTGCGATGGAGGAGGAGGAGCTAACCTAAAGCTCTGATACCATGTTAGAGCAATATGCTTGTTGTATTACCAGAGGGCCAAAGGCCACAATATATAGTACATGTACAGGTGCACATATGCAGAAAGCCCCCTAACATATGAGGAAACTACAATAGACAGATATATACATCTAACAAAAAATAGCGCCCGTTGCTAAGTTTGAGCCGCTCGATAATAAAAACCTGCTCCGGGCACTCCTCAGACGGCTAAATTTTTTTACCGTCTCTAGTAGTGCGAGTAGTGGATACTGCATGTATTTTTTGGCTGACTCTAAGAAGACGACTCAATAGTTTACTCTCTCCGCCAAATTAGGCAAAAATTCACCTTCTCACTCCACTATCATCTGCAAAACCGCTGCCCATGACCTCCCGATATGGATCCATCGAGTAGTGTTGGCGCCTGATGCGAAGCCTGCGCTGATCGTCGGTGCCACCTTGGAGGATGTGAAGAAGGGACCCGAGGCCGATGATGGCTGCAGGCAGTAGCGGAGCTTGCCAGGAAAAGCTGGGCGGGCCAACAGGCTCAAGGACATAAAAATGGGTTCTTCTTGGGCTAAATTTACCAATATGTAGACAGAAAATCTCTAAAGTTGGGCGGACCATGGCACAGTTTTGTTTCAACTAAGCTCCGCCCCTGGGTGCAGGTGGTTCTGGACACACTGCGGCCAAGGGCAAGCATTCTCGTTACTTATCCAGTTCGGAAGATGAGGTAGGCATCTTTGAATATCTCTAGTTCTTATGCACGGCCATGAGAGTTTTTTTAGTAGTTTTCTTGAATTCGATGTAGCTCATGCATGCGTAAAAATATAGCAAAATGAGAAATTATGCCTAGAGCCAGAATCGAGATTGTACTTTTGAAATTTCTTTGTCCATGTACAAGAATATATATAGTACAAACAAACTAAAAATATCTTATATTGGTTGGTTCAAAATATTCGTCATCTTTGATAAATTTAGATCTGTAAATAACTAATCGCAGCCAGTTACCAATATTGGTCGTCTCTAGTTATTTTAGATCTGTAAATTATATATCTAGATTAATTTTAGAACTGAGTTTAATTCTTTTGATTTGCTGTGCACACAGAGGTGGTAGTACCCTGAAAGGAGAGATCCTGGATTGATCCAGAGCCATTTGGCTCGTTTCCAACAACCGACGAGAATGAGGTACATATATGCACATTATCTATTGTTTTACTGTGCATATACGTAAGTGTTTTTCTAGCAGTTTTGTTTTAATTATCGTGCATACATTAGTAGATTTATTGTAACGCCACTACTGATTCGGAAATACTTAGTACAATAGTGAATTTAGAGTTTTTATGTGGAAGATTATAATTTGAGTAAGACTTTAAAAGGACAACTTTCTATTGTTTAAAAAGAGGAAGAATTAAAATGGCTTCAGAGATCTACACAAAAAGAGATCCTAGAAGGAGATTCTCTAAGGAATATATTTTATGGCAAAAGCTAGTGATAAAATAAACGTCATATATCTAGATTTAATTACTTCTGCTACCTCTTTTTACAAGAATCTTCTTAGGGCTGGTGATAAAATAAACTCGATATCCTTATACTCCCTCCGTTTCTTTGTATAGTGCCTATAGATTTTTGGAATTTATTTCAGAATATAAAGTTGTAGCTTGGTTTTTTTTAATTACGCCCTCCCCCGTTCAGCTCTCACACAACATGCGTGAGAAAAAATCCATACAAAATTGGAAACAATTAATTAAGATTACTTTTCTTAATTGAACTTGGCTGCACATATATGGAGAATCAATAAGAGAGATTTGTGAGATTTGTTATAGTAATTTAGGAATATATAGATTTCCCAAATTTTCCGTTGATCTCAAATCGTTCAGCTAGGGGGTCTTGTGTAAAAATGCGCTAATTTCCGTGCCAAAAAACTATAGGCACTATAGAATGGAACAGAGGGAGTATTTAATTACATGTTTCTTGTGTTTTAACTGGTAGTGATAAAGCTTTGTCAATTGAACCTCTTAGCTTGAAGAAATGAAAAAAATAGTTGTATCTTTCGAATGAAACCAAATAAGTTTGATCCGGTTACAAATAAAAGGGGGGGTAAGTTGTTTTCTATTATTTACATTTTGAGTTTGATCCATTGTAATTGTATGCCCATGTATTGTTTTACGCAAGTAGATGATTCTGATGACGCAACGATTCAAAGTCTTCGTGCTAAGAAGAGCAAATGCACCCTTCGGATTGGGATCAGTGACAGGATGGAGACAAGTAAAGTTGTCCCTTCTGCAACAGAAGCATCAAGATTAACTACAACAGGAGCATCAAGAATAACTACAACAGGAGCATCAAGACTAGCTACAACACGTGCTTATGCATGTTGAGTCCCTTGGCTCCTCTCATGCCAATTTTGGAGAAGATGTTCATGTGCCCGCCTTCATGGCTAAGCACGCAGCTTTTGGGGTCCACCTTAGAAAACTGCATGTGTGTTGGTTATACATAGGGTGTTGTGTAGCCTCTAAGTCTGAAGAAACCGAAGGTGAAGGTGCAGGGGAGCAAGAAATGGAAAAGGTATCAGAGGAGGATGATGTGGAAAGTTGTTGTCCCTGTTGTGTTGTGTCCGCCCATGTTGATGCTTTTATTGTTTTAACCATCTAAATGTGGATGTAATGGTTTTTTGAACCGTCCGTGTTGATTCTTAGTGAACTTAATTACATATTATGTTGTTTGAACTAGGTACTCTATATATGTGTTCATGTAATGGTTAATGGTGGCCATGTGGGTTATATATAAGTGGTTAATGTTGGCCATGTGGGTTATATATAAGTGGTTAATGTTGGCCATATGGGTTATATATAAGTTATGGTAAATGTCTGCATAAGCTCACCCTTTTGGTCAATGACTACATAAGCTCGCCATTTTTTGAATAAATTGTAATTTTTTCATCACATTCGGAGTGTTTGAATATATCCGGACTAGCTATCAGAATAGCCAATTAAAGAGCGACTCCACTAGGACCCTTTGTCGTGCAAGGCTGACCCAGTGGCCACCGGCTCTAGAGAGAAGACATGTAGTAGCTAGCTAGACGCACCCATAGAAAACGCCGCTAGATCTAAGAATGGGTTCTGCCCGCTCGAGTCAAGAATGGCTTTGGATTTTGGCCTAAATAGGTTAATTTGGAAATTATCGAAAGTGCCGATTTAACCACATGCATAAGACTGGGTAAATCTACCAGATATGAGACAACAACTAGTGCAAGGTAAGAGACAAGAAGCACGTACATTGCGACCGCGAAGGTAGCAACTGCAACATGTTGAGTGTCCTTCGGGGGATCGCTTTCTGCACCGTAAGATTGAGTCGCTCCTGATCATCCCATGACTTCCGTCTCTCCCCTGCGCGTTTGTCTGTTGTGGAAAGATCAACGCGCTCAGCAACCCACGACCACGCATTGGAAACCCAAGCCAACAACCGTATGCAGGTCGTACTACCGCGCTCACCGTCTGTCAATTAAGAATCATGCAAGAGATCTCGCCGGCTCACAGCCTTGTCGCCCCACGGCTCATGGCACCGCCACCTCCTGCTTGCCGCTGGTCGTCGTTGGCAGCACCGTCACATGGCTCGCCACACCACTATTGTCACTCGCAGCGCCGTGAAATGCCGCTCGCAGCACCGTGAAATGCCGCTCGGATCGAGCACCGATGGCCACAGTTGGCAGCACACCAGCCTGTCATCGGTAGCACTTTTCCTAGCCATTCGCAGCACCGATTGCCATGGAGATACAAAGCGTTGTGGCAGTGGATGCCTGCGGCAGCATCGGCTCCCCTGCTTGCGGGAGAGGGAGAGATCTAGCATATGACAGAGTTTGGCCAAAGATGTTTATGTTTACCATATGTGGGGAATTCATTAGATAACGTGAAAACATTGACTGTTTTATCACCATGCATCTTGTACTGTGCATGCCCTAAGTTGCTATGGACAAACAAACATACCACCTAGCTAGAATCGTCACCAATCGTAAAGCAACCTTCTTCCTCACCTGCCTCGCATAAATTGATGCCCGCGGTCCGCCTCATCTGGTGTTGGTCTCAAATTCTCTGGCCCATAACTAGGTCCGATCCCCTGACACGGAAGCGCGCCACCCTCGACGGGACTTCCCTCTAGTCTCCCCCGTACCGGACTGTGGTGGATTGAGAGAACTCCATCTGGTGGACGCGATCTCTTGTCTCGATCGGTAATTTACCAAGCCCTAATTTCTTTGGTTGTTTTTCCAGGAGCCCTCCGGTACGTGAGCAAAGCGAATCCCAAATAATCTGACCCGTCGACCCATGCATTGTTCTTGCCTAATTATCCAACACGTTACGCGTTCTTCTTCGTCGTCGATCGAATTCTTCTTGTCAAGCTGTTAATTTTCATACCGAAGAATCCCAAATTCAATTCTGACTAGGAAACAACGCCGACGAACAAAAACTTTGCCTGGTAAACAGGTCTTATTCTTCTTCTTGATCGATTAATTAATCTTCCCTGTATACACGTACAGATCACGGAAAAGCTACGTGCCCATCTGCCTAGCAATCTCGTGCAGCCATGGAAAGGACCTTGCTGCTGAGGCCACCCGCTCTTGGATCGCCTGCCGGACTCGCAGGCAGCACGGCCATCTGGATGTCTCGGGGCACCACGAGGCCTCCCTCCGTGGTCCCGGCGCTTCCAACGCCGGCAAGCTGGCGCCCCGTCAAGATGTCAGCGTTCGTAGGCCACCGGAGAGATCTACACAATGCTCCGGCCACGTTCACGCCTGCCCTCTTCGGCGGCAGCGGCTTCAGACCATCGTCGTCTTCCACCCACGGATCATCGTCGAGAGGTCGCCGTCGCCACGTGACCAGGGCCATGTTCGAGCGCTTCACCGAGAAGGCCATCAAGGTGATCATGTTGGCGCAGGAGGAGTCACGGCGCCTCAAGCACCCCACTGTCGGGAGCGAGCAGATCCTCCTGGGCCTCATCCGGGAAGGCACAGGCATCGGCGCCAAGGTGCTCAAGTCAGCGGGGCTGAACCTCACGAATACGCGAGTGGAGGTGGAGAAGGTCGTCGGGAGGGGTTCGGGTTTCGTCCCCGTCGAGATCCCCTTCACACCGTCAGCTAAGAAGGTGTTGGAGTCCTCGGCTGAGGAGTCGCGCCAGCTAGGTATGTGTCATTGCCTTCCCAGTCATCAAGAAGAAGAATTTGCAGTCTTAAACTTGGCTTATCTTCTGGGATTATTAAACTTGATTCTTTTGTAGCGCCTAGTTACTAGTACTTATGCTGATAATCTCTATAATCATAGAGAAGATACATGTTGACATCAATCTATTAGCATCTGTTGTTGCAAGTTAAGTTACTTAATGCTACGTAGTATATAAACTGTAAAATCAAAGAGGAGATCGGTTGAGTTTGATGTACTGCTGATGCACATCAACCTATCGTCACAAATATACGTTTAGGCTTGTGAGCTGTGGCGACATTCCAAACACACCGCCATCAAAAGTATTTCAATAATTCCTAAAATTCAGATATTCTACTAGGTGCAGAAATATTTTTCCAATATTTGTATTATCATCAAAATATTCCACTTACACATCAATTAGAGCCAAATTCAAAGTTTCGAGGAAATCTCTTCAGGCTTTTGTAGTAGTTTAGGAAAATCCAAGAGATTTTGGTGCCCTAACGGAGAATAAAAAATTACAATATTTAGTATTTCAGTGGTAATCTAACCAACAAAGGAAATTTCAATCCATGTCACGCATTTCATAAGCAAACAACGTCAGATGACTTTAACTTCTCATGGTAGAACGTAATTAGCACATTCTTAAGCAACATAACTTCATTTAGGCCCACTTTGTGGTTGATGGATTGTTTTGTGCTGAACTTATTTGTTGTGAAAAGACATATAGGCACTAAAATTGAAAAAAAGTCGGTTAGCCGAATAGAAAAATATATAAAGTTTGGTTGCATAAGATAGATAATCATAATCTACCTCAATGCCACGACATTAGTCATATTAACATTTGCTTTTAATACTGCGTACCATTATTGCACAGTGATTCCTCTTGAAGAACTCAGATAATTTTTCCTTGTAACATTAAATACCCTTCACATTGTCCAGGGCATAACTATATTGGATCAGAACACTTGCTTCTTGGGTTGATCTGTGAGGATGATGGTGTGGCAGCCATTGTACTTAAGAACTTTCAGGCTGATCTGGGCAACATACGCAGTGAGGTAAATTTACGCTGAAAACTGCTAACGAAATGGTGAGTCTTTTCACATGTATCCTCAATTGGAGACTCACATCTATGGATTACGTTGCTTCTGTTAGGTTATCAGAATGATTTCTGAAATCTCCGAAAGCGAAACTGTCGGCGCTGGAGTTGGGGGAGGAAGCACTGCAACCAAGACGCCAACACTGGAGGAGTATGGGACTAATCTAACGAAACTAGCAGTGGAGGTGGCTGAACTAAGCCCATTATATTGTATTAGGGTTGAGAATGTAAGGGAATTTATTAATAACTGGTAACTCTGAATATTTCTGCAGGGAAAGCTAGATCCTGTTATCGGAAGGAAAAAGCAGATCGAACGCGTGGTACAGATTTTGGGGAGACGAACAAAGAACAATCCCTGCCTGATTGGAGAGCCTGGGGTAGGAAAGACGGCTATCGCGGAAGGCCTAGCGCAGCGTATTGTCACCGGGGATGTGCCTGAAACAATTGAAGGGAAAACGGTATGTGCCATTTCACAACTCTTGTGCTAAATTAGTCTACAATATTGTATTCCAGGAAAAAAAAATGATATAACATTGGCTCTATATTATTTTTCCTTCTTGGATCTGTTACTTTTTTCCTTTGAGTTATTATTAACACACTAATTTGCCATTATCTAACTAATTCCACCAAACAAAGTTGATATCAAGCATGATCACTGTTGTGGTTATCTCCGGAATACTGACAAAATTTTGAAGGGTTGTTGGAGGAACTAACCCGGAATCCCTCAGTATGATTACTCGTTTATCTTTCTATATACATGTAAACCGACTCAGCTCGGCTATAACCCTACACCTGACCAAAGTATATATGAAGGGGTAGGGGTCGCTAGGATCTCATAACACCCACATAGGGTGATGGAGACCCCTCTTGAGAGCGCATCTCAGCACGCAGATAATAGACAAGAAGAAGAGTCCTCAAACAGGACTAAGGGTTTTACCGGATGATGTTTCCTTGAGCACACAGATATAGGGTGCTACCATCATTTTGTGAGTTTTGCTAGATTCTCCGCCCTATTCTAAGTATTATCACGTAATAACCCTGACAATTGGCGCAAATCGTGGGGAAGGTATGTTTAGATCAATTTCAATAGTTTTTGATGGCTTACTTTATCTAAACACACCTTCCACACGGTTTGCACCTACTGTCGGGGTTATTTCGTGATAATACTTAGAGTAGGGTGGAGAATCTAGCAATGATCGAGATCCCCTTGAGATGTCATTTGAGCACACGGGTAATGGTGAAGTCACTGGAGTGTCTAGTAGAACTCAATGGTACAACTCGGAGACCAGATTTATACAGGTCCCAGAAAACATCGTCCAGAAAAAACCCTACTCCTATTTGTGGCTCCTTCTCTATTACCCGTGTGCTCAAATGACATCTCAAGGGGATCTCGATCATTGCTAGATTCTCCACCCTACTCTTGGTATTATCACGAAATAACCCCGACAGTTGGCGCAAACCGTGTGGAAGGTGTGTTTAGATCAATTTCAATAGTTTTTGATGGCTTACGTATGTTAGGTATGACCTTGAGATAAGCCATCAAAATTTATTGAAATTTATGTAAACACACCATCCTTACGGTGGGCGCCAACTGTCGTGGTTATTTTTCTGACAATATTTAGAGGGGTGGAGCCGTCTAGTAGAACTTCTAGGGTTTCAAGGTATATATTGGGAGGTGTAAAGAGATACCGCGTGGCAGGAGCTACCTCGCCTTGTATACTTGGCCAGGTGTAGGATGGCCGAGTCGGTTTACATGTAGAAAGATGAAGGGATAACACGAACAGACTAATCTAGATCTGATGTGAGTCGGTTACAATCATATGGCGGCACTCTGTGCTCTAGTCAGACGCGTCATCGGGCTAGGCTGCTCTACACCTGCTGGAGACTTTGTCCTTTGTGAGAGCACCTGGGTCACATGACCTATTGTTGACCATGTTGTCCATTGTTTGAGTTGCCCTGAATCTTTTTTAGCATCACTAGGTGATGTGAATAATGAGTCTTAACCCATCATGTTAGGTTATCACCCTTGATATGGGACTTCTTGTTGCTGGTACAAAATACCGCGGAGAGTTTGAAGAAAGATTAAAGAAACTGATGGAAGAGATCAAGCAGAACGGTGATATCATACTTTTCCTTGATGAAGTTCACACTCTGGTAGGAGCGGGAGCAGCAGAAGGTGCTATTGACGCTGCTAACATTCTGAAGCCAGCATTGGCAAGGGGTGAACTTCAGGTAAGCACATGCATATTATCAACCCACACATCTGCTCAGATATGTTAAGTTGCTCATAGTAATTTCGAATTTTGTTTTGTCAGTGTCTTGGAGCCACTACGATCGATGAATACAGGAAGCACATTGAGAAAGACCCTGCACTGGAGAGGCGCTTCCAACCTGTGAAAGTTCCTGAGCCAACAGTAGATGAAACCATAGGAATTCTCAAAGGGCTCCGGGAGCGCTACGAGATCCACCACAAGCTCCGGTACACAGAAGAAGCTCTGATCGCTGCTGCTCAGCTCTCTTACCAATACATCAGGTTTGTGAATTCAAAGAACGCTAGTAGTATCACTATCACATACCCTGAAGTTTTTCTGACAGTCTTTTGTTTGCAGTGATCGTTTCCTCCCAGACAAAGCGATCGACTTGATTGATGAGGCGGGATCTCTTGTCAGACTACGCCATGCCAAGGTATAATGACATTTCTCTAACGATGGACCTAAACCTTTTCTAACTTCTTGCATTCAGTTTACAAGATCTGACTCTGAATTTTAAACTGTGGTGACAGCTACCTGAGGAAGCTAAAGATCTCGAGAAGAAGCTGAAGGAGATCCTCAAACAGAAGAATGACGCCATCCGTTGCCAGCAATTCGAGATGGTAATCGTTTCGTCTATTATCTTCAAAATCACATCTTATAAGAGGAAACGTTATGGTTTGAATTCTGATGCGCGCTTGCAGGCAGGAGATCTTCGCACAGAAGAGCTAGAGCTTAAGGCCCAGATCATGTCACTGGTGGACAAGAACAAGGAGATGAACAAGGCGGAGGTGGAGTCTGGCGCGTCGGCCGGGCCGGTGGTCACGGAGGCGGATATCCAGCGCGTCGTCTCCTCCTGGACCAGCGTCCCGGTGGAGAAGGTGTCCGTGGACGAGTCGGACCGGCTGCTCAAGATGGAGGAGACGCTGCACCGGCGTGTCATCGGCCAGGACGAGGCCGTCGTAGCCATCAGCCGCGCCATCCGCCGCGCGCGCGTCGGGCTCAGGAACCCCGACCGTCCCGTCGCGAGCCTCATATTCGCCGGCCCGACGGGCGTCGGCAAGTCGGAGCTCGCCAAGGCGCTGGCCACCTGCTACTACGGGTCCGAGGAGGCCATGGTCCGGCTGGACATGAGCGAGTTCATGGAGCGGCACACGGTGGCCAAGCTCATCGGCTCCCCTCCTGGGTACGTGGGCTACACGGAGGGCGGGCAGCTGACGGAGGCCGTCCGTCGACGGCCCTACACGGTGGTGCTGCTGGACGAGATCGAGAAGGCGCACCCGGACGTGTTCAACCTGATGCTGCAGATCATGGAGGACGGACGGCTGACGGATAGCAAGGGCAGGACGGTGGACTTCAAGAACACGCTCATCATCATGACCTCCAACGTTGGCAGCAGCGTCATCGAGAAGGGCGGGAAGCAGCTGGGCTTCGGCGACGGTGAGGGTGGCGACAGCTACGGCAGGATCAAGAGCCTGGTGGACGAGGAGATGAAGCAGTACTTCCGGCCAGAGTTCCTCAACCGGCTCGACGAGATGATCGTGTTCCGGCAGCTCACCAAGCTGGAGGTCAAGGAGATCGCCGTCATCATGTTGGCGGAGGTCACGGGACGAATGAGGGGTAAGGGGATCGAGCTAATGGTGACGGAGAGCTTCAAGGAGCTCGTGGTCGAGGAAGGCTACGACCCCAGCTATGGCGCGAGGCCGCTGAGGAGGGCCATCATGAGGCTGCTCGAGGACACGCTCGCCGACAAGTTGCTCGGGGAGGAGGTCAAGGAAGGAGACTGGGTGATCATCGACGCCGACTCAGAGGGGAAAGTTGTCGTCCTCAACAAGCATGACGCCTCGCCAGAGGCTCAGCCACGGGAGTTTGCTGTCTAGTTAGACTGTTGACTACTCCGTATCTTTATGTATAGGGAATTAAGCAGTTGCATAGTTTTTGTTTTGAACTTTTTAGCAGTTGCATTAAATTTGCTGTTGTTACTCCTGTTTAGCATTCTGGTAAGCGATGATTGAAAGAAAGTATACTGGAGAATCTTTTTTCATACTTCATCTTATATTATTTCCTACGGATGTGGACATCAAAAGAGCTAGGAAGTTCCAAATCAAACAAATACTTTTATGTCTAACAGTTAAAAGAATGGCGATCACTCAGAAAGTGGAAAAGCTGTACATGAAAAGCTTAAATTTCCCTGTAATGGTTGGCAGCCCCATACCGTTTGGCAATCGATTTTTTCCATTGTATTTTTCAGTTGCCGCAAATCATGCTGCAACTTGTACAGGGTCAACATTCCTACACATCGTCCTGGATATCTTCTATACAAAATGATGATACATAGTTCCCCAATGGCACTGGCAAAAGGAGACTATCCAAACAATAGGACGACCAAAAGAACCCAAGAAATTACACCTTCCAAAACAGATCAGTAACTATCGCATCTACAAAGGTTCAGAGAGCACCCCCAGATTAAGTTCTACCTAGACCACGTTTCTTTTGCTTCGGATTGGGACTTGATGATTCCTTAAAAGCTGATGGGCAAATGGTGTTTATGCCACAGCCATCACATTTGGGCCTCAGTGGTGTACAGATTGTCTGACCAAATCCAACCTACACGATATTTTAATATTCAACTGAAGATTAGCATTTCTAGGATTTTAGGTATAATCCAAATTTTATAGTTACTTGGAAATTACTTCCTCCATTCACTAATATAAGATGTTTTGGTAGGCCAATTTAGATTGTCAAACCATCTTATATTAGGGAAGGGATGGAGTAGAAAATAAAACGATTCTTGTAATGGAAAATGAATTAGTTCATTAGGGCATTACCAGTAGTGGGTTTATAGGCTCCCACTCATCCTTCGGTAACCACTTCTCAAGAGACATCCTTGTTTGCTCTGGTGTTGTAGTTTTCTGTGCAAAAATACTTGGTAAAGATAACTTGTTACAGAAAGGCAATACAAAATTAACAAACTACCTGGTTTGTTCCTTCTCGGAAGACCCATCCAAGACGGTTAGAAATGCGATGCACATGAGTGTCCACACAGATTCCTTGAGTATTCTTCCATGCGATGCTCATCACCTATTTAGTGAAAATGCTGTTTAGACAATTAAGTTTTCTAAACTGGACTACAGAGGACATAATAAGTACATAACTTACCAGATGAGCCATTTTAGGGCCAACTCCTTTAAGAGCAAGCAGATCGGTCAAAGTATCTGGAATATCCCCTCCAAATCGCTCAAGACAAATTTTAGAAGCTTCTTTTATGAATTGGGCCTTCCTCTGATAGAATCCAACCTGATTAATTTATACAGTACAACATGAATAGCTGATTCAATAGTTTCATGCAAGGGGAGCAAGATCGGCAGTGGAAACTAATAATGATGGTAAGGTGCTCGCCTCCAACAAGCTCATTTAGCAACAGTTGTAACTACCCGCACAGAATAGTAATGAAGTTCAAAGCAGGGTTATCTCAGATTCTCAGTCAAGTCTATTAACTACTGACATTCGCTCTAATTATGATGTAACAACACTTAGATGTATGAATAGCTTCAGGTACTAATAATGTAGTAGTTATTGCTTTGGAATAAATTGTGAAGGTGCCACTAGTATTGATCTTATAATTTAGAAAAAAGCACTTGCAACTTACAGGTTTGATAAGATTTGCTAGTGTGGCCACATCAGTTTTGACGATAGCATCAGGGTCAAGTAAACCATTCTCAGAGAATCGCTCCACAGCAGCTGATAAAAATTGATTACAACATACAATCATCATCTTTCTCAAGAAGGAACTATTAAGTACAACTATAGCTACGGAAAATAACTAAATACAGTCAGACCTTTTCATGACAAGACTAATTCATTTAATGGACAAACAAAAAAGAAAAGTCTACAGATGGAAAATCCCCATAGATATCGGAATCTGAAAGACCATTCCACCAATGTATATTAATACTAGTATCTCATAACAGTTTCCTGCAAATTCAATTTTATATAGAATAATCAAATAGTTGAGCAATTTTATATATTAATGGGCAAGAAATGATAAATTGAGCCAAGATCAGCCAAATACTATCCTCTGAGCAGTGATTGCTAGAGAACTAAGTCTTTAAAGTCAAACGCAATATGCTGAGGGCATGAATTTCATGGTCCTCGCAACTGAGAGTTCTCAACAAATGACACTAAGAGAACCACTGGTTTAGTTACTTTCACATCCACTATAAAGTTAAAAAAGAATGAAAAATACAGTAACAATCAATTGCCAAAAGGAGATATTTACTAAAGTATACCATGTGTAACTTCATCTTTTGTTTGGCTTGACATCATAGTTGATATCAAAACTGCAAACCTTTTTTCCTGCACAGGAAGCAATGTAGTTTATGGTTTCCTAGTTGATGAGGATCAACAGCGTTACTGATCATTATTAAGTGTAACTGGAGTTAAAGCTTTTACCAGTCAAAAGCAAACATTAGATGTGCCTATAAATATTAGCAGACCAATGTGCAAAAGTATGTATACAACAAATTGCAGTGATATGAGTTCCATTGGAAGTTAGCGGTTCAATAGGCTCAAATTCGTGGCGAATCTGCAATCTATTAGGTACACAGCCTGCATTTTCTGCCTAAGTAGCAAACAGAAATATATTTTCAAATGGAAACATAGGACAAGAATATTAGAGGAATTGGCTAATTGCATAAACCGACTCACCCTATGTATGACATATTAACCCTAAGAGGACCACGTGCTCATGTTTAAATGTACTTTGTAAACTACACATTTTTAGTTTTGATCAACTCTGACAGATACCTTGGGCGGAAGAAGAGAACCAGCCTTTTCACAGCCCATTGTATCTACAGGGGCTTCGCCTGATAACCTCATGCTTTTAATACCTCCAAGAACCACTTCCCAATTTTCTGGAGCGGCAACTGCACAAATTACTATGTTAGGTTCCTGACCAGTAAATGGGTATGAGGATCATTGCACAGTTACATGTAGGAGCAAAAAGCTTAATAAAGTAGTCAAACTGTCTGGTTTTGACACAATTGTCCTACATCGTGCAACAGTTAAGGATTCAAGTGGCACATATCTACTGATGCGTTAAGTGAGAAAAAAAAACTCAAAGTGTCACAAACCTAAGTTCAGTTGAACTTCATGAAAAATTAGGCATCCAAACAAAAGATGTATGTGGCAATCAAGGGGCTGGCATGCAGGAGCCAACATTTACGGCTAGATTGATTTCACATTACATGAATAAAAATGTTCAGTACATTCATTTTGATAATGAAGTGCGTGGAAAGAATTTGAGCACTGGATGACAAAATGATACAATTCACTAATTCAAAATTTGAGGAAAATATTGTTGGTACTGATTGAACAGGTTTGACTTGGTATCAGCTTGCAACAAAACAAATCATCTATAATTAGAACAGTACGGACATCTTAGACAAAAAGATGCCACAGTTTCTCTTTCCTGGTCTGATTATCATTATAGGAGAAAAAGATTACCTTCCACTTTCACAACAGATGAAACTCTGACCGTTTTCTCCAACCTGACTGAAGACATGAAGGGATAAGCTTCTAGTAGGACATGAGGAAAAATTTACAGCTATAATAACATGACACGGGGACATTTACAACAAGATGATCCATATGAAAGATATCACCATACCCGCGGGGGGCAACAGAATATGGTCAGATAGTTTAACTGCACAGACTAATGATAACAAGCCACACTTGAAGCAACAAATAAAAGCATGCAACAACTGGCTCTTGACATTGATGATAATTCTTTTTAAACTTAAGCTGTGCACAATATAAGCACACCCGACATGTACAGAAATTGAGTAACCAAATATGATTATGCGGCCAATCATTTTGAAGAAACATCGAAACTTAGCAGGTGAACATTTCTTACTTGATGATGCCGGTACCCTATTTGTAGATGCTGATTCTTTTGTCTCAAACTTGTCATATCGAAAGTCTTCAATATCAGGAACAATACCAACCTGCATATATTTAGATATTTTCTTGAGTGAGACCTGAATTGAACCCAAAAAAAATAACAGTTGAAAAGGAAGCACTACAAAAATGACAGCATGAATGCACAAATGCATCAAAACAGGGGAACCACAGCTGTCCAATTACATCTCAGAATAACTAAAGACTCCAGTGGACAGTAATTTAAATCAAGGATATGAGAAGTACATAGAGATAAATTATACATGGCAACGCTTCCTTTTAAGTATAGTGAGTTCGTAGGCACCTGCTTATTAGGATACTCCCTCTTTACTTCAAGCACCAGGTTCAGCCTTTTACTATTCACGGGATTCATTTCAGACTTGGAGTTGTCAAAAGAAACACTGGGTTCAAGCTTCACTTCTCTTACACCTGAAAATGCATCAATTCATGCTTTAGGCAAAAAGAATAATAATACAAAACACACTTCAGAAATAGAACATATAGATTTTAACAGTCATAGATATGACTAAAAGTGGAAAGTATTAAGTCGTAGTTGAGGTGGATAATTAGTTAGGCTGAAAATATATTAGTGATCATACTTGAACTTTTTATGTCAATAATATGACTCTTAGCTGATTCTGAACATTCATGATAATCCAAATAAAAGTTAAGCACATGCTACATGTAAAAAATATGGATTGACAAAGTATCATGATGGATCAAATCATTTAGACAAAACATCGAAACTTATCAGGTGAACTGTTCTTACTTGATGATGCCAGTACCCTCCCTGTAGATGTTGATGCTTTTGCCTCGTTCTTATCATATCGAAATTCTTGAAAGTCAGGAACAATACCAACCTGCATATGTGTAGAATTTTCTTGAGTGGGACCTGAGTTAAACCAAAAACCAGCAGCAGGAAAAGAAATGCTACAAAAGTGACAGCATTAATGCACAAAATGCATCAAAAGAAGGAAAGTCAAGCTGTCCAAATACACCTTTAGAATAATTGGATGGTCCAGCAGACAGTAATTCAAATCAAGGATATGAGAAGTACAGAGAGATAAATTATGCACGCACAGCGCTTTCTTTTTAATATGAAGACATCATAGTGATGTCTGTAGGTACCTGCTTATCAGGATGCTCCACCTTCACTTCAAGCACCCGGTTCAGCCTCTTCCTCTTGACAGAGTTCATTTCAGAGTTGGTGTTGTCAAAAGAAAGACTGGATTCACGCTTCACTTGTCTTACGCCTGAAAATGCATCACTTCATGCTTTAGACAAAACGAATAACAATACTAAACACACTTCAGAAATAAAACATGTAGATTCTAACAGTCATAGATATGACCAAAAATGGAAGTATTAAGTCGTAGTTGAAGTGGATGCGTAGTAAGGCCGAACAAATATTAGTTACCACCATTGACCTTTTCTTGCTGACAATACTTGGATAACTAACAAGAAAACTTTTTTGCATTTTTTTAGAGAAAAAAACATACTTTGTATTATACTTATGTCTTGAAATTAAAGCTTCGGGGATATGACATGCTACAGAACTAAGTGGGATAACCCTTTAAAGAAATTAGTTTCCTTAAATACCCACAACGAGCACATGACAACTGGAAAGTCTATAATAGACGACCAAATCTGCAAGCAAACACGCTGAGTTTGCACATTTTATTAAGCGAAATGAACAATTCTGGCCTCGAAGCATTCAGTGATAAGGGGAAATTTTGGTTTTGGGGTGGGGTTGCTTCCATCTTCAGCAACATTTCAAGAAAATAGCCGCAGAAAGGGGGGAAGTACTAAAATCCTACCTCTTCCTCCACAGGCTAAATACAAGAAATCAACTGAATGAAGAAGTATTGACACAATAGAATAGAAGCAGCAAACAGAGCAAGGAAATAAAAGGTACAGCACTGAATTTAATGGAAAAGCAAGATGCGAACTTTGAGCTGGGTTGAGCTCCGGGCGGGAGGCGCGGATGAGGCTGGAGGCGGGCCGCGCCCTGGACATGGAGGGGATCGATGAGAGGAGGAGGAGGCCAATGCGGGACGGGCCTTGGAGGAGATGGAAGGGCATGGGCAGGTGGTGTGCGCCACTGCGTTAGGGTTTTTATTAGCAACGGGAGGATTGTTCTTGGCTGATGGTGGTCTCTTGCTTTGCTTTCCCCTGACTTTTGGTGGGGTCTTGGTTCGCTGGTGGCGTTGAGCCGCGATGCGTGGCTTCTTTCTCGCGGTGGCCGAGCCTGTCTCGTGGGATACTGCGTCGCCTCTCGTAAATCTGCTGCCGTTGGCATCGACCTGGGCATTCCTCAAGTCGGGCCTGATAAAGCTCAAACCTAAATTCCCAGGTCCGAGTCTGGACCGGCCCGACGTTCGGGCTTTCAAATTGGGCCCAAATCCACCCTGAACAGAGAAAAGCCCGGCCCGGCCCGACAAGCCTGGCCCGGCCTGACGTTCGGGCTCAAAAATCAGACTCGAACCCGGCCCAACATGCAAGCTCGACCTGGCTTGGCCCGGGATTTTCGGGTCGGGCCGGGTCGGGCCCAGCTATAGAAGGAACCCTCTGTTCTAGTTAGGGGGTCTCCAGCGGGCCGACTGGTTCAAATGGACCCACCGGTCCACCGCGACTCAACGGCGCTCCACATTTGG
The DNA here is from genome assembly GCF_022539505.1 of Lolium rigidum. Taxonomy (NCBI): domain Eukaryota; kingdom Viridiplantae; phylum Streptophyta; class Magnoliopsida; order Poales; family Poaceae; genus Lolium; species Lolium rigidum. The sequence continues at coordinate 305,067,385 of NC_061510.1, read as the reverse complement.
GAAACCGATGTGTCGGCGCGGACAGCGCGGGTGCCCAGCCGCGGGTGTCGTGGGCCCGCCTGGAAGCGACTCGACGGTAGAAGCCTGACCGGCAGTAGCATTTGCCATCAATGTCGTCGCTGATTACTGCGCCCGCTGCCTCAACTCCTGCGCCGACATTGATGTCGATTGCGCTATAAGCTACGCGTGCGTGCACCGGCATTGATGGCCAGCGGTACTTAAACCGTTTGTCGAGGGTACTCCTCGCCAATGCCCTCTGATAGGGGCTTGGGGTTGATGGAATCCTGCAAGCTGACACGAGACATCGGTTCACAGACAAGCGGGGAGAGCGATTTACCCAGGTTCGGGGCCCTCGATGAGGTAAAACCCTTACGTCCCGCCCGTCTCGTTCTTGATTATGATGATAATGGGTTACAATGGGGTGCCGAATAGTTCGGCTGAGATCTCGTCGAGATGGCTATTGCTATGATGACCTAACTCTAAGCTTTTTCTGGCTAAGATTGCTAGGATTGATTCTGTCCCTCGGCAGCCCCTCTCATGGCCTTTATATAGGAGGCCAGGTCTCAAGAGGTCTCACCAAGCACGACTAGGTTTACAGTAATTTTAGATCCGACATTTCCTTGTTCGATCGCTTCCTTGCCTTGCTTGTCAAGGAACCTTCTGGTGCGCCGCCCTAGTGGCCCATCTCGCCTCCATGTGTCTTCATGGGCCTTCAATTAGTCAATACAGGATAGGGTAATGTGGGTTACCCAAAGGGTAGTGCCCACGTCACCGTTGATGCGCCCGCCTCTTCTCCCCCACTCCCACGGCTGCCACCATTGTCACTCTTTCGCGATCTCCCCACAATGAAGCTCCCAAAGTGGATGAAGAAGATTGCCAACGACCACGAGGTTGGGTCCTCTTCCAGCAGTCGGCGTCGCCAGGATTCTCCGCCTCGGCGAAACCCTGTGCGCGCCCGCCTGCTTCCTCCACCCCGCAGCCCGCATAGTTTGTCGGTCCACAGGCAGCAGGCTCCTCCTCCGTATCAACCGGGCCGCAACATGCGGTACGTGCCGGTGTAGGAGGCGCATCGGCAGTGGGCGTTGGGCGGGCCCTGCCGCCACCACGACGTCTCCCTGCCGCATGGGTGGCAGAGATGCGTCGGAAAATCGAGCGGCTTCCACCGGCGCTGCAACACGAGCAAGTGTACATGCACGAAGACTACTGGCGCACCTTCCTTGCCTTGGAGCACGAGGCGCTTGACGATCCGCGGTAAGCAGGATTTCATTCCGGGCGACGTCGCGCTCGACAGCGAAGACGAGATCGGGTATGAAGACGAGGAGGACAACAAGATGGAGGACGCGTCTCCAGCCGCTATGAAGCTAGAGGTGCTCGTCCCCGACGACTACGAGGAGGAGGCGGCCACGGACGCTGCCCTGTCCACGTCAAAGGCCGACGAGGAGTCCAAGTGGTCCTTTGGTGTGCCGGATCTACTCACAATTTCTCACCGGAGGTGGCGGCAGTGTGGGCGATTTCACAGCGAAGGATGCAAGGGATTTGGTACCCAATAGGCCTCTCCGGCCTAGACATATAGAGCGATGTCTGTTGGGTTTTTAGGGTACCCGATAAAATTTTCCATACCAGTTTGGTTTTGAATATCTGATCGGCGCACGAAAAATCCCAATGCTAAAAAACGACCTGAGTTTTCCAGTTTCGGGTTGTTATCAAGGATCTAGCAGAGCCCCCTCTAAGAGGGGGCATGTATGCGTGGCGGAATCAAAACTACCAGATCCTCGTTAAAACCACTACTTAGGGTAGACTTGTCGACTGGGCATGTGTATGTGGCGGAACCAAAACTGCAATCTTGTGTAGTCAACCCAAAATTATGTAGTCAAATACATGTATTTTTATGGATTTTTTATAATTCTTTTCATGATTACCGCTTGTACCATTAATTACCTATAACGTGGCTCCGCCTATAATGTATACCCTGGGTACCTATCGCTAATCGTGCCTCCTTGGCCTCCCTCTCGCTTGCTTGAAGTAGCCGACGTCTCTCTCCTCGAGCCCTAGCTGCTAAACGCTGCCACAATTCGATCTCGAGGAGCTTCTGAGGGCTCGGTGTCGCTTCACCCCCTTTTTGGTCATCCTCCAATATTCCATTCCCGATTGGGCTTCGGCAACAATGATCTTGACCTCCATAAGGTGTTCGCCAAAATACCCAGGAGGTAATTTGGAACCAATTTGTCCATTGAGTCTTATGCTCTTTGTTCATTGTGGTTGTCGTTGAACTTGACGTTTGGGAGATGAGCTCGACTATGGGTGATTTTTTTTAGATGACTCAATGCCAAGTTATGCAGCCACTAAGATTTAGAGGATGATTATCTGATGCTTGCTTAGAGGGAAGTTGAGGGTAACATGAAGAGGAAGCATCCCAACGGGTGAATGAAGATTCCCTGAAACATAGAGAATCCATGTCTAACTCATGCTTGACTACATTGTGAAGATCCTGCATACCCTCCATATCTCTTCTGGCTACTCCTGTGAATTTCAAGGGGAGCTATTTGTGCAGATTGTGAGACTATGAAAGGCAACTAAAGGTGCTTCACTTAGGGGAGGAATGTAACAGGAATTTGGGTATAGTGTTTTTCTATAATGTATCGGCGGCAACGCGAGTGGTCACCGATGAAGACAAAAAATCCTGAAGTTTGTGAAGAAGTTTGCATAGTATGCGATGAATATATTTGGATCTGAGTACCTGAAGGCATCTCATGTCGAGAATACATCAATGATTTTGGTAATGGATGAAACAAGAGAAAATATAAATCATGATCAACTAAGCCCTCTCGAGGGCTTTCTTAAGAATAAGAAAGAAGAATCTTATGGAAATAGCATGGAATAAGGTTTGATCCTATTCATGGGGATTCCCTAAATATTCCATTCCAAAATCGAAACTGTGGTTAGTGATGCTTGGGAGCATTGACTACATAAACTAGAGAAGAAGAGCTATCCTATATCATAAGATGATAAGTGCATTGGGCATTCATGTCTTAAAGCTCAAACACATAGTTAATCAGTTAATCATGTTGTCATTAACACCCCAACCAGTTTGGTGGATTTGTCCTTCAATAGTAGCAATCACCCTACAGGTGGAATATCAAAATCCTCATTACTTGTGTGAATTATATTCCGCACGCCACTAATGCGTGACAATGGGTCACAGACACGCCACCATTAACACAAATACTCATGGCGTATGTAACTATAGTGGTACATCAATTATTTAATTTTTCAAAATTTTATAAATTTTCTAATTATTTAATTTTACAGCATTATCATGTAACAGAAGTATTATTAACACCATCAACAAACTTTGTTCAACATATATAAAGCTAGCTAATTGGTTCACCTTTGATTTCACTAGACGACTCTAAGATTAGGTTCAAACAACAAAACAAGCTAATTTGTTCACCAACAACAAAATAAATAAGTAGAACACCCAACTACTAGATTATGTCAATCACAAACATCACACTGAAGTTCTTGTGTGTGGTGGTCCTAGTAGAGAGTAGCACAACTTGTCCAACCCGCAACTCGTATTTTCCCCTATGAAACTCCTTATGCCTCTCTTTGTTGAAGGATATGTGTCCATCCGCCTCCGTCTTGTAAGCAACAACGTCAACGTCAAGGGATCCAATATGTAGTCCCACAAAGCCTTCACATGTGATGCTAATGGAGGAAGCCATCTTCCTAGGTAATTTCTAGGATACTGACATGGGCAAAAATTCAAAACAACAAGATGTAGATGACCGCCACAAGTTGTGGACACAAACACAGAAAGAATAGTAACTTTAAAGAACATACTATATTGTGTTTTACAACATTTGTCTTTGTCAAATGGGTCACAAATAAGTCCACAATAAAGGAATTGGTCGGTCGTAGGCTATCGAAGAGGTGATCTTCCTCATCCTCGGCAAGGTTCCATTTTTTGGCGATAATGGTAGATTTAAATGGGTCTTCCTCGCCACCACTGACATAGACAACACTTATCCTCGGCCAAAAGAAAAACATATCAGTTCTCCACCTGTGAGACCTTCTGAGTAATGAATCACGCTCATCTTTCACCACCAATGCAGGCCTTTGTCCGTACTTTTCTTTTACATCAAAGTTATATGCAAGCGCTTGTTTTTGAAAGTGCTTACCCTCCCATGTTTTGTCATTGATGAACGACCTCGCATTGCATGGGATGATCTGCACGGAACAAAATAGGCACACATTACATAAATGATAAAAACACTAAGTGTATGAATAAAGTGTATTTCTGAAAGACTGAAGTAAACACTAAAAGAGGAAATGGATAAAGTGTATGAATAATAATGGTTCATTACTATAAATCTTCGAACTCCACATACATATAAACACTATATCGTAATACCTTCAACAATATAGATTCGCACTCACTATTGCAAACTTGACAGAATGACATATGTTATCAAGAAAAAAATAAATTTAGCATGAACTTCACTAAATATTAGACATATTGAGTGTTATAAATTTGACGAAACATATATTTTGCCAAAACATTGGCACTCATTTCTACGTACATGCAAATCAACTGAATAATATATATGGAAACCTCTCATGATTAGTAAGACTACTCATTCACATTTGAGATATAAATTTAGCTAACACAAAATAACTATTTCATGTAAACAGTTTAACCAATTTATCCACAATTTAAATAATTCATGTAACATTTATCTAATCATTTATCTCACAAATCATGTACATAATTTAAATATTTTATATAAAAAATAGTCCAACTCATCTAGCAATTTAACCAAAAAATTAATCTAACACTCTTCAAATGATCTAAACGATTTAACTCATGCATGGAGGCGTGTGGCCAGTGGACGGAAGCGCGCGACGGCTGAAAGGGCATGGAGCCCGCATGTGTGTTTTTGGTAATTCATAAATATCTTATCGACTAATATTTGCATTGAGTTTTGAAGGGTTTGTCCATTGACATTGAAGTAATGACCAAAGTGACATTCAAGGTATGATCAAAAGAATGACCATATAAGAGTTGAGTGTATTGGAAGCATGTCTTGAAGAATATGGTTTAGTGAGCATTCGTGTTCATCTTCAAGGTATAATCATAATAAATAAAGAAGAAATGATACAAGTTTGATCAAGATAAAGTGCAAATATTTGGTTCAAGTTGATCAACAAAAAAAAAGCATTCATGATGTACCAAGTGGGATCAAGTGATCTCGCGGTTTGGTAGCAAAATTTCAATTGTGGGTTGGTAAGAAATTTTCAAATTTTCTTTGGGATCTCATGGTATATATGATGTTTCTATATGGTCTTTGGTATCTCTACATGGACTTTCACCAAAAGAAATATCTCATGTAGACCATGAGATGATGATCTCAAGGTGTGGTTGTCATCCGGTTGACAAGTCAGGATCAAGATTATTCATATAGAATATATCATATGCTTGAAGCTGGCCGTCCATTTGGGGGTAACGTACATGTGAAAGTGTACCTAAGAATAGGCTCTCCCATAGTGGTGTGTGAGGGAGTAATCTGCAAGATTTTGCAAAAGAAAGCACAATTAAGAACATCATTCCATCTTAAGCTGGACACGATCGCTATCATCAAAATGAACTAGAATGCGCAGGGCAAAGGTTTTAGTTGGCAGACGAGGTTATACAATAGATAGTCGTACTATCAATTAAGGGAGTCTCTTGAGTAAGTAACTTGATCATATCATTTATATAAATATCAAACCTTTGTATAGTTGGCATCATATTTATTGGTTTTTATTTAATTTTATCCATATGAGGATCTATAGCTTGTAGTTATCTTCATAACAAGCTCAATTTCATCAAAATTTATTTCTTATGGAAAAATTCTTGTGTTTGTTTATATTGGAGGTGTTACTGGTTCTCTTTTATATAGAGGTCAAACCTTTCATCTTGTGGTTTTATCCATGTTTGTTGGACTGTGATGTTCCTCTGCATGATAATGAGCTTGTTGCTATCTTCTAAACGAGCCCCTCGTGGAAATCCGAGTTTGTATGCTCAAGTAATGGTTGTTTTCGTGTCGGTATTCCTCTAGTTTTGGGGAGGCCGAAGTCTCTGGCGTAAAAGATCAAAACTCCACCATGTGTATTTTGACCTGGACCAATTGGTGCGACTCGCATTGACTAGTCTAGAGACTCTGACAAGAATTTTGGCAGTAAAGGGTCCTTCTTCCCCAATGGTTTCTCGTCCTTCCTTGCAAGTTTTCTCCTCCATTGTTGACCTTCTTGATGATGTTATCTCTCAATTCCTCCAAATACTTTTTCATCGTTTTGAGGAGAAAGAGAGAGGTGATCTAGATCAACATTTTCACCAATCATTATCTTCTCTTAATGAGGGAAACCTATTGGATCTAGATCTTGAAGTATTTTGTGGATTTCCTCCTTTGTTCTTCCTCTAATATTACTCCACAACATTAGTTGTTGTGGTGAGATTCAGGAGGGAAATATTTCAGCACTTCTTGTGTTCTTGCCATTGCATTTGGTGCATAGATTTAACTTATCCATGCAGATTTGTGGAAGAGAATGTTGATAAGCTTGTTACACTTGGGTTATTGTACCCGAAACTTAATCATCTTGTGTTATTGGAACCCTAGACAGATTAATGACTTGGTGGTGTCATAGAGCTCAATCATTGTGGTGCAAAGGTCGGTGGCGATTATTGGGTGTTATATTGTGATCCAAATTCATATATTAAAGGGTGGCTAACTTCTGACGAGCGAAGCGAGGCCCGTCGCCGGTAGGCTTATCAGATTATAAGATAACCCACGGTGTTTGTAAACACTCCCCGATATAGTGAAGTTTTGATGGCTGGCGCCCGTGGTTTTTCCCCTTCTGTGCTGGAAGGGGTTTTCCACGCTAAATCTCGTGTCTCTGTTGCGTTTTCTTTTATCCTTCTTCGTTATTTGCTTATCGCTTTTATAACATTGGGGACATCCAATTAAGTTGTGGGGATTTCTCTAAGCTTGTATAGGTTCGGTGACCACCTTCAAGGGTTTCATGGTGGATTGTGCCATCCTGCATTGTGCAAGAGCTCGAGAAGAATACAACGAGCCATGCATTCAGGGGGGGGGGGGCATTTGGTCTCTACATACCTCCAATGGGGATTAGCTTCCTTTGTGACCTGAACTTCGGGATACATCGTCATCTCCTTGTACCTCGATTATTTATATACCCGAACTCTTCACTTATACATAAATACATTTGGTCTCTACATACCTCCAATGGGGATTAGCTTCCTTTGTGACCTGAACTTCGGGATACATCGTCATCTCCTTGTACCTCGATTATTTATATACCCGAACTCTTCACTTATGCATTTTTCTTTGTGATAGTCTTTGTGATTGAAGTTATATATGTTCCTATCACGTAGTTGCTTATCTAGTTACCGTAAGTTATTCATGCACATAGTTGAGCCTAATGTATTTATGTATTTAAGTTTTGTATTTGATATCTTGGGGTAAGTTATATATCTTGTCATAGTTTAAATGTTTGATCCGAGTTGGCTGTTGTGATGGCCGATCCTTTGGCGTAGGCTCTGGTTGATGAGTTCATGATGCATGGTTCTTGCGGGCGGATGAATGGAAATGCTAGTACATCTGGTAAGGTGTTTGCTCTACGAGGTTTCTAAAGTCTCTCTTCAAGGAGACGTATGTTGATCATTCTTGTTACCCGGTGTGTAGGCGGCATGTTGATGGGCTGATTTTTGTGAAAGGTGTCCATACTTAAGATAAAAATTGTGGGTTGTTTTGTATCACATCGCCTTTCTGAAGAGATATCAATTATCAAACCCATATTAACGTTCAGTGATGTAATAAGACCAATTTAGTTAGTACATTACCAAGGGGCCTGGCCGTGCAAACGTAGATTTGCGGCCGTTTGGAGCTTCTTCGTCTGAGTAAGATGCTGGAGGAGTTGATGAAGTGACAGAGTACATGAACTGCCGCTTCAAGGCCGGCCACATAGTCATGCTCTGAACCGGTACGTGAGCGGAAGAGGCGATTAGGAGAGGCGGCGGCCAGAACCCATCTAGGGTTCCGTTCTCCTCGCCGGCGATGCTGTCAGTTCGCTCCGCCTCCGGTGTCCTTGAGGTCTTGGAGGTGTGGCGGACCACCTCGCCGGCGGGAAGTTCCCCTTTTTTTGGAAGTTTAGTGTCTTTTTCGGGATGGTGAATCATGTAATCAAAATAAGGTACTCTCCGCTCTATTCTCGTTTCGGTGGTGCATCTAGCGCTAATGGAGGATGCGTGGAGTTGTGTGCCCGGTGGATCTTTTAGGATCCACTCGGTTTTCGTATTCGTTGGTATAGTTTCATGTCAGTCTTTCCCGATCTACGAATGATATCATTGACGATGGTTGCTGCTATGGTGCGTTGGTTCTTTAGGGTCTTAGCACGATGACTTTCCGTCGGCCTACTATAAGAAGCTCTACTACGACAAGCTTTGTCCAACTTCGATGATGGAGGACAGCGCTCCTTCGACTCGTGCTAGTGTTTATAGTCTTCGCTAGGCCGGTGATTCAAGTACATATTTATAATTTTTATTACTTTTTAGGTTGTTTGTACTATTGTTGATGATTATTAATAGAGGTGGAATTTCCCAAAAAAAGAAAGAGTACATGAACCGTCGGCATCTCTCTACATTTCGTTTTTCCTTAAAGTATGAAGAAACCTTAGCTCTACCGTCATCTATAAGTCACATAATTTTCGTTCAAACATGATTGGAACGTTAATAGAGTCTATATGATTCTCCAGTTCAAGTATAATGCGGCGAGATATTGGCTCCAACCGATTAGAAAACAACGAGTCGCGTTTAGGAGAAGTCGCTCCCCAGTCGCGTCCCCCAAACGCGCCCCAAACATTAAAAATAATTTAAATAGATAGAATAAAACTCTTTAGTAATATTTACATCGGTTCAACATAAACAAATTACATATAAAACTTCGAAAAAAACATAGTTAAATTACATATAAATTATTTTAAACTACTTCTTCTACTTCTTCTTCGATGATGGCCCCGCCTCATCGTCGTCATCGCGGTGGCGTTTCCTGCTCGTCACCTCTTCCGAAGAGGCGGTGTCGGCCGACGCGTCGGAGTCCTCCTCGTCGTCGCCGGTGCTCGCCGGCTGCGCCTTGGCCTTAGCCTTGGCCTTGGCGGCCTTGGCCTTCGCGTCCGCCTCCGCCTTCGCACGGGCCACCGCCGCCGCCGCCTCCTCTGACCCTTCTTCCTCCGCGTCCTCCGCGCTGTCAAGTGGCGGCAGGGAATCGTCGCCGCTGCTGGGCGTCCGGGCTTTGTCCCACCAATGGCGCCATCCAGCAGGCTTTCCCTCGCTAGAGGTGTCGGACGGGAGCTCAGAGATGTAGCTCATCATTGCTGGAGGTGTCGGATGCGGCCGGTGAAGATCCAAAAGCGCCGACGTACGAGTCTTATTGAGCGCGGATGAACGGCGGTTGCTCTTCCGAGGAGTCCCCGCTCTATTCCGGCGGTTGCCGCATCGTCGACGCGGTTACCAATGCGACGGTTCCGCTTCCCGGCAACTGCACCGTCGCTACGTAGGTGGCGGTTGAGCGTCCGAGCCGCTGATGCGTTGGGCCCGCGTCGCTTCGCCTCGCTTTTCGTTGTGTCCGGCGTGCCCGGTGTGTCCCCTGTGGGACGGGGACGGGCTCGGGGCGCCGGACACCGTATTGGGCCGCGCCGGACAAGAAAAGCCTTTGGGGCGCGCGGCTGGAAACGTCTTTTTGTCCGGCGTGCCCAAATCGTTTCTCTAAGTCGGGCCGCCCCATGAACTAGGCCATGCACCAACCAACCCTGAGACATGCGACGCGGTGAAATGCACATGTCTGTCCGTAAATAAGTGAACGTTTAGCCTCAAATTTTATCCTTAAAAGAGTGTACTTCTACTTTTTCAATGTATTTTAATGTAGCAACAATTGCTTCTGCTTCATTGCACGAAAATCAAATCCAATAATATTCGCCACGGAGAAAGCTAGTACTCTCACGTGCGTTTCATATTAGTGTCCGGTGATTTCAATTGAGTGAAAACTAGCAAACCAAAAAAAACTAGTAGTAATTTGTTTTTACTTATTACACATGTTTAAAGCATGCCTCATCTACCGCCGTGGGTATTCATCACGTGAACCCACACTGAGATTCTTAATGTCACCCATATGTGTGAATAATACTTTCCCATTATATATTGTGCTCCAATTTCAACAGATTAGATTTCATATCACATAATTAGAACCTATGAACGGGAGCAAAGAACCAGAGAGATGTAAGCACACATGAGAATCGGAGACATCGGGATGGTAGCAAATCGCTGTTGCAAACAGCTCTGGAATTTCTCGCCTCAAAGTTCTCCGCGGATTCCGTGATCCATACCTTGTTGTGCTAATCGACTGGCTTTGTGAAAGTTTGCATGAAGAAGAAGCGCTCTAGCACGTCCCGACTACATTGTGGGAAAGCATGGTCAGATGGCATGGGCATTGCTCTGAAAGGGAGCGTGCTTCCTGCCGGAGACCGGAAACCTCTTGGAAGGGACTGTGGACTCCATCAGCGGACACGGCCGAGGAGGCGAGGAAGCTTCGCCCAGATGGCGGTTCGGCACCTTGTACAAGCTTAACGACGTCGATGGCTGCTGCTGCGTTCTGTCCTGCAACAACATGTATGGGCGTGCACAGTGAGCGGGCCGGGTGGGCCGTGGCCCATCCAGATTTCTGGAAAAAAATTGATGTACCCCAAATATTCGTGGCCCAGTAGCTTCGCCTGTCATTGTCAACGACGAGCAGAGCAACCCGAGCGGAGCTTCCCTTTGTCCCCATTTTTTTCATAAAGACTAGTAAAAATGCCCGTGCGTTGCTACGGGGCAACAATACAGATAAATAAATCAAATATGATTAAAATACAAACATGACATCACTAACCTACAATGATTATAAGAGGGAGCAAAATGTGTGGTATTTGAAAAATCTTGCGACCCCCAGTGAAACCAAATGAACAATCTTAGGTACATTTTATTCCAGCGTGATATATGAATTCATCCTAGACATAAGTTAAAAAATAAGTACACACCAAAATAATCCTACCTATAATCAATTTAGGTAAGTCAATTTTGATCAAGTCAAAAATTAGCTTTCTATGCATAATATAACAAGTGTACATGCTTCCGATTTTTCAAAATATTCAGTTAAAACAGTATAGTTAATAGGCTGAGGATAAACGTTTTTCTCTAAATGAGGATATTGGATATCTTAATGGTTCTTGATTAGTCCAAAATAAGCAAATGTTCTGGACAAAATTTATATGAAATTAGAGCATCTCCAGCCGCGTTCCCCAAAGTATCTCCAAACGGCGTCGGATCGAGCGTTTGGGGAACGTGTTTCGTTTGTGCCGCGTTTGGGTGACGTCGCTCCCCAGCCGCTCCCCAGCCGCGTTCCGCAAAGGCCAAACCCGAATAAATATAAGTGCATGATAAAGGTTTTCATACAAATTTGATTATATATTACAAAGTTTGAATGAAAACAGCTATATTTCATCTAAACCCTAGCCTACTGGCCGCCCAACGGTGCGTTCGACGGCCCTGCTCCGTCGTTGCCTCCCATCCGCCGCAGCTCCTACTGCGCGCGCCGCCTCTCCATGCGTAGGGCGGAGGCCAGACGCCGCTGCTCCAGCAGCGCGTCGTCGCCTGCCCTACCCTGTTGCGCCGCCTGGAGGGAGAGCTCGACGGCGCGGCGAATCTGCGCGTCTTCGCGGGCACGGGCGTCGTCCCGGAGCTTCTTCTCTGACTCGAAGGACTCGACGAGTGCTCGTTGCTGATCCGCCGCGTCGTCTGGGTGCGGCTCGTCGTCGTCTGGGTGCGGCTCGTCGTCGTCGGACCATCGAAGTCGTCGTCGTCGTCCTCCTGCTCCGCCTCGTCCTCCTCCGCCTCATCTTCCTCCTCCTCCTTCTCTAGTTGCGCCGCCAACGTATTCGCCCCCCCCCCGAGTCCACCTCCGTTGCCGCCAGCGCTGCCTCCCGCTGCTGACGCTCCTCCGCCGCCTGCCGCTGCTGCTCCATCGCCTCCCACCATTCACGGTACTGGAAATCCCGCTCCATGTGCAGGCGATGCCGCTCTACGCGCCACCTCTCGCCCATCTCCTCCACCTGGCGCCGCCACGCCTCTTCCGTCGTGGCAGTGTCGAACGCCGCTATGGTGTCCGCCAGCGCCGCCTCCTCCCATGCCGCGTTCTCCTTAGCTTCGGGGTTGAAGTCGAACTGCGATGCTTCGGGTGTTGGAGGTGGTGGTGGAGATGGTGGTGGAGGAGGGAACTGGCCGGCGCCGGGGCGGTTCATCATTACGCAGGGCTGTGCTTGCAGCGGAGAAAGGGGTGTTGGGGGCATTTTATAGACGCCGGCGTCGCCAGAAGAGGCGGGAAGATAGCGCGGGAAGAGGCCAGAAGCGGCGGGAAGAAAGGGCAGGAACGCGCGGTGGCGTGCAACGCCGGCAACGCGTGGAGGCTATGCAGCACCAACGAGACGTCTCGCCTGCCCCTCCGTTGCCATTAAGGCAAAGCTGCGACGCTTCGTTCGGGTGTCACTGCGCGCCAATAATTTCCGTCGCGAGGTAGGCGACTGCTAGGTTTAAACTTGAATGTGCCGTTGACGCGTTGGGCCCGCGTCTCCTTGCCTCGCTTTTCGTTGTGTCCAGCATGCCCGGAGCGTCCCATGTGTAGCGGGGACGGGCTCGCGGCGCCCGGCACGTATTGAACCACGCCGGACAAAAAAAAGGCTTTGGGGCACGCAGCTGGGAACATTTTTTTGTCCGACGCGCCCCAAATCTCTTTGGGGACGTTTTGGGGGACGCGGCTGGAGATGGTCTTAATAGTTAGAATTTAGAGATCAATTATTTTCATACAAATTCATATAACTCTACGGTACAAAGAAGTATAAAAATATCCATGGCCCAAGTATAAAAAAGAGCCCATGTGTATTATTCTCCTATTACGTGAATAAAAAATCTCTTACCCTATCTGCACACAGCATCTTTTCTTCCTCTCCTCTTACCAAATTCCCAAATTTGTTTGCCTCAGCCGCTGGACTTCTCCACCCTGGTGCCGCTGCTCCCTAACAATCTCACTGGTGCCGCCGTTCTCGCCCATCTCTGACCTTCTCCTCCGGTGCCCCTTCGTCCCGCACCCTTTCTTCCCCGGCTGGAGGGTGCACATCGGGGATGAGGAGCACGCAGGGAACTCGAGGTCGCGCCGGAGCCCGGATGCGTGGCTGCGCATCCTCTCGCAGGGAGCCCGGAGCCTGGATGAGGAACACGACATCCTCTCGCCCGTCCCCTCTTCTACCTGGGAGCTTCCCGTGGGACGAGCAGGTTTTCTCTCTTGACTCCTGGACTTGGACGCAGACCTGGCTGTGCGTGTGGCCGTGGGGGTTGGCCGGTGGCACGGTTGGCGGCGGCGGCTCGTCTATTTACTGCCGCACGCAGGCACGCCGAGGCCGTGTGCAATGAGGAACACGGCATCCTCTCGCCTTGCTTCAAGTTCCAAACTGTTCGCAGGTGCAGCAAGCTTTTCCACGTCTCCTTTGTGCCAACCTGTAAATTTATCCTTATCTAGTGCAGTCACCGTATTCACCTCTTTTGATTTTTCTTTTCTGATTCTTGCATATTATAGTTGGGGCAAGTTCTAATTAGGTTATAAATCATGAAAATGTACAACTAATTAACTAAGAGGGTACTTTAATGAAATATAGCAGCAGAAAGAATCGAATAGGATTGATGACGAACAGTCAAACTATTTGATTAAGTTATACTTTGGAATAGTTCCTTTTTGTTTTGAAGTAGCTTATATAATTGCTTTACATTTCCTGATATAATTTCCAGGAGGTATCCTTGCACCAAAATGACCCACATATTATGAAATAATGAAAGTGGCCTAAATATTTACAGCTTGTTGACTTTCAACAGTTAGGTGCACAGCTGAAAATTCAGTAGAACATGGTGCTCCTCGAAATACTGGTCATCTGGAACTTTGGCAACCTTTGGCTTTTCAAGTTTGGCAGTCCGTCTAAAAGCAACTCTATCCAACTGAGAAGATCACTATACTTACCAATGGACCTCTTACAAATTGGGCCAACATTGTTCTCTCTGACAAGAATGCAAGTCCTGTAATAGAGGTTGGTTATTTGATATCTTTTGCTTTCGTGCTGTATTTAATGCATTTTAAAATATGATAAGTTTAAACTGTTCACTGTTAATATTGACTTACATGTTGCTCTTGTGCAGAGTGTATGAAAATGATTAAAACGGAAACGTGTTCACTATTCCATGTAATAGATATGCGGAATTTAATACATTTCTTGATCCCTTAGCTGTGATAGTAGTTCTAGAGTGCACTCTGGATATCACATTGATTCCCCTCAGCTCTCAGAGAAAAGCTGCTTCCTTTCCACCTCTCCTTGAAGCTCTAAAGCATGCTCAACATACTCCAGAATCAAGTTTTTTCCTCCACTTTTTGTCATTGCTTCATTTCCACGTCATCTTTCCATCCTTCTATTGCGTCTTGAAGAGCAATGTTCAGGTAGAATGATATTTCTGTGATGGGTCCTGTTTTATGCATGTTCGTGCTAGGAATGGGATCAAGTAGAGTATTATGACAGATTTTACAGGGAAATAATCAGCCTTTGGATACACATATTATCTAGGGACATTTCACTGTGGGACTATATTATAATCAACCTTAGTATAGGATCCACCCTAATATTTTATTATCTGAATTCACCTACATGCTACACTATTTATACGGCACTGGCAACTAACATGGAATTTCCTTTGACGTTTTGTATGTAGCACAAATTTAGCACATTTCGGGCAAATGAAATAAACCTTTGAATAAGCACATTTAGAGGGGAGACAACCATTATAGGATCCACCCTAATATTTCATTATATGAATTCACCTACATGCTACAGTATCTATACGACAGTGGCAACTAACATGGAGTTTCCTTTTGATGTTTTTATGTACCACAAACTTATCACATGTATGGCAAATGAAATAAATTAGTGAATCGGCACATTTGAGGCAAAAGTCAACATCATCTACTTTGGGTCAAGGGAGATGCAGGAGCTGCAAAAGCTTTTGCAATTCCATGAAAGGTATATCTCCATTTCTTTTACCAAGAACTGTGGGGCAAAACCCCCACATCATTTTATTTTATATAAATAAGAATATTACATGCAAGTGTACAACTATACATAAAAGAAGAGTTACAAAAGATTGTTAATCCATGCCATGAACACATCAGCATGTTTACTCCTCACCCTATGCACATGCATGGTGGACTCATGAATAAGCATATTCAGATGTATTGTAACTGAAAGTGAGTTTGTGTGATGAAGAAGTTTCTCTGGTTGCAGCTGGCGAACATGGTGTTCTTATTTGCTGAGCTACCGCTTATGCAGTACTACCTGGTGTTGTCCAAGCCCTCCATGGTTGCTGCTGCTGCTGTCTACACAGCCAGGCTCACACCTAAAAACATACCTCTGTGGACCGACATGCTCAAGCATCATACTGGCTTCAGTGAATCACACTACTACTGTAAGCATGCACACCTACTGACTTGACTGAAATCTCTTTTTTGATTAATTGTATGATGAAGCAATTTTGATTAATGAAACATCATTCCCACCAAATCAGCCTCACATGAGCATATATATTTACTACAAATCAGAGGCATAAGCTGATACATGGCATTAAAATTTGATGACATTATAGGGTAACTAAATATCATTCACCCATCATCCACCATTCAAATTCAAGCCGCGAAGGTCTTTTATAGGAGTACACAATTAAAGACATTTTGCTGAAATATCTCATCATTTTGTTGAAACCTGTCCAATAATATAAGACATTTTGTATAGCTAAATTTTAAGAGATTAACTAAAAACATAAGCAATGTAATTACAACACCACATCATGTAATAGTGAACACGCATCACATCACCTCGTATTAGTGATTCTCCACACCTATGGACATTAGGTTTGCTCTCATGACTGTAGACAGTGCCACAGCTCTGTACAGAACTGATTTCTCAGGTAGAGGGGAGCTATCAGCAAGGCAAATGCATATGGCTAAGTTTCTGAGGAGCCTTCAGAAGTTAGCAGACGAGGACAGGAAGTTATTCTCTTAATTGTCAACATATCCTGAATTTTGAAGTGTTTGATTATGTCTCAGCATTCATTGAGGTGGTGTTTACACTTATCAACAACCTATCTTGATAAAATAGCATGTAGTTTATATTTACATCAGTTGATTAAACAACCCATGTGAGTGTGTTTTGGAGTTGCTGTGGTTATCACCAATCAAGTATTGGCACAAGTGGATGGGTCTGTGATGTTTGCTGGGCCACAGGAACATAGGTGAGATCAACCAATATAGATAAACCTAGTGCGGTCTATTTATACACTGATAAACTGAGTGCGGTCTATTCATGGCCCCAACATGGATGTTGATGGCCACGCCACGGATCTTGATAACCCTGCCGAGGCCACTGCATCAGAAGCTGAACATGAAACTGAGAAGATAAAAAATAGAACAAGCTTTAGGAGCCCCATGTCATGAGATGCCTGCCAATGGCCAAGCCTCCCAAAAACAAGAAAAAGAAGAAGCGTGATGCTTCAGTGGATGTTGAGCCTGAAACGGTCAGCAATGGGAAGAAGCAGAAGTCCAGAACCGAGGGTGACGATTAGACTATAACCTCTCTGCGCTGCTTCATGAAATTAAACATCTAGTATCTGATTTTTGCATAGGCATGGATCTAATTTGGTCTCAACCGTTGAAGCCTTCACCCCAGGGTGGTGCGGATGACATTTTCAGGAAGCCTTCCAACTATTGCAATTTTCTTCTGCTGTTTTGTTTTACTGTTTCGTGATTCATGATTCATCTAGACCAATATAGAATCAGTCATACATTTTTGCATGCAGCATGAAGATGAAGGATAAGAAGAGGCGATGTCTTCGACTGGTTGGAGAGCCAACCTGGGCGTCAAAGAAGAGGCGGCAGACCAATGAGGCAGATCACGGGGCTTCGGCGAGGCGGCAGACCTCAGGGCGTCGGTGTTGGCAACCAGTGTTTTCCAAGAAAGCAGGCGTCGGAGAAGAGACCGCAGACCACTGGGCGGCGAGGTGGTTGCCGGACGGCAGGCATGGGAGAAGAGATGGCAGCGTGAGGGTGAGAAGAGGCGGCAGCGTTAGGGGAGAGATGATTTCCTATTCCACCCAGCTGATTCATAGGGATACATCTGGGCTGATTGGTTTCCTTGTACGTCTGGGCAGATTTTTTTCCTTGTACGTCTCGGCTGATACGTCTCCGCTGATTGTGATTGATTGCTGGATTCCTTATACGTCTGGGATGATTTGGTGGGACGGGATGGACAACAAAAGAGTTGGGACGGAGAGACGACGAAACGGACGAAACTATGGGGAGAATAGGGATTACGTTTAGTCTTTTTAAGTAGTAGAGATTATTAATATCATGGAGATACTAATTACACCTAGCCCTCTGCAATAACATGATGCTCTAATAGCATGAAGGAGGCATACAACCAAAAAAGAGAAGAATTACAGAAAATAAAAGTTTCGCTACAGAGATCGAAAACTTGAAACAACGACACTGACACCACCAAGACAACACCAGAAGACCAGCTTCTCCATAAGCGACGCCTCCAAAAAAGAAGCAGTGCCCAAACGTTGTTGTCGCCCTCATAGATATTAGGTTTTCACCCTGAAGAAAGTTCTCCCTCTCAAAACAGAATATTGCCAGACACAACCAATTAAATTTAGACCTTGGATTTTCACCCTGAGAGATAGAACTCTGAAATTTTCCTGTGCAGCCGCCCCCCACATACAAGTGGATGTTTGAAGTCCCGAAGCTCCAAGCCAATTCCACCTCACCACCAAGATCCGACCACCATTGCTCTTTCACCGATCTATGCTTTTATGACCTTCTTCGCCAGCACCATGGAAAGAAAACGAGCTCCATGATATTAACAGCCAGCAGAGCTTCGAAGCACTCCTTCTGAAACCAAACGGTCAGATAAAACATGGGTGCGCCCGACCGAAAACACCCAATCCAGCAATCTTCGGGCATTGATCGTACAATGAATTTCGCCGGCAGGACCTTCCGAAACATGACAATCCAGCCAGCCCGGTGGGAAGAAGCTTTGGCGCGAGAGAAACCCTAGGACAGCCACCTTTATTAGGCAGAACGGCAGGCCCCCTCGCCGCCGCCCACAAGTCGACATCATCGGCGGGAAGAGGAAGCCGCCATCGACCACAGACCCATCGACGAGCCGTCCGCCGCCACCCCCAAAACCGAAGAAGGCCACCAACATGAGCCGTCGGAAGGAGGGGGCGCAGAGGACTCACCGGCCACCATCGGATCTGCAGCCTTCGGGGTCACCCCCGCCAACCAGTGCCATGGCAGACACGGAGCCGAGATTCGACCACAGTGTTGCCCGCGCAGCCACAGCTTCCGCCTCCTCTACCGCAAGATCCCGAGACCGCCGCCCCGACGCCCAGCTCGCCCCGACGCTGAGCCGGCGACCAGGCCGACATGATGACCTCCACCACACAACCACGCCTCCACGACCGCTCACCCCCACAACCTTCGGCGGCAAGGGTGTCGCCGCCACCGCGTCGACCTCGTGGCAGTGGCAGCGGGATGTGGCTCGAAGGTGAGCCCACCGCCGGCAGTTAGGGTTTCCCCGGCTCGCCCCGTGCGGGAGCGACGCGGGGTCGGGGTCCCTTTCACACTATGGTGTACCATGTGATCTTCTGCTCCTCCCATTCGTCCCCATGTCTCCCAGGATAGCAGAATGTGGAAAAGGGCGACCAAAATCCTAGCTCCGGCGGCTGTCCCCTACAGCCAGGCCCTCGGCCGCATAGGCCCCTCACCGTCTTGGCCCCTTCCGGCCTCCCCCGCTGCTCCAAGGCGGCCAGGCCCCAGTGCCCAGCCTCTGCCCTCCCGCTCCGCGCCTATGCTGCTCCGCAACTCGCCAGATTCGCTTGACCGCTCCGTCGAATTCTCGGCCGGCCACCGTCCAAGAAGGTGCCCGTCCTCATCCAAACATCCACAAGGCCACAACGGTAAGGACCAATAGGGTAACATGCAACAACAGTTCAGCATGTATGCTATGTGTGTTAATGTAAATTTGTGAAAATATTATTGGTAATGTGAAACTGCCTCTATAGAATATCAAATTGGCCCACTATTTGTGTTGATGTAAAAAAAAAAATTGGTAGTGAATTAAATTGTTGTACATAATTAGTGATTTATGTTTATAAGCGGACTTGCGTAGGCGCGTCTGTACCACCCACTAGCCCGTGCGCCGAGGCGGACATAAACTTATGTCGCATGCCATATACAACTAGTTGAATGCTCGTGCGTTGCTACGGTTCAACAAAATTAGACCATACATTATTCAAAATCATTTTTGGTTGGATTTTATTCATTTGCAACTACTCTCCCCGGTTCATACTAATTGACTCAAAGTGGAGTCAATTTATTTGGATTAGAGGAAGTATTATTTTCTAGCATCTACTCGGTCCTGTTGACTATCACCCACTCTTCAAATTTGTTTCCTCTTTACACATTTAAAATAATGCACGTGCAACTTGCATATATACTCATGCTTGTGTAGTTTGTGCTGATGCGACCTCAATTTGCATCCTTATGTTTTAGTATATGAGTCAAATATAATCATTTTGCTTGTGGATATAATGTGGCCCTGTTTTTATATTAGATTCCAATATTCTTTTAACAACAGATAATTTATTGGCCAAGAAATGCAAAACACGGGAAAACTCATATATGAAACGATAAATGAAGCTACTGGATTGAACCAATAGTTTCCATTTCAAACTTTGACATTATACATGTTGAGTGATCATAAAAAGTAATAAATTTTCCGAAGAAACCATATAGCAAACTCATTTGTAGCTATTACACCAGTGGATATATATGCCCACTATGGCATGCTATATGGATAAGGAAAACAATGCTTCAAGTTACTGTTGTAAGTAAGGATTATGAACTTTATCAATCATTGACCATCTAATGACCATCTAGTGCTCATAACAAAGCTATTAAACATTAGATTCTTTCTACCGTCATTGTTGACGTGGCAGCTGAAATGTCACCAATTTTCTGACCGGAGACCTCATAGGAATCATCAATCTTTGTAGAGCATCTTACTTCATACCGAGGGGGGGGTGATCTTGGAACCATTTCTTATCATGACTGCAATTGATATTGAGATGGCTAGATCAGCTGCCATAACAAGATTCCTTTCGTTGCCACCATTTTTGTCATCTAAATGCAGAAGAATGATGAATAGTTAACTCTGTAGAAGTGCGAGAAAACTGAATTTGTTCATTATATCAATTTTAGTGGCACAAATAAAGTTGCTCCCTAAACATGTGAAAGAAATGCTAGTACGTTTTAACAACCCTAAAAAATCCAAAAAGTTATTCCAAGCAACGTTTAGAGCCTTCTTTATATGAATGTATTCTACTACTGATTCCTTGGCAGAATAGGCATGTGTGATTCACCTTGTCAATCTACAAAATAAGTGAATAACGGAGGCTGGGTGTTAATAGAGTTATGCACATCTTTGAAGTATAATTGTGCATGTTGTTGCATCCATAAGTAGGACCCATGTGGCCATGTCCAAGAGTTAATTACATGCATGATCGAAAATATTTTTGTTCAAAAAATGATGTATTTATGTTCTCTTACCTTTCCTTTGCGGAATGAATGCATAGCACCTTCGGTCGATGAGGAACCTTTTATAGACAAAAGTCTCATGTTTCGTAAGTGATTTTAACACTGACATTTCAAAGGAAGTGGAAGATCTATTTAGTCCTTCCAAAAGAGAACCATTTTGTTTTCTCCTTTTAAAGTATAATTCCCCATCATCACCAATTTCATAGCATTAATATTGCTAACACTAACAGAGCCTTGCTAAAACCTAAAAAATGTAATTCAGACGAGTTGACTAACAAGGGAGTTAATTTATGAAACCCCACGCCCTCATAAAAATTACTAAAATTATTCTCGAAGAGATAAAAGGAAGGAGAAGAACCATACCATGCATTAACAATAGTATGGGATGACAAATGTGAGACCAGAAGAATACATTCCATTTGGTGATCCCGAATTCCCGATTAACCGGTCCTCATAAATAAGCTCCAAAATATGGGTATATAAATCCATCGCCACAAATCTGAATCTATCCATAGCTATTATTGTGGATAACATAAAAATAATCATGCAAAGTTTATCTTGCAAAACTGTACATGTATTTCTAAGCTGCATGATAACAGTCACACCCAACACACAGTTCAGGTGGTGCCTAGATAGTCGTGTGTTGAAAACTAAAAAGATATACTAACCCATACATAAATTGGGGCATGGCTTGGAAGGAAGTAGTGGTCTTGTGACCTCGCTTGATAGGAACGTTACATGTGCCTCCTTAACCCGGAGAAGCTTCAGGAACCAGGACCTCCCAAGTGTCCACCTCAAGACACGCGTTGGCCTCTTCCTTAGTGCCTACCTTAAGCTAAATAACTGATGATGAACGAACTTGATTTTACCTAATACAAATATAGCTGAAATTAAAAATTAAACAACCATAAGCCTCATGCGTCTGGTCCTTATTTATAAGACGTAGTGGGCATATCCTAGCGGAAGTTAACATTGCCACAACAACACACGAGTACACCAAATAATTCAACCCGGGCAATCACTTCTTGAACATCCCTAATTGCAACCCTTCACCAAAGAATTTGCTAATCTAAGCTAATGCAAAAAAAAGGCAAATCAGACAACCACCATATCAAGGAACATGGTTTAATGATATTGGAATCACCAGTTTGCTCTTCCCCATCACCACTTTGGCTGCTCGAGTTCACGAATGAGCTCGCAACTTCTTGTGGCGGCACCCGCTTCGGCAGAAGAGGGCCTAGCTACACGAATGTCGCGGTAGATTGTGGTTGCGAGGAGGAATCAAACCGGCACGGTAGAAGGCGCCGCTTCTCTTCCGCATCGGAGGCGAAACTGTTGTGGCCTCCCAATCCCTTCTCACATTTGGCGTGAGTACCGTCGTTGAAAAGGAAAATTATACTGTAGCAAGGTGATAAAGGAGACGTGATTTTCAGGTAATTGATTGGATCTAATTGATTTTTGCATGATGTGCGGCCAACTTGTGGGTTACGCTCTGTTGGAATCGGATCCCAGTGCAAACAAAATCGGTGACACAGAGAAGATCCACAAGTCAGCGCTCAAATCGGACGCGAGGAGAACATAGTTATAAAGAAAAGCGATATTTTTTTGGTAGTATGCGGATGTGGTAGGATTAGTTACGAAAGAGATTAATTATATATATCTATTAACTGTCTATCAAAATCCTAGATTTTTGGGGTTGTGCGGTAATTTTTGGTGCTTGATTACAACGATTGATACCCTCGTTGATATGTGAGGCGGGCCATAGTGCTAGTATCATAGGTAGTATCATACATTCTAGGCTCACAAAAATAATGATGTGGCATGTAATTAAGGAGGAGAGATAGAATTAGAGATCATAGGTGAATACTGTATCATAGCGCACATTACGACAAAAGTAAATAACAAATAGATCTTGTACATAGATTTACATTGGAATTCTACAAAATAATAAATTTAGAAGGTTATGATACTACTCTATAATACCACCCACTAGAGAGATAGTATCATAGATAAGTATCATATGCATGATACTATAGTATATGATACTATGCACTATGAATATTGATACGTGATTGATAACTAATAAATGCTCGTGATTGATTTTTTAAGAGTCCTTGTATTAAAAGGAAAGAATAGATTGTATCTCGATTTTGTTTTGGCGGTGGGATAGATGCTTGAAAGAGCGAACGGTTTGGATGCTTTTTAATGATGACCATCAAACACTTAAGTGACAAAGGACCAACTCTCATATCTATCTACATACTTAAAAAGGAGGAACATGTTCCCTATTCTCTCTACCTCTCACTACGTCAAAATCTTCGTCGTACGCTTCGTCGAGCGTTCCTTTTCCGCACGGGCTCAACTGGGCCGAAGCCTAGCTACCTCATCGTGATGGAACCTGAACACAACACCCAAAACCCTCGCTCCTGAGCTCGTCATCTGCAATCCCAATTTGGCGCCTGTTGCGCCCGTTAGCGCAGAAAGCCTGCGTGAGGTGAGTGGTGGGCCGAGGCCTGTTAGCCTCGATGTCGGCCGGAGACAGCAAGGAAAAAGCCGCCGGAGAGGAGGAAGAAGAAACGGAATAGACCTCGCCGCCGACGGATCGCCAGCGTGGGTACTTAGGGTTCCAGGTGTGGGTTAGGGAGGCCGTAGGCGGCGGTGGACCGGCGGTGGGCTATGGTGGAGGAGGGCGGGGCGGCGAGGTACCGCGAGAGTGGTGCCGGCCGTGGGTGGTGGCGGCAGGAGGCCTGGCCGGCTGTGGAGGCGGGGGATCAAGAAACTAATCGAGAGGAAGAAGAAACGCAGGGAGGAAGATGACCACGTGCTGTTATTGGGCCTGGCCCGTGGTGCTCTCCCCGCGGGCGTCAACGGGTTTGGTGACGCGTAAGGTGTCAAATAGGAGCTCCCCTCGTCATCCTCCTCCCCCTGCTCCACGACCCGAGCCGCCGCGCTGCACGAGCTTGCCCGTCGCCGTCGCGCGTGTCTCCCCAGCGCAACTGCCTCAATCCTGCACGTCGGTGGCCAGCACGAGCCATCACGTGAGGCCGCTACGCGAGCCTGCCCGTCTCCTGATGTCGCGAGAGTCTCCCGGTGGCGCCGCCATCACGCGAGTCTCCCCGGTGCCGCCGCCTCGATCATGCACGCCATCGGCCGCCAAGAGCCAGAAAGCGAGGCCGCCATGCGAGCCTGCCTTTCACCGTCCTGCGAGTCTCCACAGCGCCACGGACGTTGCGTGAATCTTCCTGCTACCGCCGCCTCGATCCTGCACGCCATCGGCCCCCACGTGCCAGCACGCGACGCCGCCACGCGAGTCTGCCCGTTGCTATGTACCGCAATCCGCTCCATTGATGAGCTCCACCGATGCTATCGGCTGATGAAGGAGCTTGGGCATGTTCGACACCCGTGCGTGTTGGCGCTCTGAGCTGCTTCTCCTTGGCCTGGAAGAAGGCTCTTCCCCTCTTCCATGGTTAGAGCATGTCAAGCCGTCTCCCCGACGAGGCCCCCGGCAGAACTTTTTTTCATCCGGACGGCGAAAAGTGGCTCAATCGCGCCCCCGGATCCTCGTTTTCGCCCGGATTTGGGTTGTCATCCATCCGGCTAGGCAGGTCATCCCCGCCCCCCCGGGGCGCGCTCGGGGAGTCCGGAGGAAACAAAAACGCGCAAAACATCGAGGAAAGTTCCCGCGCACCTGTTGGCCTTGACTTGTCGGTGAGAACGGCCGATCGTCGTCCTCATCGCATCGTCTTCCACGCGCTGTAAAAGCCTGCCGCCGGTCAGTCTTTGCCGGACGCATCGCTTCCACGTGGCGAGTTAATGCCGTTGCCTCGAATTCACGCGTGGCTCCCTCTATTTATCGCGGAACTACCGCGTCTGGCCGCATTCACCACCGTCGTCTCCCTACTCTACCCAGCCCAAACTTCTCTCCCCAATCTCCTCGAGCGAGCAATGGCGGGCTACGGCGATGGCGAACAACGGCTTCGGTCGGCGGTCACTGCACCAATGGGGGGCGCGACTACTGCACATGGCGGGCTACCCAACGCCGCCGGAGTTCCGCGCGTCCGGAGGATGGCGCCTGAGCGCGCGGGGGGGGGGGGGTCCCAATCCCGCCTCCTCCGGTGGGAGGCGACACGCTCAACACCGAGATCGACGCCGTGCTCGTCACCCTCAGCGACGAGCAGCGCACAGAGGAGCGCTTCTTCCCCGACAATTACGCCGGCTGGAACGAGTTCTTCCGACGAAGGTATGAACGAGAACTCGCTGCGTACAACGGTCCTCCTCCTCCTCCATCGTGTAACAACGCCGCCGTGCGCCGCCGCTGGTGGAGCGCGCTGGGCCGCACCCTCGAGAATGTGCTCGCGCACATCGAGGGTAGCAAGTACCCCGTCCTGGGGATGCCGACGCCGCCGGCGGTGCCGTCCGTGTTGCACCGACACGGAAGCTCCTGGATGCCATGGCGCATGGCATCGTCCTCCTCCTCGGGGTCGGCATCAAGTTCGGCGACGCGCAGCTGCGGCTCCGCTCCTCCAACAGCGACGCCGAGGACGACGCCAAGGACGACAGTGAAGACGGAGGTGAAGACGGAGCCGGCGTTGCGTCCGCCAACAGAGGGCGCAGCAGCGGCGCCCTCGTCATTCGCAAGGGGGCGCGCACCTCGTCGTCACCGGCGCGCGGGAGGAAGAGGAAGGCGAAGAAGGAGGGCACATCGGCTGCTGCGTCTGACCTCGCCACCGAGGAGGCCGCGCGGGTCGAGGAGGCGGCAGTGGCCGAGGCGATCGCGAGGTCCCTCCAAGACCTCGTGCCCGCCGACAATGCCCTCCCCATGGACGCGGCCCTCCGCATGACTGGGAGAGGGAGGAGGCGAAGCAGCAGCGGCGGCTGCTGGACCTGGCCGCCGCGAGGTGCCGTGCCGCTGCGGCCGCACAACCCGCCAGAGGCGCGCCGCTCATCAAAAGCTGGAGGACTCCAGCGAGGATGAGTGGTACAAGCCGTTGCCGCCGCCACGCCTCGGCAACCCTAGGCAGGGGTCCAGCCGTTGGGCTCCCGGCGAGAGCAGCCAGCAAGCGCCACCAATGCAGGACGGCGGTAACTCCAGCGACGACGACGACGACGGCGACTACACGGCGTTCTACCGCCATTTCGGCATGTAGAACGCCGTTTTTAAATTTTAGTTTATGTTTCCCTCTGGCCGAATTCAAATATATTACGAATTCGGCCTATATATGTAAAAACTCGCCTATATATATCAAATATCTCTAAATTTCGCCTAAGTTTTAACGTTTTTCGTCTATTTTTGTTTGAATTCAAATACATTCGGTCTTTCCACTTGGCTCGCCGCTGGGAAAATGGGCCTCCCCAGGTCAAGTTTTACATCCATTCGACGCTAAATAACGCCGGATTTCGGCCTGGGGAGCCCAACGGCTAGAGATGCTCTTAGAGTATCAAATCCCCATGGCCACCTTGTTTCCACTGCTACATATGGGACGATTGACATGATGTACTCCACTGACTAAAATAGACCAGGTAGTTTCAGTTCAAGTTATTCAGTTAGACAAGGTAGTTTTAGCCAAACTCAGAGGTAGCACAGATTGATAAATGGAGCATGGTGGCTGTGGCTCTGCTGATCCCCCATTAGGTTTCACTCTCCTTTGCCCTTGTGATGATTCCATTTTGTTTCCGGAGATTTTCCTTGATCATGTTTCTTTATTCTCTTGCTTCTTATTATCGTGACTAGGTTTACTTTGAGGCTGATCATGAATATGAAATGGTTGGTCATCTATGGTATTGTGAATTCATTAAATCAGTATCAACTTGTAGTATTAGGATGGTGAGATTAGTATTTCAGTTTTATTCTGTTCTAGAAGAATGGAGATTTTTATTCTCGTTGGATTTTATGTGGAATCTCATATCTATCTGAAAGCGTATTTTCACATGTACAACGATTATTTACAATAGCTGAAACACGATGGTTTAATTATTTATGGTCAATTCATAGCACTGACCACTTCTTACTGCCATCCTTTCTTGTGTCTAGGAAGAGCTCACTCTGATATCACAAGGTAGGAAAGATCACATTTTACTAATGGCCGATGCTTATTTCTGGAGCTATCATCAAGTTTTCCTAATTGAATCATAGTTCCACGTATATAACCTTTCAATACATAGAGCAAAATATGACTCTTTGTTTTCAACTTTTCATATTATGCAGATCAATTATCAATCAGTACCAAGGAAAAAAATAGCGCGCTATAATAAAATAGCGTCAGCCGAAAAATATGCTATTAACGTGCTATAGCGTGCTAATAGCGCGTTATAGCACGCTATAGCGTCGAAATGATGTAGCGTGAACTGTCTAAAAACGCTATAGCGTGCTATTAGCAACGAAATAGCGCGCTATTTTTTTCCATGATCAGTACCCTCCCGTTATGTAGATAATTTAGTTGTCATATGGGTTTTGGGGTATGTGTTCTGAATAGGTCGAGGTTCTGCAATGATTTGTGCCCTAATCAGAAAATTTATATTTGAATAACACAATTCAACATGCTTAATTTTCAGGTTATGGTATCTTCAGGTTTGTGCCCTTATCAGACAATTTCTATTCGAATAAAACAATTCTTGTGTTCGTTTGGATGGCTTGAATTATTTTGAACATTAATGTTCCGATGTATATGTTGCAAATGACAATGCTATAATTTTCTAAAACATCTCAAATCTCTGAATATTACATTTCTCTGTTTGTGGATGGCAAATATTTTAATCTGGTGCTTTAGCGACAAATGGTGGTCCATACACCGGATGAGATAAGAAGCATGAGGATTCAAATCCACTTGGCCTACCAGGTAGTGGCACAGTCTTGAACGAATTACCGCTTTTTTCTTCCGGTCGCTGGTGAGGGGATTCCCGTTGGTTTGCATGTTGCGGCATTTCTGAGATTTATTTAGGGCAGATTTCCGTTGTTTTATGGTCTGTTTGGAGGTTTATATTGCTACTTTGTCATGTAGACCCTTTTATTCATGATCTGAATCAACATGAATAGTAGAATTGAAGGTTTATGAGGACGTGCCTAACCTGAAATACCACATGATTTCTTTGCACCATATGCATTTTCCAAGAGGTGCTGATCAATATAAATTATCTACGGATCAGGGTGCATATGAATAACTCATACACACAATTTCTACAGATTACAATGGAGAGTCAAAAGACCGACATACTACTTTTATCGAATGCATGCAGGAGCACTATAGCTGCCCCATTATATTAGAGGAGAAAGAAATACACTACAAGAATATAAAACCTAATCATTGCTACATTTTTCCTTCTGTTTGTTTCATATTATATTTCATTTCTTGGGTGCACACAGTACACTGATCATTATATTAAAAAAGATGTTCTTTTACAAAAAAAAGAATCCTAGAACCCATGAATAGTTTGTGCGTAATATCTATTTGAGGTTTGATGCTCCGATGGTGCTATGACTGCAAGATATGTGAACAAAAAGAGATGAGTTTTGAGTTTTTACCATGCAAGTTAATTATAGTTTTTTTTATCAAATTACATTTCAATTAGACAAAGTCTGATCTTATTGTTCTCAGATATTATGTGGTTATTTTTTTTCTATGCTCTCTGAGTCATGTTTTAAGTTTTGACACTTATGTTCTGATTTTTTGTCAATATCGAAATAATCTCGCATGCTAATTGTAGAATGGTAAGATGTTACGAAGTACTAAATTTCAGGATGTTGCCGTTGTATGTTCGAATTGAGTGGAAGATGAACCACTCTCAAGGGTATGTTATTACATGTATTCACCATATGTTTTGTTTCAATGCATCAATTTAACCATGTGCATTTTTCAAGCAGGTATGGAAGCCGCAACTTATCTGCACCCATCAAAGCAAATCTACAATTTTCTTTGAGTAGAAGCGGAATTATTTCTCTCGATAGGGCAGAAGCAGTGATTGAGATGACTGAATGGGTTGAAGTTCCAAAGAAGAACTTGACTCTGGAGAGTAATACCACGGATCAGACTTTGTCTTGAATCAGGAACATCTGATAGTGCAAAAGATAGTAAGGGGGATTTGAGCTCAGGAAGTGATGCAGATAATTCGAGCAGTACGAATGATGAAAGTAATGCGCAAGATACTATTACAGAAAAGGTGTTAAAGAAAAGAACCTTCAGGTTTCCGCTGAAGATAAACCATACTCGGTTGGTAAATTGATGCTACTATTGATAGATATGGTGTAATTCCATGGCCTTACAGGACATGCCGCTCCCTGGACGAAGATATACCTGGAGTAATGGACAACAAGAACCGATCCTTGCAAGGCTTGACCGAGTTTTGTTCAACCCGCAATGGGAGGATTTGTACCCCATCAGTGATCTCTCGTCACTCAGCACTAACATCTCGGACCATTGCCCCTTGCTGGTGACATGTTCTGCTGCCAGACCCAGGTCCTTTCGGTTCAGGTTTGAAAATTTCTGGGCTAAACTCCCAGGTTTCATAGAAGTGGTTCAGGAGGCTTGGTCCAAACCAGTGAGCACAAGCAATCCCTTTCTAGTAGTGGACGCTAAACTCTCGGCTACCGCTAAGGCTTTGAGGAGTTGGGGGCAAAGGAAACAAAGTCAGTTCGCTCTGCTGTTCCAGATCGCAAACGAAGTTATCTTGCGCTTTGATGAGGCACAGGAATTTTGACCTCTTTCGGAAGGCGAGAGAAAGCTGCTGTAATATCCCAGGTATTGGGGTTACAAAAATAGAGGAAACAGATGTGTGCATTGCATTCATGCATAGAAAATCTGGGGAATTTTCACGCTTTAAAGTAAAACAGTCACAGTAACTGAAGTTTCACTTGATCTTGGTGGAATTGAAGTAGCTCATCAAGTCAAGCGCTATAAACCTCAATGTGACTTTGCAAAAACTTTGTTTTGGGTA
Organism: Lolium rigidum; assembly: GCF_022539505.1. Lineage (NCBI taxonomy): Eukaryota > Viridiplantae > Streptophyta > Magnoliopsida > Poales > Poaceae > Lolium > Lolium rigidum. The sequence goes on along the minus strand of NC_061510.1, from coordinate 305,037,626 downwards.
GAAATGATTTGATCTAAGGGGTTAGATCAAATGAAACTATTAATCAACACAACAACACTTTACTCAATGATCAATTACCTGATCTTATAAAAGATTATAATAAGGTAATCCTTGCCATAACCCATGAACATCAATCTATTTGGAAATCAAGTAACAATAATTGGAGAAACTATTCTTCACTTATCTTCTCCATGTCTTAAAAACTATCCATGATCCTACCATGAAACTCCATGGTACTCATTCCACTTCAACATTGGAATTATCACAAGGAGGTCCACTCAAGAAGTATATATTCTTCTATATTCCATATTATTATACATCAAACCAACAGAGATGAGAGTTCCATAGTATTTATCAGAGAAGCAATAACAAACCTTGAGCTAAACCTTGGATATACATCCAAGTATTCAAATCATCATCTTCAAGAGGAACCCTAGAGTATCATTCAAGTCCTTCCCAAATGAGTGAGACCATTCATACCACTCTTATCTTTACCTATTTAAGACTCAAGGACAATCATTGAATTAAAGTATTAGGTTGAAAACCATTTCCCTTGGAGTGGTGAGATAACCTAATATCACATGGAATAATACCATACCCTGAATTGATGAGGTGAGGAAGAGACTAACCCAATTAAACTAGACAAATGAAACCTTAGCCTAGATACCTAAGGAGATATTAGGAGTACACCATAAACCCTAGGATAACCATTCCTAAATGAGAAAGCTCAACCTATGGTGTTATACTCAAGATAATTGAGACAACCATAACTATGCCCATTCAAGGAACTATAAAAGAAAGTATATATTTAGTTGATCAATACAACACTTGATCTTGAGAGTGAGAAACCCATTCAAGGAGAGATACCTTAGTAAGTCCAACCCTGATCATTATAAATTGTGTAATGATCATAAACCCTAAGAATTTGAAGTAAAGATATTAAGAACAAGATGATCATATATAATCATGCTTTGGAGATATGTGAGGATAAGTTAAACCCTACTAGTATAAGGAGATCCCATTTCCACATTAAATTATAGGGAGATCACTAGTAAGAAACTCTAGATTTATATCCTAACCTTAACTTGTGAATCACTTGGTGATCATAAGAAGAATCCTACCATATCCATACTTGAGAAACTAAACAACCTAAGAAAACCTTAGAGTAAAACTCCATACTTTATATGGTGAGAAACCAACCATCCATTTGACCAAAGTTAACTATAAAAATAAGTAATACCAATATAGTTACTTTAATGATAAATTGGGGATAAAAATAGAAGATAAATTGGTAGAAGATAAAATCAATTCTCAAATCCTTAGTAATTAGGGAAGCACATGAAATATTAAGCAAGTAAACACCTTACCATGGTTAGGGGAGTTTAAACCCTAGCACATGCAATATGGAGACACCCCATCTCTATAACCTAGAAGTAAATCTCAACCCTAGTTTATATATCACTATGGTGATCATAATACAAACCAGGCCATAGTTGAGAGTCAAACCAACTGTCATTAGGTGAATCTCATTAGAACCCTAGGATTGCTCACAAACTACATCTTATGTTTCAATTATGAACCTAAGATTAACCTAGTGTTAAATACCATAATTAAAATCATATGTGTGATCAATCACTTATCCTCATAAGTCAAAACCAAGCTATGTTGAGAATAATGTTCACCCTAGAGCATTCAAGATAGAATTAATACAATTCATTAGCACATAGTTATGCACATAAAATAATAGGCAAGTGACAACCTTTTCAAATAGGAGGTCAAATCCTTAGAGATGTTTTAACACATGAACCTATGCCATTAAGTCACCCCTTATTTAAATTCATTAATAAGTACTACTTTGGGATTGTTTCATACAAAGTAATACCAACAAAACTCCATATATCACTAAGTAATAAAATTATCATATGGAAAACAATTTTTAACATTCTTAAAGATAATAGTCAAATTCAGGTCCATATGGATATTTGAATTCAAAACCCAATAATAACCACTAAACCAAGGTTATAATACTCACATTAAATTTTCTAATACATTATCTAATTGGATGATGAATCTTGGGCTATTCCTTGTATTATTCAATTAAGAAATACCTGCAACATAGAAAAGGATTCAAATTTGAATTTAAACCAGGAATTAAAATAGAATTTGAAAACGAGAAAAATAAAAAAAAACGAGATAAAAGAAAAGGGGAGAAAGGCCTTACCCGGCTACCTAGACCTTGCCAAGCCGACGCAGCCCACCAACCAGCCCAACTACGGCCCAACCGCACCAGCCCAGCCACGGCCCAACGTGGCCCGGGTAACCCTTCGCGTGGATAAAGACGAGAGGCGTCGTCTTCTTCGTCTCCTCCACTCGACGCACAGGAGCTCGCCACCGCGACGAGGTGAGCCACGTCCCGTGGTCGTCGCCGCCGATTCTGACCGCCAGCACACTCGGGAGGACCTATAAAACGCGCTGGAGTCCTCCATTTCCCTTCCTCTGTTCTAATTTTGCCCCAAATCGAAACCCTAGCGCGGCCCTGCCTCCGACGTCGTCGCCGGTAGAGACCTCCCCAGGCCAAGCCGCGACCACCATCGTCACCGCCATCCTCGACATGGTCTTCTCGCAAAAGGAATCGAGTCAGGGCGCCCCGTAGCGTCGTCAGCAACCATTTCCCTCCGACGGCCGGCGCCATGGATTCCGGCGATACAAGCCTCCATTCGCCTCGCCGTCAAGCCCGGCTGTGTTCTCGGTGAGCCACGCGACCTCCCCTGCATGCTCGCTAAGCTCGATTGCACGCCGTAGCTTCGCCGCATCGAGCAACCCGTATGTACTGCCGCTGTTTCTCGCCGCCGGGCACGCTCCGGTGACCATACCGGAGCGGCGCCGTCACCATTGGGTTCGCCTCGGCGTCTCCTTTCCAACGAAACCGCACACGCCCCGCGGGCGCGCTCCGGCTCGGCGAGTACCGTCCCCGGCCGCCGGTGAGGCACGGGGTTGCCACCTCGGCGCCATGTGGCCTCCAGCGTGGGCATGGACCCACCGGCCGGTGGTCGTGGGTAGCCACTGGCCGGGTACACTTAGTCATTTTTCAGTTTTAATTCAAATTCATTAAGTTACTGAAACTTTGCCAATTTATCAAAAATGCATTACAACTCCGAAAAATATAAATGAGTTATCAAAATTCTTAGAAATAAAAATCTATCCAATAAAAATATAATATGTAATTTTTATTTTTAATAAAAATTCAATTATTAAATACTTGTTATTTAAGTTTTATTTATTAATTCCAAATTCAATTAAAATTCAAATATTGGAAAAACTTTTTAATTAAGTAAAAACCAGTATATAAATAAAGAAAACAATAAAACTAATTTTATTTAATTGTTGACTTGTTAAATCCTTATTAGAAGGATTTAAACGCAATTAATAAATACCTTAATTATTAATTCATTGAAAATAATAAAATGCTAAATCCAATATTAATTTTATTTCAAAGTTATTAATCACTTCAACCTTAAAGTGAAGTTATTAATTCAAGAACTTTAGGGTATTTAGAAAACCCTAATTTCATAAGTAATAGAACCAGGAACCCATCATTCCATGTGATCCCTAAAACCCTAATATCATTAGGAACCCTAGCTCCATTATTACATGTAAACCCTAAATGACTTCTAAACCTAAACCTAGGTTAGAATATGTAATCATGTACTTACTTCTGATCCACAAAACCATAATTAACAATTAAATACTTGTTATGTCCTCATAATCTGTAGGAGCTCTTTTATCAATCATTTAGTATCCCATATATGCATCCCTATCCAACATGGTTAATCAAATAGGGTCAACCAAATGCAAAACCTAGCTCATATCCTTAGAAGTATCATCTTTAAGTAACTTTAATTATCATCACACCAATGTGATGAACCCTAACAGCACTCATACCTACTATTTTACTTTACATAACCCTGTTCCACTAAACCCTACTAGTGTGTGATGCTTATGAACCATCCTATTTAGGAACCAACCATTCCTTACTTAGTAGATCCAATAGCAAACCTAGACAACCTCAACCCTAATTGATATACTTCTTATTATTTAAGAAGTATGTTCTTCAAAAGTTATTCTTTTGAAGAAAATAAGGAATCATCACCAACCCTGCTTATAGGGACCTAAAAACCCTAGCCAGCTATCATTAACAAGATAAACCAACTTTGATTATCATACTTGTTCCTTATTAAAGAACATGTTCTTCAAAAGTTATTCTTTTGAAGTATATGATAATTAATCCTTAACCATGCCATCTAGTACTAAAGCTCGACCCACTGTTCTTTACTTGATAACATTATGCCAATTATCATTCTTTGTGTGCTCAATTGATTATTATTCTTTATTATCTACCTGTTGATAATACCAAGTAATCACACCTGAATAAGAACCTTGTATGTGAATCACTCTAAAAGTGCAACACACCCTAAACTAATCATACAACTCACTGATCCTAAATCATCGGGGTTAGATCACGCTTAGAGCGATTGCATCTCATACTTATGCATTATTGCATCCTTGGCAATCTTTTAAACATCGTCCTTACCGGACGATGATGCTATTTCAGAATTTGGAGTTATTGCGTATCGAAGACCTTGATTGCATAATCTTGCGAGTCAAGAAAGGCAAGTTCATCGCTTGCTCATGTCATTTGAATATCTTTATCAAATTACTTGCAAAGTACTATGATTATCACTATTGCATAAAAACCAAAACCACTACTTTCATAACTATGAATATGACTATGTGGTTGGCAATGGAACCATGGATTGTGTTGATATGGTGGAGGTTCCATTGCAAGGGTTTATATCCATCTAGGATTAAACAACAAATGTCGCCGATGATTCTTGTGCTGTAATACCCGTGTTAACCATAAGATCCGGAGTGGGACGGAGTAGTCAAAAGTGTTTCCACCTCTCGTACATCAACGGATGCGCTTACCGTAGACACTTGACCCGAGGTTGGGCAAGCGGTGGGGTGGGGATCCCATTCTAATTCCCCACGGTAATGCGGTCTATGATGGATTGTAAGATGTTCGGAACGGTCTATCCATGATTGATAGGGGAAGGCATATAAAATTGTTCGGAACGGTCTACCTTAATCGGTATAGGGGAGAACAAATGCCCGAAACGGTCTCATCATGGATATAGGGGAAGACAGGTCTTACAAAAGGGTGGGTGTGCGAGGTAGCGGAGGAACATGATTGGCTAGACCTTATACCGGGCCTCACACCAAAGGAAGTGTGGACGAGAACTAGACTCGGTTGGCACCAAGGTTAAGATCTCTTATGGGTAAAGCAACACACCTCTGCAGAGTGTAAAGAACTGTGACCTGTCACTCCCTGTTCCGGGATATGGAACTGCGAACGCGGTCGGAAAGGAGCTCCATGAAGTTCTAGTAAACCGGTGAAGGCTGACGGACATAGTTCTTCCGAATAAAAGCAACCTCTTGAAGAAATAGTTATGAAAACCTGCATTGGTATTAGACTTTCTGGTCTAATGCTGTAGCTAGTGCATTAAACACCTCTTTCCTATAATGAACTTGTTGAGTACGCTCGTACTCATCCCACTCTTAAATCCCTGCTTAGATATGGAGGCATCGAAGGAGGATCTACCGTGCAACTCAAAGGCCGAGGAGTCAACAACTACTTCAAGAGAAAGGACCATGTCAGAAGAGTCAGATACCGCATCCAACAAGGAGAAAACCTAGATTAGCAATAGAAGGGGACTAGCTCCCTAAACCTAGCTCCTATTTAGCTAGAATCTATTATTAGCCTCTGTAGTTAGTGAAATACTCTACAAATAGAGTTCATGTTAGGACTAGGCTACGAGTCGTTCTTCTGGAGTTGATTTGCAGTTTTACCTCATTGTAAAGTAGGAGAGTCTGTGAAGATTTTATGTAACGAGTCAATGTTTGTAATTCTATAGACATGCCTTGGACCCGCATATGTTTCGTTGTACCACTACGAGCGATATAATACTAGTGGAACGGTGTTTCATTGGTGTTATATCAGACTTGCATACTACACCATGCAGTGGTATGCCGGGTCACCACAGTTGGTATCAGAGCAAATGCTTTGACTCTAGGATTAAAACCCTTTAAAGGAGACCTATAGGATTGGTAGTGTCTATAGGAAGTTGTCCTAGTTAAACCAAATATCCTTATGACTTGAGATGGATATTCACTTGAGAATAATCCTGACACACTCGAGTCAACATTTCTTACCTAGCTTACCAAGATAAAGTAAAGTTAGATAGCCAATCCCAAGTATGTAGAACATCAATAAGTCCTTAACACAATAGATGAGTAGATCACTGTTGGTATACAATACATGGTAGTCCAAAGAGAGGATACAACCATAAGGAAGCTATCCTATTGGAAGATGTGTACCAACATATATTATGATTAAGTAAGAGTTATTCTGATCTATAATAGAAGAGATAACAAGTGATGAAGATAATTTATCTTATATAAGGTAAATATCTTACTAGAAGATGTAGACAAATGCAAGTAATGGGTAAGTAAATTATCCAAACTTGTAAAACAATTGATAGTAAGTAATATCTATGAGTATATGAGGTAGTATAGACCATGATGAGTCAATCATGGGAGGTAAGGAAGAGAGATAGGAATAAAATATGCCTACTTACATGGTAGAGATAGAAATCATATATAATGATTCACTTGAAAGTCATTATGTGATGGACTAAAACATCATAAATAATTAAAATGAGTACAATAAGAAGCCAGTTGTTCAACAATAGTGCAAGAACTGTGTACTAAAAATATGGAAGTATGCCAAGCACATCATGACCATAGGCTTATAATAGAAACACTTGGAAGTATAGGAGTTATATCTTATTAGATATGTATTCAGAGTAACCATATTAGAACTAGAGGTATCACACAAAATAGTCCTCAATAGCACTTATATATGGTATACTATTTGTCAGTACTTCCAAAGAAAATTAGGTTAATCTTAACCATTCCAAACCACTTTGTTTCAAGTTTATTTCATTGCAAATGTGCAATGAAGGTAAAGGTTGAGACAAATAGTAGAATTCCCTATATTTGTGCTAAGTATCACGATATAAACCTATATTATGTGGTGTTATATACTACACATCAGAGCCTGATGTTTAGAGATGTCTTACTCAACTATTTTATTCAGGCCTATGATGATGTGTATTATATGCACAAAGCTGAATCTTCTTCGATTTTATTGGAATTTCATTGTTTGACTAGATCCATACATGAAGTTTGACTTTGATATGCAAATGCATGTTGCAATATCAAGTCCTTACTTGGTGCTATAGATCTAGAGGGTAATGGTAAATGTGTGAGGAAGTGACGATTTCTGAAGATTATGAAGACAAGATGAAGGTTCATGAGATAAAGGAAACAAAGTTGTGGGAAGTAACCACAATACTCTGAAAGAAGTACAATCCGAAACTCATGCTTACCTCAACAGAGGAGTACTTTAGTACAGAAGAAGCATGAAGGTGAGAAATATAATGATTATGGTGAAACTGAAGCAGATCCATAGTCAACATAGAAGAGGGAATGCATGGGAAATCACTTAGGATACTATAATCATAGTGTCAGCTAGTGGTTTTCTTGCAAAATAAACCCTGAATGAAGGAAGGTGATATATGAAATCATAGCAGACATAAGAAGACCATAGTCGATATCAGAAGACCACAATGGGTATAATATCAATACTGCGAGATAAAGTAGGAAATGTCTCGTCTAGTTGATCAGAACCTATAATAGAATTCATTTTTTAGATATCAAGTAGCCACAGTTGGTATAATAACCACAGCTGGTATCAGTTTGTATTACAAATAGTCCACGATTTAATTAGTTGCAACAAAAGTTTGTAAATAAATAAAAAGCTTGTCAGCCAAATAGCTAGATCTATAAACATTTAGTCAAAGGATTCACATTGGATGTCCACAATTGAGTGGATACACCATAAAGATTCTTCGTAAAACCATAGAGGAATATAAATCGTAAACTAGACTTATACCAATATTCTAATCATCAGTCCAATAGTTGGAAGAAAAGGAGTTGAAGAACATAAGTAAACTCCAAGGGGTAGAGTAAAGATTGAGTTGGATTACAATGACTCAATACTTTGAGAAAGATAGAAGAAGAAGGTCTGAACTGAGAGGAAGTTCGATCTTATTTTCATAAGATTGTTGAACATTACTTTCAGAAGGATGTCAGACCAGAAGCCGAGGTTCATACCTCGAGGAAGTAAGATGTGGACTATAACTTGAGAAAGTGAGTAGTACTTACTCAGAAGAATTAAAGCTCAAGTAAGTCAAGCATAAAGAAGTTGGACGAAGGAAATACAATAGGCTCAATAAAGCTCAAGAAGGCCAAATACCGAAGGAGATTGATTATACCAAAAACTAAAGTCTATTTGAATGATTCCTTTCATGGAACCTAAATAATCCAAAATAGTTATAAGTGTCAACTATAAACCATGATTGGATGGACTAAATAAGTCTAATCCATTATTAGAAAAATAAACCATCACAACCAATTCCATAGTTAGTACCTTATTAAGCACCATTACTGCAATTTTGGTAGTAAGGGTAAAACAAAGACCTATTTTATCAAATAGGAGAATGTTATCCAATTAGTCCTCAATTAAGAATGTCAGGACAAGAAGAAGTCCCAATCATTGAATAGTCAATGAGAAAGGAAACAAGCTTATAGAGTTGGAAGAAATCAATGAATCAAAGTAAGAACCATGGTTCAGAGACAAACCCTAATGGATTCCGGGAAGAATGCTGGACAAGGGATATATTCAATTATATCCGAGTGAGATCACCAAGGAGTTTGAGAAAAGATGTAGTCTGCACAAGTCAGATCCACACTCCGAAACGTAAGAGATATCAAACTTCGAGGACGAAGTTTAGTTTAAGGGGTAGAGACTGTAATATCACTACAAGAAAAGTTTCCATGGCCGACGAAGTTGAAGTCGCGCCGTGGTTGCTGGTGTACCATGGCCGACGATTTTGGTCCCTCCGTGGTGCATGTCAAAACTTTTTTTTTTTCTCGTTTTTGAGGCCACCTAGCCGGCAAAGCGGCCAAAACGTCGCGTATGGTGGCCCGGGACGTGGTGCATCGCGAATTCTCGGGTTCGCCGGCGCGAGTCAACGCAAATCCGCACCTGCCAGGGATGTAGGACCCGAGATGGCAGCCTCTGCGGCATTGTTTTTTT
>NC_061510.1:304966239-305028246 GCF_022539505.1 Lolium rigidum | reverse complement strand
TACGACGGGTTGCAGAAGGAGTTTGGTTGACGAGTCCCAAAGCTGTTGTCGTGGTCGGGGTCCACCACGAAATTACGGGAATAATGGGACCGACGAGGACCCGGGGTCGGGGTATGCAACAACGGGTGGGTGTTCGAGGTAGCGGAGGAACATGATTGGCTAGACCTTATACCGGGCCTCACACCATAGGAAGTGTGGACGGGAACAATTGCCGGTTGGCACCAAGGTTAAGATCTCTTATGGGTAAAGCAACACACCTCTGCAGAGTGTAATGAACCGTGACCTGTCACTCCCTGTTCCGGGATATGGAGCTCACGAACGCTGCCGGAAAGGAGCTCCATGAAGTTCTAGTAAACCGGTGAAGGCTGACTGGACATAGTTCTTCCGAATAAAAGCAACCTCTTGAAGAAATGATTATGAAAATCTGCATTGGTATTAGACTTTCCGGTCTAATGTCGTAGCTAGTGCATTAAACACCTCTTTCCTATAATGAACTTGTTGAGTACGCTCGTACTCATCCCACTCTTAAATCCCTGCTTAGATATGGAGGCATCGAAGGAGGACCTACAGTGCAACTCGAAGGTCGAGGAGTCAACAACTACTTCAAGAGACAAGACCCTGTCAGAGGAGTCAGATACCAAATACTTCAAGGAGAAGACCCAGTTTAGCTATAGAAGGGAACTAGCTTCCTAAACCTAGCTCCTATTTAGCTAGAATCTATTCATAGCCACTGTAGCTAGTTAAATACTCTACAAATAGAGTTCGTGATAAGACTAGACTACGAGTCGTTTTTCTGGAGTTTATTTGCAGTTTTACCTCATTGTAAAGTAGGAGGCTGTGATGATCTTATGTAACGAGTACGTGTTGTAATTCTATAGACATGCCTTGGACCCGCATATGTTTCGTTGTACCACTCTGAGCGATATAATACTAGTGGAATGGTGTTTCATTGGTGTTATATCAGACTTGCATACTACACCATGCAGTGGTATGCCGGGTCACCACAGTTGGTATCAGAGCAAATGCTTTGACCCTAGGATTAAAACCTTGTAAAAGAGACCTATAGGATTGGTAGTGTCTATAGGAAGTTGTCTTAGGTGAACCAAATAACCTTATGACTTGAGATGGATATTCACTTGAGAATAATCCTGACACACTTAAGTCAACATTTCTTACCTATCTTTCTTAAGTGAAGTCAGTTGGCTAATCCCAAACATGTAGGACACCATTAAGTCCTTCAAACAATAGATGAGTAGATCACAATTGGTATACAATACATTGTAGTCCAAAGAGAGGATACAACCATAAGGAAGATATCCTAGTGGAAGATGTGTACCAATACTTGTTATAGTTAAGCAAGAGTTATCCAGACCTGTAATAGGAGTGATATCAAGTAATGAAGATATATGTATAAGAAAAATATCCAATTAGAAGGGTAAACCAATACAAGTAATAAGTAAGTAAACTTATCTAGACATGTGAAACAATTGATAGTAAGTGATAACTATAAGTTGTTTAAGATAGTATAGACCATGATGAGTCAATCATGGGAAGTAAGGAAGAGAAATAGAAATAAAACATGACTACTTACTGATTAGAGATAGTAATCATATATGATTCACCTGAGAATCATTATGTGATGGAATGGAACATTATAACCTTGAGGAGGAAAACAATAAGAAACCAGATAATAGTGCAAAAACTGTGCTTCAAAACCATGGGAAGTGCGCCAAGCACATCATGACCATAGGTTTATGATAGAAACACTTGAAAGGATAGAAGCTATATTCCAATAGATATGTGTTTAGAGTAGCCATACTAGAACCTAGATATATCAGGTGAGTTAGTCCTCAACAAAAATGGAAGTTAAGTAGTACTTCCAAAGAAAACTAACTTGAACTATTCCAGACCACTTTGTGTCAAGTTTATCTCATTGCAATTGTGCAATTAAGGTAAATGTTGAGACAAATAGTAGAATCCCATATACTCGTGCTAAGTATCACGCTATAAACCTATCTTATGTGGTGTTATATACTACACATCAGAGCCTGATGTTTAGAGATGTCTTACTCAACTAGTATAATCAGGCTTATGATGATGTGTATTATAAGCACAAAGCTGAATCTTCTTGGATTTTATGGAATTTTCATTGTTTGACTAGATCCATACATGAAGTTTGACTTTGATATGCAAATGCATGTTGCAATATCAATTCCTTACTTGATGCTATAGATCTAGAGGGTAATGGTAAACGTGTGAGGAAGTGACGAACTCTGAAGATCTTAAAGACAAGATGAAGGTTCATCAGAAAAAGGAAGTAAAGTTGTGGGAAGTAACCACAATACTCTGAAAAAAGTACAATCAAAAACTCATGCTTACCTCAACAGAGGAATACTTTAGTACATGAGAAGCATGAGGTGAGAAATATGATGATTATGGAGACGTAAAAGTAGAACCATAGTCATCATGGAAGAGGGAATGCGTGGGAGATCACTTCGGATACTATATTCATAGTGTCAGTTAGTGGTTTTCTTGCAAAATAAACCCTGAATGAAGGAAGATGATATATGAAACCATAGCAGATATAAGAAAACCATAGTCGATATCAGAAGACCACAATTGGTATAGGATCAATACTGCGAGATAAAGTAGAAGATGTCTCGTCCAGTTGATCAGAACCTATAATAGAATCCATTTTTAGATATCAAATAGCCACAGTTGGTATAATAACCACAGCTGGTATCAGTTGATATTACAAATAGTCCATGATTTAATTAGTTGTAACAAAAGTTTGTGAACAAATAAAAATCTTGTCAGTAAAATAATTAAGACCTTTAAACATTTAGTTAAAGGATTCATGATGGATGTCCATAATTGAGTGGATACACCACAAACATTCTTCGCAAGACCTTAGAAGAAGTAAAGCCCATAAGTTGGAACCGAGACCAATATTCCAACCATAGTCCAATAGTTGGAAGAAAAGGCATTGAAGACCATAAGAAAACTCTAAGGGGTAGAGTAAAGATTGAGTTGGATGTACAATAACTCAATACCTTGAGCATAATAGAAGAAGAAGGTCTGAACTGGGAGGAAGTTCGATCTTATTTTCATAAGACTGATGAACAATACTTTCAGAAGGAAGTCAGACCAGAAGCCGAGGTTTATACTTCGAGGAAGTAAGAAGTGGACTATAACTTGAGAAAGTGAGTAGTATTTACTTAGGAGTACGAAGGCTCAAGTAAGTCAAGCATAAAGAAGTTGGACGAAGAAAACACCATAGACCAAATACAGCTCAAGAAGGCCAAAGACTGAAGTAGATTGACCATACCAAAACTAAAGTCTATTTGAATGATTCCTTTCATGGAACCTAAATAACCCAAAATAGTTAGAGGTATCAACCATAAACCATGATTGGATGGACTAAATGAGTCTAATCCATTCTTAGGAAAATAAACCATCACGACCAATTCCATAGTTAGGACCCATTAAGTACCATTACTGCAATTTTGGTAGTAAGGGAAAACAAAGACCTATTTACTAATTAGGAGTAAGTTATAAAACCAGTCTTCAGTTAAGACTAGCAGCATCAGAAGAAGTCCCATCATTGATTCTTCAATGAGAAAGGAAACAAGATTATAATATTGAAAGAAATAATGGAATCAAAGTAAAGAACCATGGTTCAGAGACAAACCCTAATGGATTCCAGGAAGAATCTGGACAAGGGATATATTCAATTATATCCAGTGAGATCACTACGGAGTTCTAGAAAAGTTTAAGTCTGCATAAGTCAGAACCACACTTCGGAAACGTGAGAGAGTTCAAACTTCGAGGACGAAGTTTAGTTTAAGAGGTAGAGACTGTAATATCCCAGGTAATGGGGTTACAAAAATAGAGGAAACAGATGTGTGCATTGCATTCATGCATAGAAAATCTAGGGAATTTTCGCGCTTTTAAGTAAAACGATCACGATGACTGAAGTTTCACTTGACCTTGGTGGAATTGAAGTAGCTCATCAAGTCAAGCGTTATAAACCTCAATGTGACTTTGTTTAAAACTTTGTTTTGGGTAGAGATGATTTGATCTAAGGGGTTAGATCAAATGGAACTAATAATAAACACAACAACACTTTACTTAATGATCAATTGCTTGATCTTATTAAAGATCATAACATGGTAATCTTTGATATAACATATGAACATCTATTGTACTATAAATCAAGTAACAATAAAATGAAGAAACTATTCTTCACTTATCTTCTCCATGTCTTAAACTAATCCATATCCTTATCATAAACCCTATGATATCCATTCTACTTGAATCTTGGAAACAAGACAAGAAGATCCAACTAAGGAATATATTCTTCTCTATTCCAAAGTATTAAGCATCAAACCTAGAGAGGTGAAAGTTCTATTATAATTATTAGAGAAGCAATAACAAACATGGAGCTAAACCTTGGATATACATCCAAGTATTCAAATCATCATCTCTAAGTGGAACCTTAGAGTATTATTCAAAACATTCCTTAAAGAGAGACAAAATTTATGTGAAACATAGATAATGGTGATCATATCAATTTCTATGGAGCCTAAATTTAGGTTAGTATTAAAGTCCTTCCCAAATAAAGAACTTGACCTTGGTGGAATTGAAGTAGCTCATCAAGTCAAGCGCTATAAACCTCAATGTGACTTTGCAAAAACTTTGTTTTGGGTAGAAATGATTTGATCTAAGGGGTTAGATCAAATGAAACTATTAATCAACACAACAACACTTTACTCAATGATCAATTACCTGATCTTATAAAAGATTATAATAAGGTAATCCTTGCCATAACCCATGAACATCAATCTATTTGGAAATCAAGTAACAATAATTGGAGAAATTATTCTTCACTTATCTTCTCCATGTCTTAAAAACTATCCATGATCCTACCATGAAACTCCATGGTACTCATTCCACTTCAACATTGGAATTATCACAAGGAGGTCCACTCAAGAAGTATATATTCTTCTATATTCCATATTATTATACATCAAACCAACAGAGATGAGAGTTCCATAGTATTTATCGGAGAAGCAATAACAAACCTTGAGCTAAACCTTGGATATACATCCAAGTATTCAAATCATCATCTTCAAGAGGAACCCTAGAGTATCATTCAAGTCCTTCCCAAATGAGTGAGACCATTCATACCACTCTTATCTTTACCTATTTAAGACTCAAGGACAATCATTGAATTAAAGTATTAGGTTGAAAACCATTTCCCTTGGAGTGGTGAGATAACCTAATATCACATGGAATAATACCATACCCTGAATTGATGAGGTGAGGAAGAGACTAACCCAATTAAACTAGACAAATGAAACCTTAGCCTAGATACCTAAGGAGATATTAGGAGTACACCATAAACCCTAGGATAACCATTCCTAAATGAGAAAGCTCAACCTATGGTGTTATACTCAAGATAATTGAGACAACCATAACTATGCCCATTCAAGGAACTATAAAAGAAAGTATATATTTAGTTGATCAATACAACACTTGATCTTGAGAGTGAGAAACCCATTCAAGGAGAGATACCTTAGTAAGTCCAACCCTGATCATTATAAATTGTGTAATGATCATAAACCCTAAGAATTTGAAGTAAAGATATTAAGAACAAGATGATCATATATAATCATGCTTTGGAGATATGTGAGGATAAGTTAAACCCTACTAGTATAAGGAGATCCCATTTCCACATTAAATTATAGGGAGATCACTAGTAAGAAACTCTAGATTTATATCCTAACCTTAACTTGTGAATCACTTGGTGATCATAAGAAGAATCCTACCATATCCATACTTCAGAAACTAAACAACCTAAGAAAACCTTAGAGTAAAACTCCATACTTTATATGGTGAGAAACCAACCATCCATTTGACCAAAGTTAACTATAAAAATAAGTAATACCAATATAGTTACTTTAATGATAAATTGGGGATAAAAATAGAAGATAAATTGGTAGAAGATAAAATCAATTCTCAAATCCTTAGTAATTAGGGAAGCACATGAAATATTAAGCAAGTAAACACCTTACCATGGTTAGGGGAGTTTAAACCCTAGCACATGCAATATGGAGACACCCCATCTCTATAACCTAGAAGTAAATCTCAACCCTAGTTTATATATCACTATGGTGATCATAATACAAACCAGGCCATAGTTGAGAGTCAAACCAACTGTCATTAGGTGAATCTCATTAGAACCCTAGGATTGCTCACAAACTACATCTTATGTTTCAATTATGAACCTAAGATTAACCTAGTGTTAAATACCATAATTAAAATCATATGTGTGATCAATCACTTATCCTCATAAGTCAAAACCAAGCTATGTTGAGAATAATGTTCACCCTAGAGCATTCAAGATAGAATTAATACAATTCATTAGCACATAGTTATGCACATAAAATAATAGGCAAGTGACAACCTTTTCAAATAGGAGGTCAAATCCTTAGAGATGTTTTAACACATGAACCTATGCCATTAAGTCACCCCTTATTTAAATTCATTAATAAGTACTACTTTGGGATTGTTTCATACAAAGTAATACCAACAAAACTCCATATATCACTAAGTAATAAAATTATCATATGGAAAACAATTTTTAACATTCTTAAAGATAATAGTCAAATTCAGGTCCATATGGATATTTGAATTCAAAACCCAATAATAACCACTAAACCAAGGTTATAATACTCACATTAAATTTTCTAATACATTATCTAATTGGATGATGAATCTTGGGCTATTCCTTGTATTATTCAATTAAGAAATACCTGCAACATAGAAAAGGATTCAAATTTGAATTTAAACCAGGAATTAAAATAGAATTTGAAAACAGAAAAATAAAAAAAAACAGATAAAAGAAAAGGGGAGAAAGGCCTTACCTGGCTACCTAGACCTTGCCAAGCCGACGCAGCCCACCAACCAGCCCAACTACTGGCCCAACCGCACCAGCCCAGCACAGCCCAACGTGGCCCAGGTAACCCTTCGCGTGGATAAAGACAGAGAGGCGTCGTCTTCTTCGTCTCCTCCACTCGACGCACAGGAGCTCGCCACCGCGACGAGGTGAGCCACGTCCCGTGGTCGTCGCCGCCGATTCTGACCGCCAGCACACTCGGGAGGACCTATAAAACGCGGCTGGAGTCCTCCATTTCCCTTCCTCTGTTCTAATTTTGCCCCAAATCGAAACCCTAGCGCGGCCCTGCCTCCGACGTCGTCGCCGGTAGAGACCTCCCCAGGCCAAGCCGCGACCACCATCGTCACCGCCATCCTCGACATGGTCTTCTCGCAAAAGGAATCGAGTCAGGGCGCCCGTAGCGTCGTCGGCAACCATTTCCCTCCGACGGCCGGCGCCATGAATTCCGGCGATACAAGCCTCCATTCGCCTCGCCGTCAAGCCCGCCGTGTTCCTGGTGAGCCACCGACCTCCCCGCATGCTCGCTAAGCTCGATTGCACGCCGTAGCTTCGCCGCATCGAGCAACCCGTATGTACTGCCGCTGTTTCTCGCCGCCGGGCACGCTCCGGTGACCATACCGGAGCGGCGCCGTCACCATTGGGTTCGCCTCGGCGTCTCCTTTCCAACGAAACCGCACACGCCCCGCGGGACGCGCTCCAGCTCCGGCGAGTACCGTCCCCGGCCGCCGGTGAGGCACGGGGTTGCCACCTCGGTGCCATGTGGCCTCCAGCGTGGGCATGGACCCACCAGCCGGTGGCCGTGGGTAGCCCCGGCCGGTACACTTAGTCATTTTTCAGTTTTAATTCAAATTCATTAAGTTACTGAAACTTTGCCAATTTATCAAAAATGCATTACAACTCCGAAAAATATAAATGAGTTATCAAAATTCTTAGAAAATAAAAATCTATCCAATAAAAATATAATATGTAATTTTTATTTTTAATAAAAATTCAATTATTAAATACTTGTTATTTAAGTTTTATTTATTAATTCCAAATTCAATTAAAATTCAAATATTGGAAAAACTTTTTAATTAAGTAAAAACCAGTATATAAATAAAGAAAACAATAAAACTAATTTTATTTAATTGTTGACTTGTTAAATCCTTATTAGAAGGATTTAAACGCTGATTAATAAATACCTTAATTATTAATTCATTGAAAATAATAAAATGCTAAATCCAATATTAATTTTATTTCAAAGTTATTAATCACTTCAACCTTAAAGTGAAGTTATTAATTCAAGAACTTTAGGGTATTTAGAAAACCCTAATTTCATAAGTAATAGAACCAGGAACCCATCATTCCATGTGATCCCTAAAACCCTAATATCATTAGGAACCCTAGCTCCATTATTACATCTAAACCCTAAATGACTTCTAAACCTAAACCTAGGTTAGAATATGTAATCATGTACTTACTTCTGATCCACAAAACCATAATTAACAATTAAATACTTGTTATGTCCTCATAAACTGTAGGAGCTCTTTTATCAATCATTTAGTATCCCATATATGCATCCCTATCCAACATGGTTAATCAAATAGGGTCAACCAAATGCAAAACCTAGCTCATATCCTTAGAAGTATCATCTTTAAGTAACTTTAATTATCATCACACCAATGTGATGAACCCTAACAACACCCATACCTACTATTTTACTTTACATAACCCTGTTCCACTAAACCCTACTAGTGTGAGATGCTTATGAACCATCCTATTTAGGAACCAACCATTCCTTACTTAGTAGATCCAATAGCAAACCTAGACAACCTCAACCCTAATTGATATACTTCTTATTATTTAAGAAGTATGTTCTTCAAAAGTTATTCTTTTGAAGAAAATAAGGAATCATCACCAACCCTGCTTATAGGGACCTAAAAACCATAGCCAGCTATCATTAACAAGATAAACCAACCTGATTATCATACTTGTTCCTTATTAAAGAACATGTTCTTCAAAAGTTATTCTTTTGAAGTATATGATAATTAATCCTTAACCATGCCATCTAGTACTAAAACTGACCACTGTTCTTTACTTGATAACATTATGCCAATTATCATTCTTTGTGTGCTCAATTGATTATTATTCTTTATTATCTACTCGTTGATAATACCAAGTAATCACACCTGAATAAGAACCTTGTATGTGAATCACTCTAAAAGTGCAACACACCCTAAACTAATCATACAACTCACTGATCCTAAATCATCGGGGTTAGATCACGCTTAGAGCGATTGCATCTCATACTTATGCATTATTGCATCCTTGGCAATCTTTTAAACATCATCCTTACCGGACGATGATGCTATTTCAGAATTTGGAGTTATTGCGTATCGAAGACCTTGACTGCATAATCTTGCGATCAAGAAAGGCAAGTTCATCGCTTGCTCATGTCATTTGAATATCTTTATCAAATTACTTGCAAAGTACTATGATTATCACTATTGCATAAAAACCAAAACCACTACTTTCATAACTATGAATATGACTATGTGGTTGGCAATGGAACCATGGATTGTGTTGATATGGTGGAGGTTCCATTGCAAGGGTTTATATCCATCTAGGATTAAACAACAAATGTCGCCAGTGATTCTTGTGCCGTAATACCCGTGTTAACCATAAGATCCGGAGTGGGACGGAGTAGTCAAAAGTGTTTCCACCTCTCGTACATCAACGGATGCGCTTACCGTAGACACTTGACCCAGGTTGGGCAAGCGGTGGGGTGGGGATCCCATTCTAATTCCCCACGGTAATGCGGTCTATGATGGATTGTAAGATGTCCGGAACGGTCTATCCATGATTGATAGGGAAGGCATATAAAATTGTTCGAACGGTCTACCTTAATCGGTATAGGGGAGAACAAATGCCCAGAACGGTCTCATCATGGATATAGGGGAAGACAGTCTTACAAAAGGGTGGGTGTGCGAGGTAGCGGAGGAACATGATTGGCTAGACCTTATACCGGGCCTCACACCAAAGGAAGTGTGGACGAGAACTAGACTCGGTTGGCACCAAGGTTAAGATCTCTTATGGGTAAAGCAACACACCTCTGCGAGTGTAAAGAACCGTGACTGTCACTCCCTGTTCCGGGATATGGAACTGCGAACGCGGCCGGAAAGGAGCTCCATGAAGTTCTAGTAAACCGGTGAAGGCCGACGGACATAGTTCTTCCGAATAAAAGCAACCTCTTGAAGAAATAGTTATGAAAACCTGCATTGGTATTAGACTTTCCGGTCTAATGCTGTAGCTAGTGCATTAAACACCTCTTTCCTATAATGAACTTGTTGAGTACGCTCGTACTCATCCCACTCTTAAATCCCCGCTTAGATATGGAGGCATCGAAGGAGGATCTACCGTGCAACTCAAAGGCCGAGGAGTCAACAACTACTTCAAGAGAAAGGACCATGTCAGAAGAGTCAGATACCACATCCAACAAGGAGAAAACCTAGATTAGCAATAGAAGGGGACTAGCTCCCTAAACCTAGCTCATATTTAGCTAGAATCTATTCTTAGCCTCTGTAGTTAGTGAAATACTCTACAAATAGAGTTCATGTTAGGACTAGGCTACGAGTCGTTCTTCTGGAGTTGATTTGCAGTTTTACCTCATTGTAAAGTAGGAGGCTGTGAAGATTTTATGTAACAGAGTCAATGTTTGTAATTCTATAGACATGCCTTGGACCCGCATATGTTTCTGTTGTACCACTCTGAGCGATATAATACTAGTGGAACGGTGTTTCATTGGTGTTATATCAGACTTGCATACTACACCATGCAGTGGTATGCCGGGTCACCACAGCTGCGCGCCTTTCTTAAGGGTAAATGTCTGGCTTTGGCCTCTCTGGAAAGAACCAGGCTACGCCAGCGAGCTCGTGTCCGCGACATTCAAGAGGGGGATGCAAACTCTAAATATTTCCACATGAAGGCGAATGCCAGACGGCGCAAACACCTCATCCCCGTCCTCAAGCATGATGACAGGGCTGCAACTTCGGTGGAAGATAAGCTGGAGCTTGCAGAGGGTTATTTCTCAGAAGTATTCGGTACAGCTCCGTCCAGGCAGAAGATTCTGAACCTTGACATGATTCCAATCAGTTCTCTCTCTGCTCGGCAAGCTAGAGATCTTGAGGCTCCATTCTCCCGTGAAGAAGTGAGGAAGATCATTATGGAGATGCCCTCCGACCGTGCCCCGAGCCCGGACGGCTTCTCCGGCCTGTTTTTCAAACTTTCCTGGGACGTGATCGCGGATGACATGCTAGCTGCCTTGGACGAGTTGCATAAGGGCAGATTTCGCACATTCAGTAATCTCAATGGCTCGATCCTCACCTTGCTCCCAAAGAAAGAAAATCCACTAGACATAAAGGAGTTTCGCCCAATCAGTCTCATTCACGGTTTCTCCAAGATTTTCACCAAGCTCCTCGCATCGCGGCTTGCCCCCTTGCTCCCTCGCTGATATCAAAAGCCCAAAGCGCTTTTGTTCAAACTCGCAGTATCCACGAGAACTACAAGTTGGTTGCCAATGCATCAAAATTCCTCCACCAAAAAAAGAAGCCGGCAGTTCTGATGAAAATCGATATCTCAAAGGCATTTGATACCTTATCATGGGAGTTCCTGATCGAAATTTTAAGACGAAGAGACTTCAGTGAACGTTGGTGCATGTGGATATGTGGAATTCTGGCCTCTGCTCACACGAGGATTATAATCAATGGCGAACGAGGTCGTCCCATCCATCTTGCCCGTGGTGTTCGCCAAGGTGACCCCCTCTCTCCGGCACTTTTTATTCTGGCTATGGATTCACTGAACGCAATTCTGCAGTGGGCCTCCGAGAACGCAATGCTAACAGATCTAGGTCTACACCATGACATTCCTAGAGCATCCATTTATGCTGACGACGCGGTTTTGTTCTTTAGTCCAAGGCCTGCTGATTTGGATGTCATTGGAGCTGTCCTCAACCTCTTTGCTAGCGCTTCGGGTTTAAGTGTCAATCTGCGAAAAGCTCGCATTACGTGCATCCGTTGTGAGGATGACCTTGCTTTGACTTGTGGCCAATCATTTCAACTCGCATCCGCAAGGACTTCCCAATCACTTACCCGGGCCTTCCCCTTACCACTCGGTCGTCTTCGCAGAGCAGATATATGGCCCTTGATTGACAAATATTCTAGGAAACTTAAAGGCTGGAAACCAAAATTTCTTTACACTGGTGGCAGATTGACCCTCACCCGTTCAGTCCTCATGGCTTTGCCCATACATCTTCTCTCGGTTCTTCCTATTCCTCAATGGGCCCTTGATATTATTAACAGACGGTGTCGAGGTTTTGTTTGGAAAGGTGAGGAAGACATAAACGGCGGCCACTGCCTTCTCCCATGGTCCAGGGTTTGTCGCCCAACTCACGCTGGAGGTCTCGGCATCCTAAATCTTAGACTTTTTGGTGCTGCCCTTCGTTGTCGTTGGCCTTGGCTGAGGTGGGCTACAGAGGAGCGGCCGTGGGCTCTCATACCTGTTAATGATGATCAAGATGCTCTGGACCTCTTTAAAGCAGGTGCCTACATTAAACTTGGGGACGGTAAACGCGCAAAGTTCTGGACGGATAAATGGCTGCCAGGAGGGCGGGCTGTGCATGAGGTTACGCCGATCTTATTCTCCTTCGTCCGCAACTCTGGCATCACAGTTGCAACTGCTCTGTACAACAACAGGTGGGTTAGAGATGTTCAAGGTGGGCTCTCAACTCAAGCTCTTGCGGAGTACCTAAAGCTTTGGGACATGGTGGCTGAGATTGAGCTATCCGTGAACCGAGATGGACAAAGCGGTTTGGCGCTGTACTCGCTGACGGTTCGTTCTCTGTCAAGACAGCTTACCAGCTCTATTTCATGGCCAGTCATAACTTTGCTTGTGCCAAACCAATTTGGAAGTCAAAAGCACCGATGAAATGCAAATTCTTCATGTGGTTAGCAGTCCACGAAGGTGCCTCACTGCAGATAATCTCGAAAGGAGAGGCTGGCCTCACTCTGCAGTTTGCTCCCTCTGCTCATCTCGCAAATGAAGATTGCACTCACCTTTTTGTACATTGCCTACACTCTCCAGGTTTGGCTCCGCCTCCGCAATCTGGGCCAATGCTGATTTCCCGATCCCCGGAATAAGATTCCAGAGTACGGAAGAGTGGTGGCTGACGGCTAGGAAGTTGGCTCCAAAGAAAGTTCGCCGCGATTTTGATACTTTTACCGTTCTTGTCCACTGGAGACTGTGGAAAGAACGTAACGCGAGAATTTTCCAGCAGGAATATAGTCCGGTGAATCGTGTTTTTGAGCTCATAATTGAAGACCTCCATGCTTGGAGGGCAGCCGGCTGTATAATTTCTTTGTAGTGGCAGCTTTGTTTCATGTGGAGCCAATGGAGTGAGTGCCCTACCATATAGTGGTAGATGTGGTGCCGGTGGTGTATTTCCCTAGCTCCTGATAGGGTTCTTTTTGTAACCCTTCTGTACCATGCGTATGCCTTGTACGCTGCTCTCTTTTCTTCTAATAAAAAGTTCGGCCTCTGGCCCTTCGAAAAAAAGATAGATATGGTGTAACTGTTTTTCACCTATTTCGAAAATAGGTCATTGAAATGACTGCTGGTGCTGGATCAATTCTTTCAAAAGAGTTGTATGCTGACGCAAAAAGTAGGTTAGAGGTACTTAATAAGAAGGATGCTGAAAGGAGGAAAACTGCTGAACTAAAAAGTAACTCTTACATATACTATATATGAAGGAAAAGGTTGCCTTTTTTCTCTCTCGTTGTGTCTTTATTGTGTGTACACCGCAAAGTGAATGTAAAGATATTTTTTTAGCTTGTTGTGATGTGAACATAGATTTAAGTCATTTTGCAGTTAGCTTGGATGCTAGAAAATCGTATGATGAGTGTTGTTTCTCCATATAAGATATACAAAATCTGTCAATGTTCTGGCATACTGTACTATACATTAAGTCTATGATGATAATCTCCATATCTATATAATTTGGCAAATGTAGATTACTGATAATATACGAATAGCACAATTACTATTGTTTATGTGCTGCACCTTATTTGTTTTTTTGACGTCTCAATTGCTTCCTTGATACATCACAGTTGGAAAAAAACACGGACATGTTGAGTGTCTAAACTAAACAGGAGAGGGAATGTTTTGCAGAGAAACTCAGTGAGCTGTTAGTCAAACAATGAATCTTGTTATCTGTATCATTTGTCTAGGATATGTCCTATGCTGAAGCTCTTGTTGGCAAGTGCATGTGCAGGATTGGTTGTATATGGATGGTGAAGAGGCTCAAGCAAAAGAATTTCAAGAGCGCCTTGATCAGCTTAAGGCCATGGGCAACCCAATTCTTTTCAAATAATTACTTCTTATCAAGTTACGCTCATATCACTCAGTGACAGAGATTGTTCCTTTCCTGGTTATATATATATAGATTGAGTGGCTTAAAAGCCCGACCTGCAGCTTGCGGAAGTGCTCGATTGTATCTTACTGAGCTACAAAAGGTATCACGCTGAGACATAATTTTGATTTTTTTAACTATAGTAATATTTTCTTGACACAATGCACTCGGATAATCCCTTTTCTTATAAGAAGCAAGAAGCTTCACTCTGCACCTAAAAGTATGCTTGTATGAAAAGATAATGCACCTCACCATTTGAGCAGAGAAGCATAGTGCAATTGCACATTCTTTTGGGAAAGGCCATTACTGGCAGAAGTGTTGTGTAATGAACAGAACCTCTTAGCATGGTTCATCCTCCACCTCGTCACTCACAGACTTAACTTCCTCATGTTGAACAATCGCATATGGTCATTCTTTATGTTTGTGGGTTCTCATTGTGAAAAATCTTAGTATGGTCATTCTTGCATTCAAAATCCACGAGTTGCACCTGCATATTTTTATTTATCTGCATCATAGCACTCTTCAGTAACACACAATTGATGAAACATTTGTTGGATTTTGATATGATGTACTTAATTAGAAAATGTATAATGTTGAATGCTACAACACCGGTGACAAATACATTGTCTGCGAGTTGACCAATGTTGCAACATGCCCGATACCATGTGCTATTACCATCACTCTTCTTTATAAATGAATCAACGACGTGCCATGGGTGCATATTTTCTGTAGATGGGCAACTATGTAGACGCCTCCCAGAACGCCATCATCCTCGAGACTTGGGTGTTGACGTGTTTGTTGTGGCCATCAGAGAGTAGGGAGGCGTGGTGAAGTTCGACATTGGCACCTATATGCGGGCGCAACCAATGGAGATGCAAAGTTGTAGAGTACCTGAAGGAGGCGAAGTATTTAATAGTGGATGCTGATATATAACCTGCGTACGACTGGAGTTGTGGTGCCGATGTTAGAGGCCGTCATAGTCTTCATGGATGCATGCAAGATTAACTTGGCCTGAGAACGAGCACGCAACAGAGGTAGCAGTTGTCATCGCCTTCATGCCTACCAGAGGTGCACAGAAGGCAAAGCCGGCAGCAAGTTTGATGAGAGCTACTTGATATATTTGGAGCGATTTCTCTGTCCAGATGTTCATTCAATATCTGAAGGTTTGTAGGTTGATCGTCAATATCAGACAACTAAATTTATTTGTAAAACAATATAAATATTTCCTATCGGCTGCCAAGTTCTACTAAATAATTAATTATGCTTAAAATATGTTTTTTTTGCATTGTTTGTATTACTCACGACGTAGATTTTTTCTGAGAATTGATGTGGCTTATAAAAGAGACATTTGGTTCTTTTGGTCTGCAGTTCAAAGTGGGACTCACAACACTTTAGAGGAAACATTTGCCATGAAGCAACTCATTTAGATTATTCGACATGGTAACATTACCCTGCGAAGTAAATAAAAACAATTTCATTTAATATCTACAATTTTTTGAGCATTAAGCGTTTTGCACGTTGTCGAGAAGGCCCTGGCTCAAGATTTGACAATGATGTTTAAGGCCCATAAGAATCCTAATTTCCTATGAATTCCAAAGTTACATGTTTGGCACGAGTGGTGTGAAACCATTAGAATATTTATACCTGTTGCAAAGCACGAGCATTTAATTATGAATTTCAAAGTGTTGTTTAGACTAATCAGAAAAGAAGTATTTTTTCAATTATACATCCACGTTTTGTGAGACAATAATACATCCAAAAGGAGAGATCCTTGACTTGACAGTTATGACCCATAACACATGTGTGAGACTTACCTCAAAGAGTATTATCATGTTGTATTACATTATGATATCCCTGATTTTTTTAATTTTTATAGTAAGTTATGAATTAAGTATGTGTATTGAGAAATAAAATTTGAAAACCCGTGGTAAAGCACCGGCATTTGTACTAGTAATGGTGTAGATTAAGAGGAACTTAAATTTTTTTTTCTCACCACAATAGATTGGTCTGGCATTACTGCCCTCTCATCCCTGTGGCTTGCCACTCTGTTTCAGCTTTGAGCGAAACAACTCGACGCCCACGCGCGCATCCCTACACCCGCGACGCGGACTCCGACCGGATGGCGAGCCCGCGCCTCCTCTTCCTCCGCAGGATCCTCTACGCCGCCGCCGCCTTCTGCGCCTGTCTCCCCGCCCCCGTCTCCGCCATCCGGTGAGCGAGATCCGTTCCCCGCCTCCCCCAGTCCAGCGTCGCGTCCTAGAAACGCAAATGCTCTCTTCGTCGCTCTTCGGAGCTCTAAATTGTTAATTTTTTCCGTCGGTATCGAGTATCCGTGGTAGTATTTCTTTCTTGTTTTGCTTCGGTCTGGCACGATTGGCAGCTGCCTGCCTGTTGCCGTGCGGCTTAATTTGCAGCACCGTAGATGCCATACAGGTGTACAGCATATACTGTATACGATTTCATTACTGTCACAGAATTTGATTATACAGGAGAATCCAATAAAATGACAAGCATTGAGCTAAATACAGGGTAACAATTCTTTTCAAATGGTGCTTCATGCCGGGTCAAAGGTTGCATTGCACATTGCACCGTCCATGATCATCAGTGTTTCTCCATTCGTGTTAGCACATTCAGCTACTGCCATTCTGGATGCAATTTCACTAAATCTGATGACAGAACCTGAATTTGAGCCTTGTTCAGGAAGGACATTGGTTTGGCTGAACCCATTCTGTGCAGAAGAACTGTTCAAGGGCGGCATTTGATATCAGATGATAATGGTATAACACATGGCCCCTCTCTCTGGCCTATCCTGTCCTCTGAACTTATGCTCCCTCATAGCCTTTTCCCCTCTAATAGAGCACAATCTTTATAGGTTATGTATGTTCTGCCCTTTCCGTCGATCCATGGTCTCGCTGCTGCCCAAGAACAGGGGCACGCTTTTCCTGTCAGTGAGTTTCTTACCCTCTGTTGCACAAATATCAATAAAAGCATCGCCTCTTACAAAGAGGGAAACATTGTAAATCTAACACAGTTCATGGCACCATCCAGGGGCTGCAGCCTTGATTTACAGTGCTGCAACTCTTACGAGTATTGCGTTTCTTGCTGCTTGGATCCTTCTAGGGTAAATTCTTACCTGTAATACTTGATTTGGCATAGGTAATTTAAATAAATGAGTCATTTACTCATCCTTGTGACAGACCAACGAAGGGGATGTGCAGAAGTTGAAGGTAGCTAAGCCTGTTACTGCTGGTAAGATGCTTGTAGTTATTGTTTGGTTTACCTTGAATACTTTAATGTGTTGGAAGAGTTTGACAGATTATTATTCTTTTAGGAACGTACACCGATATCTTCGATTTCTGCATGGGAAGATGCCGCCATAGTTCCGCAAGCGTGGTACTTGTTCCTTCTCAGGCTATAATATGATTGTTTCAGGACACCTTTTACATGCATATGTGAAATAAGAAACACAGTGGTTCAGCGTATTTTCATCACCACAGTGTCTTATTTCGCTGGGAATCTGTCATGTTACAAATACAGCAACTACAAGTTCAAATTATATGGTAAACAACTCTTTCTTTGAATGTAAGTTGTCCTTTGAATCTTCAGGTCCATGAAAATGCTTATGTGAGTGATTTCCATCACTGCTTCATGATGCAGCAAAATTCATCTGGTAAGCATTATATTCTTGCATCTTGGCTAAATCACCACATTCTCTAGTTATAGCATACATTCTGAACATTTCTGGTACACCTAAGCTATCTTGTTAATGCTATCTATTATTTCCTCATGATATTTGAATTCAACCGCCCACTAAATGTCGATAGGAGCCAAGCTCCGCTTGGGTCAGCTTGTTGCTACATACTATTAGCAATAAGTAGTGGCTAGCTCGGTTCAGAAAGGCCAAGCCAATTCACTTCGGTCCGTGGGCTTGACTGCATATCAACAGTCAGCAGTAGCAGTAGCCACACTGAAACCAAATATATGAGGAGATGCTGCAATTGGAAACTGTCACTAATGCTGGTGACGATAACTGCTGTGCAGTACTTCTGGATGTGAAGCTAGCAAATTTCTGAATTTATGTCAGACTCCAAAGATAAAATATTTGGATCCAGACTTAATCTCAAGATCCGAGTTTTAATTTTAGCTTCTCTAACCATTTATAGAGGACATCAACCAAGAAACAAGGGGTCACCACATCATGGGTGTAACTGAGGCCATAGAGTGAGAGAGAGAGAGCACATATCAGATTAGATAATTATTGTTTTCACATTTTATCTGCTTCATTGGATCAGTTCGTTAGCGCCCTATCTGTTAGTTAGATTCAATCAATTAGTTATCTTCTGTTAGAGATTTATATGCCGAGCTTGATGTGGGGTAGGGGGATTTTTTGGAGATTGAAATACATTATGGGAACCTGAGATATCCTGGTATTCGTGTGGAACTCTTATGTTTTTTGACTTCTTGGGTGTGTGGGAGTTAACAAGAATTAGACCTCTGATAAGTTTCTTTTTAGTTTCAGGCTTAGTCTGTGCTGATCCCACTGCTCACGTTGTGACATTATTGTTTATGCATTAGAAAATGATTATGTGTAGCTATTTAACAGGGTCAACTGAATCAAACTGTGGATCAAGAGACTGTGGTTCAAGGTTGGCTGGCATTAATGTCCTTTTGGGGAGGTAAGGAACTTCAGTTTACGTTCTATATCTAGGACTGTGAATGAAGCCCATGGGAATTGCTTTATGAAATCATACTTGAAATTCAGGCAGGGGGAATCGTGTAATTCTGTGTGCGGAGCGAAAGGACAATCATGTGTTCCAAGCAAGCTTTCTGAGCTGAACAAATGTGAGATGTAAGTCTATTTAAAACATCTAAACTTTCCATGATTTACATTCTGATTTTTGAATGTAATTTATTGCTGTGTGATGACTGGTCAAGTAGCCAGTTTTATTTCGAGCACTTTTAAGGAAATAATGACTTTTTTGCCCAGTTAATTGTTATGTTGAATAGTCTGCACTAGATAGTTCTTTAGATGAAAGTTGACGATGAAAGATATTTCAAACTTGATACAAACAGGTATTCTAAAGTTAACACTAACAGGTATTTTAAAGTTGAGCCAATATTTACACCGGCTTTGGGCCAGCCGGTGCCAAAACTAAAGCATTGAATCATGTTTCAACATAAAATGTAGCATTACAGAGCCTATAAATAATCACTGACAGCAGTATTGTTAACCTGTAGATTCTTAAGAAAATAAATGAATTATTCTGTGCCAAATATGAGACTTTGCTTTTACCAGTTAGATTTAGGTTCTGTCAGTAACTTAGTTTATGAATCAGAGTTATTTGGCCTTGCTTATCATTATTCTTCTAGGATTTCCAAATATCAGTACGCTTGCTTATGGGTCTTATTTGATATGTACTTATGTTGACCTTTTTGCCTGATTAATTATCAATTTAAGAAAAATAATGAAAAATCGCTTGCTCATGTTTTATTGTTGAAACCAGTTTGCAGAAATATATGAGATGCAAAAGTGGTTGCTTTCCCAGTCTTGGACCTGACCAACCTGCTGAAGTTGTAGATGAAGCTCCAAGAAATTTGGTACGACTAGTACATATTTATGTTATTTGACCACATGAACACTGTTAAGAGGCTCTTCTAAAAAAAAAGTTTCATTACTCAGTTTTTATGCAAATACAATATTTTTGTGTGTAGTTCTGGCCATATCCCGACTCGAAAGTGTCCGTAGCTGTTCTAACCATTCCTTAAAATAGTCATTGGACATGTTAATTCAATATATTTATCTCCACAATGTTATTTCTCGGCCATCTCCATGGAAGATATGCTGGAATTGACTTGTATGCGTGTAAATTAAGAAGGCTGATATTAGCTACTCACCATTATACTACTAACAATTCTGTGCTGAGAATTAGCCCTATTATCATTTTCCCTGAGGCATTGGCATTTGAAGGCATACTCAAAACATTTCAGTGATGGGCCTAGATATGATGATTGTGTTGACCCTAGAGAAGTGCAGTGCTCATTTTGGTTGCATAGAAACATCAAGAGCTAAACCGATGAGGCCATATCTCGCCTACGATATATGTACACAAGTTGACCTGGTTGGGTGTTCATCGGAGAAGATTTTGCTGGCTTCAGTGGGTACCAAGAATTATTCTCTCAATCACGAAGCTCTATCAGTTCACTGTGAGAACTTTCGCCAACCTGTCACGTGCATTGGTTGGTAAATATCAGGAAACCAGGGATAGGACACTTGCCCTTATCTACCAGCAATCAGGGCCTAATCGATGTTTGTGGTTGGAGAGGCTATTATGCTTTAGTTTGTGTCTTTTGACAATCAATTCCTTAATCTTTATGGAGTACATGGTGTGGTGTCCTTGCCTAAGAAAGTAACATCTAAGTAAAACAGAACAATCTCTAATTGAAATGAAACTAATTCATCTCTATTTTCCTAACTATTTCTGTCTCTTTCAACTTCCTAAATAAGATCATTATCTCTTAATTTGATCGGGTGAGATTGGGACTGGCTGTACTATCCTGCGCCATTGACATAACGCCGTTGACCTAAACATTTAGGTAACACTGGTTCTGCCACATGGTGTAATCAGTTTTGAGTATTGAATCTTGGCCAGGGACCAGGGGAAAATATCTTTACCCTTGGTTTTCAATTATTCAGCTTCTTTTATTCAAAAAGTATAATGTAGTGAACCAGTCATACCTATTTCAATAGATTCCCAGAGCTGATGCTTTGCATTACTCTGTGTGTTTGTTTGGGAGGACAGTGTGTACTGGACATGGCTAAGAGTTTTGGCGAATATACTTTATACATGGAACTAATTTTCGTCTGGCTGTTGTTTCAGAATCCAGGAGCATGCTTGTACATGCAGATGGATGAGCGCCTAACGTGTGATGGCTCACATCAACATACTCGAAGGCTCTGTCCTTGTGCATGAAATGGGAAAAAAATAGCGGCAGTCATAAGAAAGGTAATTTTCTCTCAGATGACTCATCAGGTTTTGGAGACTCATTTCGACTATATCGCCAAAATTGTTCTTGCTCACATCAATCAGTCACTTTCCAGGAAACAAGTGGATATGATCCGCCGGAAACTGATGGTTCTCTGTTATGGACAACCCTTTTCTACCTGGTGGTTTCCTCAAAATGACAGGCCATTTCCGCACTGAGCTTTCCAATGGCGTATCATGGAGAAAAGCGTATATTAGTTACCTGCATCTTCCCATGGCATTTGCATGCATCAGTAGTGCCATTGCTCCACCTCCATCTGCATGCCATCCATCACAGGAAGCATAGCATCCATGCTTTCGCCATATTTATATTTTAGCTTTGTCCAGTGTAGGCTGTTTATCCTTTGCATGTGTGGACGCAAGGATAAGTGTGCAGAGCAAACAGCTTCTCAAACATTTATCTTTATAATATATCTGGTCACAAATTTCCATGCATGTTTAGTACAAAACAACCAAAACGAACTACAGAAACATGACTTCTTAAATCAACTGCACCATGACAGAATCACAAACATCCATGCGCTTTGCATGCTCCTTAAAAGGAGTAGTCAGGCTTGAAGTCTGTCATAATCTTTGGCCTCACCCTCACTTTGCTATCATCCTTATTCTGACCACCGTTGCTGCCTGTGTCATTGTTCTCCTCTTCTGCTGCTTCCTCTTCTGGGCAGTCAAAGGCAGGGTGAGTGAATATGTTCTCCATGAGCCGTGTCCCTCTGAGGGCATTGGTGAGGGGCAGATGGCCCTCTGGCGTGTCATCGTTCAGCTCCCATATGAACTCATCAGGGAAGGCCCTGTAGTTGAACTGCTCCACTTCACTGTCCAGCTTCTTCATCCAGCCAATCTTAATGAACAAGCGGGTGTAGTCGCGCACGGACTTCTCCCAAATCCGCCGCTGCACGCTGTACCCGAACTTGCCGTTGCTGTGCTCCATCCAGAGCGCGTCGATGGCGCGGAGGTCCTCCACAGAGATGAACTGGACCTCCGAGAAGAAAACATACCCTCGACGACGCGCAGGCTCGCCTGCGAGGTAGATGAGGAGCGCGCGGGTGGTCTCGTCGGCCTGGCGGTAATCTCCCTCCGCGAGCTGCTGGCCTAGGAGCTCCAGGGAGGGTGTAGGAGGCGACGTTGTCGTGGCCGCGGAGGCGACCGGAGTTGGAGCTGCAGTGGATGCTGTGGTCACCGAGGAGGAGCTGCTGGTGAAGAGCTTGAAGGAAATGCTGGTGCTGGCGTTGGTGGTGAGCCTGAGAGCTGCAGTAGGGGAGCCGTCATGGACTGTGCTGTTGAGGAAAGAATGGTGGTGCTGAAGAAGGAAGGATTGGAGAGAAGCGTTTGCCATGGCAGGCAAAGAGGGGGCTGAGGATGAACGGGAGAGGGGAGGAAAGGGAGGGAAACGATGATAAAGGAGTGGATGGGGTTTTGTGGGAGGATTGTACTTGGTGGTGGTGGTGGTGTGGAGACTTGAGGGTGTTTTGTCTGTCAGTCTGTGTGCCCTTCATGTTGTGAAAATTTCTGGTTGTGGTTTTGTAAGGGTGCATCTTGGAGAGAATACAAAGGAGCTCTGTGATTGGTTGGTTCTGGGTGAGGTGAGGATACTGGCTATGGCAGGAGACTCGGGGAGAAAGGTGGCTAGGCTGTGTATGTAGAACATTCTTTTTATATTCTACTCTCTATTTTGGTCTTCGAAGAAGCTGAAATTGAACGTATTATTTGTGGTCGTATCCAGTTTTCAGTTCAGCAGCTCAGTTCTCTCTTTGTTTGCATGAACTAAGAGAAAGTACTCTCAACAAGTACGAATGGGATTGGACAGCACAACCACACCTTTTCATGCTATTTTGATGTAATTAGTATTATTTGCACCTGATGGAACATATTTATAAAAGGTTATTGATATTTTAAATACGATATATTTTCTTGAAAAACGCATCCACATGTAATTCCTTCTCGTTTTACTCTACTCTCACCGATCCATAAAAAGTATCAGAATTTTACTAAAAATGTAGTACGAATTTAAACTAGAACTCTGTCATTTTTTTTTTTGGATCGCAGGGAGTAGCTTTTATTGTTTCGTATTGATGAAATCTGTAACGTGTTGACGAGCCCGACTGATAGTACTAACCAAAAAGGTCATCCTCTTCGACTTTGTTTTTGGGTCTGTGGACATGGTGCACGTGAATACCTGCATAGAAATGGGCGAGATTGATGCTCTGGACGGCAGTCCCGACGTATGCTGTTTTGTTCGTCGTGGCGCGGGCTATTATAATAACTGACAAATTTTGCTCAATGTTTTGAAATAGCAGTTTTCCTTCCCGAGTCATGTAAAAAGTAAGAGACAAATAGGGCACCTTAAGAGCAACTCCAATAGTATAGCCGGTTGTTGGCTATAAGCAAGATGTCATGTCATCTATAGCCAATACATAGCCAACAAGTACAATAGTTGGCTATAGAGATGTACTACTTTTTCAATGGAGGACTCACCTTTTATTCACACAACTTGCCTAGGAGCACATGCTAGAGCTAACTCTTGCATAAGAGCCCATTTAGAGCAAGTTTAATAGTGTAGCTAGCTGCTGGCTATAAGCCATGTGTCATGTCATTTGTAGCTAACATAGAGCCAACATGTATAATAGTGAGCTATAATCATGTCTACCTTATCAATGGATGGCCCATATTTCACTCTCACAAAGTGCCTAGGAGGACGTGCTAGAGCTGGCTCTTGCATGAGAGCCCACTCATCTTCTCTCTCCTCCTCTCTCTCCTCCAACTAAGCATGAATATATTATTTTAACCCTTATAGCCAGCTGACTAGGACTTATTATACTTGCTCTAATAGTGAGCTATAATCATGTCTACCTTATCAATGGATGGCCCACATTTCACTCTCACAAAGTGCCTAGGAGCACGTGCTAGAGCTGACTCTTGCATGAGAGCCCACTCATCTTCTCTCTCCTCCTCTCTCTCCTCCAACTAAGCATGAATATATTATTTTAACCCTTATAGCCAGCTGACTAGGACTTATTATACTTGCTCTTACATTCTCTCTCATTTTCTCTCTCCTCCAACTAGACACAAATATACTATTTTAATTCTTGTAGCCAGCAGACTAGGACTTATTGTACTTGCCTAATAGTGAACGTGTGCTAGTAAAATCCTAGTACTTTTTTTTTTGCATATATATGCTTATATTTTTACACCATGTTTTTCATGTGTAACGTTGCAAGTAAAATCCTACTACTTTTCGTCTGTATACTACACCAAGTTTTACTAGGACAAGCTTTGTCTGGTTTTAGTGAGGGACGGCGAGGACGGCGGTGCGACTTCAGCTCGCTCTAGTGCTTGTAGTATTTTCTAGATGGTCAACAAATCTATTTGTATTTTTATTACTTTTGAAGTTCTTTGTGGTAGCGTTGATGATTATTAATAGATCCGTGAATTTATCAAGAAAAAAACTTCTATGATAAATAATCATAAATTTTTGGAGCGGGAAGGAACACAACAAATATAATGTGTGGACAATGTTGAACTGGGACAGGAGAATTCTCGTTGTTGCCACAATTTGGGAAATTATAATTTTTCATTTTGAGGCCAGGTTAGGGAACATTACAGTTTAAAATTGAGGGACTTTCTTTGAAGTGTCTAATTAGCAGTTCATTGGTTTTTTATTTGCCCCATTCTTTTTTTTTTCTGGATCACTATATCTTCGTTTGTTGGGGCAAAGTGTATACTCATCGCATATACTCCCTCTGTCCAAAAATAATTATCTTAATTTTTTTCTCGATACAGATGTATCTATAACTAAAATAAGTCTAGATACATCAAAAGTGAGTCACTTATTTTTGAACGGAGGTAATAGGATTTAGTGTGCTAAGAACATCCGTTCCCCTAGTGCAGTAAGGTGTACCCCTCATCTATTTATCTCCACTTGCTTTCTCAAACATCTTTTGCCATATCCCTTAGCATGTATTTAGTGGCCGTATGGATCATTTTGACGCACATGCCGGGATCTCAACCTTATTTTCGAGAAAATATCTTTTAGCATGGACGAAGCCTTCAATATATGAAAACCTATTAAAATTGGGGTTTGATACGGTCCAATGTCCAAATCGTGGGCAAGTAAATGGTCGCACTGCACTAATATATATGTTGCATCTCGGTACGTCCTCAATGAATACATCTCTATATTATGCATCCAACCAACTACCACACATACTAACATACTCCAATAAAATGTGACAAACATCTTCAGATAATGTAAAAGTAGTCATAATGTCACAACAAGGCGTAAAAAAGGATTAAACTCATGACTAAATTTAAATTAGTTCAGAAAAAATATTGATTCCGAATAAATGTCCTCGTCAACACATACAGCTATGGGCCCATACATAGTTGAACCTTCACTCACCCGCTACAGCTGCCTTCACAACCCCCTTATTATATAATATGTGCAGAGAGGAAAATTGTTATATTCTTTCAAGAGAGGCCAAAAGGGTGTGGTAAATGCATTTCACGTGGATCGCCAAACAGAGTAGATAATATCATCTAAAAAACTGAGAAATTGCTGCTACTTTTTTTTGAAAAAAATGATTTACATTGCTGACTGAAATGCTCAAACCTGAACATCTCTTGAGTTTTCTCCAAGGGTACATCTACTCCAGAAGGCTTGGAGATATGGGAATGGCAGACATCAAGAAACAATTGCGTGCAGTGGCTCCAGTAGTGACAACATTTTTCATAGGTCACACTCCACTTGGTAACTCGGGTGACTAGCACGCTCGACACTTTCGCGCTGTGTATTCCACCCTTAGAATTCAGCCGTTAGTTTCTCTTTAGCGCAGTTCAAAATACAGTCCAACAATCCAATGAAAAAGCGCACGTGGCTGGAATCACTAGAATTATGATTACGAGGCATGCTAATTTAGTCGTGCCGTTTACAGTTTATTGTCCCAGACATGTTACTAGAATTGGTCATGTAAGTAACTGCTGCAGTATTTTTGTTGTTGTTGAGATATTGGTCATCACCAAAGAAGGAATGTTCAAATGAAAAGATGCAAGGTTATCCTTCAGAAGACAAAGCAGCGATCATGTTTGACTGCCTCAACGGTTTGACCTTCCCTGTAAAAAAGGTCCAAAATGTATGGTGATGCTGCTATATTTACGATCTTAACTAATACATACCTTGTATATCCTTGATGTCACTCTCACTAGATCGAGAAAGGAAAAGCTATTATTCCTCAATTTGAAACTTGAAATTTTGATTACCTGTGAACTTTTACTGATAGTTCCATGGTGACCTCGATCTCGTTCTCCTCTGAAACAACTTCTATATTTTTTTATATCTCCCACGCCATACAATTTTTGAACTTAAAACATTGCAATTCATTGTAACATTTGATATGAAATGTAGGAAACAATGCTTGGGATTTTTTGTTTGAGATTTTAAATATTAAAAAATTAAATTTCTCTAAAAAATTGGAACTTTTTTCCTACATTCTAATTGCAAATCCATAATTTGTATAGTTTGTGAAATAGAAAAGACAAACCCAAAAATCTATGGGTGTGTAGTGGGCACGTTTTCACACAAAACTTTTGCCTCATAAAAACATCACTAAATAACCAAATTCTCTATAATAATCTTGGAGCTAAGCCACGATATCAACAGGGAAAGAGACCGATTCCTGGGACAGAGCATCTGACTCGTCCAATGCTGCTAGTGGTACTATTAAGTTGAGAAGATACATAGAAATTCATCACCTTAAAGTTTTCTAGGCAACAGTAGAAAAGAACTGCGACGGCGATCCTAGAGCAAGACATCGCCGAGCAATGAAGGTGGTGATTTCCGTTGGCCGGGGCGGCAGCCTGGCAGCCGCGGGTGATGTTTGCCAGCGATTTGAGCGATGATGGCAGCAGGGGAGATGTGAGCGGGAAAAAAAGGCGCTGCTGGAGGTTAGGAGGATTTCAAGCCCTGTCCGGCGGTTTGAGTCTTTGAGGTGCTAGCTAGGTGCAGCTCAACAATCAGCAAGGTGAATGTTCTCCCAAATCTTAATGGAGGTTACCTTGTATGCGCCCGAGTCAGCGGTTCACGAAAAAGGCTTAGCGAGAGGTTACCTTGAAATTTGACTTTGACTAATCTCAGAACACGAATTAATAAAAAAGGGGGAGTAACATAGATTAATAACATGCCCATTTTACTACTTTATGTTACTTTTCACTATTACTAGCCTTATGCGTTTAGTTAGTTGTCAGTCCAAGGAAAATAATAACATAGCGAAAATTGCTAAGTTCACAAGTGGTATAATGTGACAAACATCTTCGGATAAGGTAAAACAAGTCACATAAGTGATCAAACTCACGGTTAAGTTGAAGGGACTTTAAAATGATATTTGATGCAAAATAAATATTCTAACCAGATTCAACTTTTGTTTACACTCATTTGCATGTACAACTATGGACCCACATTTTGTTGAAGCTTTACTCACCCACCGTGGTCCCCTCCGATAACCCACAACCCCCTTATATAATATGTTGCAGAAAGATAAAATTGATGTATTCTTTGAAGAGATGCCGACAAGAGTAATTTCGTCTATTTGGAAGAAAAATCGGGTAACATTGCTAGCTGATTTTTTCAAACCGAAGCATCTTGTGGGTTTACTCCAAGTGTGTAGCACAGTATATTTAGAAGACTTGGAAATATGGGAATGGCAGACATGAGGAAACAACTGCGTACGTACGTGTGCAGTGGCTCCGTTAGTGATTACGCCTGGTATCCGTCTCACTCCACCTGGTGACACTCAGATGGCTAATGAGCAAGAGGCGCTCGCACATGGCATTTAGCTCTTCCCAATTAATTAACTGGCAGTTTCTCTTTAGCGTTGCTAAAAAAGAAGTCTAATAATCCAGTGGAAAGTACTGTAGTATAATTTTGTTGTCAAGAGGCGCTCAGGCTATCAAAGTGGCCCTATAATTTTGTTGTCCAAAGCAAGGTAGCAGTATTGGTCATGGAAGCAACTACTGTAGTATATGTATTTTTTGTCATCATCCATGAAGGAATGTTCAAATAAAGTAAGGAAATCTACGTATACTACAAATACAAAAGATCGACCATGTTTGACTATGTGAATGTTTTGGTCTTTGGTGTAAAAAAGTTCAAAGACGCAATCCCTCTATCCATGAATATGTGTTTTTTCTTTTTTGAAATCAAACTTTCTCAAATTTGACTAATTTTGTGGAAAAAAGAGGTAACATGTGTGACATCAAATTATTATATTATGAAACTATCTTTGAAGATGAATCTATTGATATTAATTTAATATCATAAATGTTACTACTATTTTATAAAAAAGGTTGGCCATAATTTAAAAAGTTAATCTTAGAACAAAAGCTAAATGCACATTTACTAGTGAAGAGGGTGTATGCCTCAATTTGTCAATGGTTCCCCATTCCCCGATCCCGGTGGTTAATTCACCTATTAGGGGACAGTTATGGCGACAATATAATCCCCGTGGGGATCTTATCAAATGCAAATCACTCCCCGTCAGGGAAGCGGGGATCAGTTACGGTACAACAGTACCCAGCGGTGAATCCCCGGTGCATCCCCGTTAGGGGTTATGACATGTGGGGGCAGTTAAATGAGTGGCAAATATGGCAGTAGATATACATACAGGAAACCCTAGTCCACAAATTTTTCCTCTTGTCTCCCACCCCTAGCCGCCGCTCCCACCGACCCAACCACAGCCCCTCTCGAACCAAACCCAGCCCAGCCGCACGCGTCCGATCCGCCACCGCTCACCACAGCTACCGTAGTCCCGCACTCCCGCTCGCTGCCGGACGTCCCTCGCTCCCTCCCAGTGCACGTCGCCGCTCTCGCTCCCCGCGCACGTCGTCGCTCTCTCTGCTTCATCTCTTGCCGTTGTTCCCCATTACATCAACCTCAGGTTCCTCACCCGTAGAGGCAACGTCGGTGTCCAGCGAGCAGCCCCCTTCCTGGTCGTCTGCCCCGCCGGTGGAGACGGGGTCCCTTGACCTCGCCGTGGTGACGGATGCCATTGAGCACCCACTTGTTCCGCAGCTCATCGTCGACCCAGGACCAGGAGGTCCAGGACCAGGTGTGGTGACCCTGCATACCACTGCATGTTGTAGTATGCCAGTCGTTGATATAACATTCGCGAAGTACCATTCCGCAAATATTACATCCCTCGAGTAGTACAACGGAACATAGCAGGGTCCATAACTCATTCACATATTATTACAATCATCATACACAAGTCGTCTCGGAGCTCCTCTTGGGTCCTAAGAGGATAACTCCCGGGTTCGAGGCGAACCCAACTTAACTTACAATACCATTGTCTCATTAAACTAAACATTTATTTAATCGAGCAGCTCTGTGGTAAGAGTTTGTGCTGCTCGGCTACTACTACTCCTCAGATATCTCTAGGCTTGTTCTCCTCCGGAAGCCTCCCGGATCCGTAGACGATGATGTAGTCTACGCCTTCCACTCCTCCCGAAAGGTCCGGTTCCTCGTAGCCTATGATCTCGGCTCCATCATTGCTCGTCGTAGTCCTCCTCCAGATGGTTCCGACAATCTAAGCATGGGGTTTAAGAGTGGTATGAGTACGAGCGTACTCAACAAGTTCATTATAGGTAAGAGGTGTTTTATGCACTAGCTACGATATTAGACCAGAAAGTCTAATACCAATGCAAGTTTTGATAAACATTTCTTCAAGAGGTTGCTTTTATTTCAAAGAGCTATGTCCGTCAGCCTTCACCGGTTTACTAGAACTTCATGGAGCTCCTTTCCGGCCGCGTTCGCAGTTCCTCAATCCCGGAACAGGGAGTGACAGGTCACGATTCTTTACACTCTGCAGAGGTGTGTTGCTTTACCCATAAGAGATCTTAACCTTGGTGCCAACCGGGCAGCTTTCCCGTCCACACTTCCTTCGGTGTGAGGCCCGGTATAAGGTCTAGCCAATCATGTTCCTCCGCTACCTCGAACACCCACCCTTTGTTGCATACCCCGACCCCGGGTCCTCGTCGGTCCCATTATTCCCGTAATTTCAGGGTGGACCCCGACCACGACAACGAGTTTGGGACTCGTTAACCAAACTCCTTCGCCGGTAGCTGCAACCCATCATAGACCACATTACCGTGGGGAATTAGAAGGGGATCCCCACCCTCAAGTTGTTCCGCAAGCAGCAACCGCTACGGTAAGCAACAGCTATACCGTGGGGAATTAGAAGGGGCTCCCCACCCTCAAGTTACTCCGCAAGACACAAGCTGCTACGGTAAGCGCATCCGTTGATGAACGAGAGGTGGAAACACTTTTGACTACTCCGTCCCACTCCGGATCTTATGGTTAACACGGGTATTACGGCACAAGAATCACTCGGCGACATTTGTTGTTTAATCCTAGATGGATAATAACCCTTGCAATGGAACCTCCACCATATCAACACAATCCATGGTTCCATTGCCCACCACATAGTCATATTCATAGTTATGAAAGTAGTGGTTTTGGTTTTTATGCAATAGTGATAACCATAGTACTTTGCAAGTAATTTGATAAAGATACTCAAATGACATGAGCAAGTGATGAACTTGCTCGAACACTGCAAAGTTCTGCAGTTGGAAGGTATGGACTGACCCTTGTCCTCTTGTTCTGAAAAAATAGCATCATTGTCCGATAAGGGCAATGGTTAAAGAAGCAATAATGCATGATTCCAGTTTTAGGGTTTGTTTTCCCCCTTTCCGATGTCGTTGTTATTTTATGAGAGGTTAGATACTAAGAACATCTTAGGGATACTTGATTTAGGGTAAATCCAACCTTGAAATGTTGTCAAGGTGTTTTGAAGTCCAAAGGTATTAATGGACTTATTTTTATTATTGAAAAATATATGTGTGATTTAAATGATTATTTAAATCCTCAAATTAAGACTCATTCTTAATTGTCTTCAAAAATTCTCTTTGATATTTTATTTAGGTAGAGAATTTTATGCTGATGCATTTTCATATTTTTATTTATTTTTTTGGGGTTATATTTTATTTTATAAACTTCTTGGAAATTCTTGTTTAAATGGGTATTTTGGGAAATGCCCAAAATACCCCTCGGCCCCACTTGTCAGGAGACCGAGCTGGTTAGGTTGGACCAGCCCACTGGGCTCGGTCCAACCGACCCAGTCGCGTCGTCTTCTCGCTGAGTCCTAACCCTAATCCCCCTCTCGGCTCCTGCGACGCCGAAATCGCCTCCGCCGTCGCCGTTTTAATCTGGCCGCCTCCGGCCATCGCCGGCGACGAGATGGTGTGGATCCGGACCGCCTCTCGACGGCGGACATGGTGGTCCGCGTCGATCTGACGCTTGCGTCCTCGTTCGCTCGCCATCGACTCCCCCGTGCGCCTGACCTTTGGCGTCCGCCGCCACCGCGCGTTGGAGAAGCCGTGGACCTTCCTCCTGACGCTCCCCAGGGCGCGTGGTGCTGCGCT
Source organism: Lolium rigidum (assembly GCF_022539505.1). NCBI lineage: Eukaryota > Viridiplantae > Streptophyta > Magnoliopsida > Poales > Poaceae > Lolium > Lolium rigidum. The sequence goes on along the minus strand of NC_061510.1, from coordinate 304,996,331 downwards.
GGGGTGCCGTGGTGGTCGCCGTGGCTTGGCTTGGCCAGGCCTGGTGCCGCCGTGTGCACTGGCGTGCGCCGCCGTGGCCGCCGTGGTCATGTCGACCACCTCCTCCCCGGTATGTGCTCCTCCTTCTCCTCTGCTATCTGTTCTACCTCTTCACCTCCCTCTGGATGCTCTGGCATCCCATGATTGTGCTGCTGCTTCTATACCTATGTGCTCTACTGCTTTGCTTGCTGTTGCCATGGATCCTAGCTGTGCTTAGCTTATTGCTGTGCTTGGCTTACTGCTGTGCTTGGCTTACTGCTGTGCTTAATCTTGTCCCTGGCTTGGTTGTGGTGGTAATTATTGTATATTTAACAAGTGCCAGTGCCTTTGAGCTAGTTTCTTTAGTTCATATACATTATTATGCTCCATTGAGGCATGCTACTCGGCTTAGCGAGTGTGATTTAGTGATGGAGTTACATGTCTTTGTTCTTGTATATTGTGATCCTTTGGTTCATCAAGCCTTTGATGTGCTTCTGGATACAATTGTAAAGCCTGATGCTCTTATCTGTGAGGCAATTGTTCAGTTATTTAATTATCTGTTCATATGTGAATTGCCTAGAATGAGTTCTAGTATGCAGTAGCATGCTCTATCAAACCTCTGGTGTTCATATGATCACCAGTTGCTTGAAACAGCTGCCCTTTGGTGTCTGTGCCTCACTGTTGCTCTCTTGTGTATCACACAGGCCTGGCCTGGTGTGAGCTGTTGCTTGCTTAAGCATCAATTGATGCCTGTCATGATCCATTTGAGTATTGGCAAGACCCTAGTGCATCAATTGCTTGTCTGTTTCATTTATCTGTTTATCCTTGCTTGATTAGATGGATAAATGATGTGAACCGAGATTCGGTGATGATCATCTCAATGGATTTGGTAGGGTTAGATGGATGCCAACACCTGGTTGTGTACCCTAACCCTCCTTTTGAACCCTACTTGGGTGATGATATCCGTGCATGGTTTCTTTGCTTGGAATTGGTTAAGGTTGAGGTGATCCTGGCGGTATACAAGTGCTGCCCTGGGATGGCTCCCCTATCCGATGGCTTCGTCGTTGCTTACCAAATGTTGTCCGGTGATTCATTTATTGGATTTCCAGTAGCTTTTTGATGTTGAAATCAAATAGACAAAGATTTGTCTAATGTCTGATGGCCTTAGCTAGCTGTAGGTGCTAAGTGTGTGGATTAGGTTAGCTATGGTTTCATTCTTGGCTGGATTTCTCTAGTTATGCATGGATTTGCATAACTGTTGTTCCCATAGGATGTTTACCTAGTGATCTTACCCATCTATGCTTGCACCACATGGCTTGCTAGCCAGATGATGACACGCACTGGGTATTCTACCCTCCTGTGATCCTGTGATGCATGATATACTTATTTATGAGCAAAACTTGGTTTTGCTCAGGTTGATTTAGTTTATACCTCACTCCAGCTCCTAGAATGAGTTGTTGGTGTAGAGGATTGCTTCTGGTTGATTTGATGGTTGAGTTGCTTGCCCTGCTCCTCCTGGTGAGCTTGTGCAGCTTGGTTTATTTTCTGGTGATTGGGAATAGATGGAACGGCTCTAGCTGTTCATCTGTTCTTAGTGTTCTTGGCTGTTCTTACCCTTTGGAGATCCTGTCGATGAGCTGCTAGGGTTTCCGGCTGTGAAAAGGTTTTATATGATCCCTTGTTGGCTCCTCTGGTCGACAGCTTGGCCTGGTCATCTTGGTGACTCTCCCCTGGTCTGTGTGCTGTGAGACATGCACACAAGCTTGTGAGCTGCCTGTGTGTTTGCTGCTTGGTACTTGGTCCAGTGAGTGGATCAGCTCGGCTGATCATGGTCATATCCTCTCATTTCCATTTTTCTTGTTAACCTGCCAGGTGGCTTTGCCACTTGGCTTAATCCTTGTTTGGTCTTTGTGTATATGTGCAGGGACAATGTGATGATCAAGATGAATTTGGAATTCATCAAGTTCAAGATCAAATGAAGATGATCTTGTAGAATTTAGTCTAGGATTATTAAATTGTAATTTTTCTTTATTTTTCTTTCTTCTATTCTGCCCATTTATGTAATGTGTGGTAATTCATTCATTTCTATTATGGATAATGTAAAGACAATGTATCTTGTGTATTATTCAATAAAGCTCAAAGTTTTCTCTAATGATCTTTACTTTAATATAATTGTTCATCTTATTTATTATTGATCATTTACTTAATGAATTTCCTCAATTGAATTTTTTAAGTAATTATTTAATGTTTGAATTTGAAATTCAAATTCAACCTTGGTTTGAATTTAATCATGTCATAACATTTAGAATTCAATCATGTGAACTCTCCCCTCTCTTCTCAAAACCCTAAACTAGTGAAGTGAGAAGCAAGTTTGTCGCACTCTCGAAACCCTAACCCTCGTAAGGTGTCGAGAGAGAAACTTGTCCCCCTTCGATGCGGTTTTTTGTTTAAAAGCGCGAAATTTCCCCCGAATTTACTATGCAATGCACATCCCTTTCTAAAATCTACCCCTCGATCGTCTCTAAACCTGGGACATTACAGCCTTTCCCCCTTAAAGAAAACTTCGTCCCGAAGTTGTGGTTGTAATACCCGAACGGCTCGGGGTATGTTTTCCTCGGGTCTTCCTCTTTTTCCCGGGTGGCTTCCCTCTCGGGATGATGCTTCCATTGTATCTTGCAATACTTGATCGCCTTATTTCTGAGTTGTTTCCGGCTTTCCTCGAGAATCTTGGTCGGCTTCTCGATGTATGTCAAGTCTGGTTGTAATTCCAGCTCATCATGTGATATTGGTTCATCTGGGGTCTTCAAACACTTTCGGAGTTGCGACACATGGAATACATTATGAACTTGAGCTAACCTTCCGGGTAGATCCAACTCAAAGGCTAAACCTCGATTCTGACTTAGTATCTTGAAGGGTCCTATGTATCTAGGGCTCAATTTTCCTTTTACTCCGAATCTACGAAGTCCTTTCATCGGGCTTACCTTAAGATATACCATGTCTCCAACTTGTGGCTCCCACGTCCTTCTCTTCGATCGGCGTAACTCTTTTGCCGGCTCGCGGGCTATCTTGAGCTCTGTCTGTGATAATGTCAATGATTTGTTGTTTTTCCTTGACATAATCAGGGTTGAACTCTTTGCTTGCTCCGGCTTCATACCAACATATGGGTGATCTACACTTCCTTCCATACAGAGCTTCAAATGGTGCCATCTTGATGCTACTTTGATAACTATTGTTGTATGAAAACTACTGCTAAAGGTAGATGCTCCTCCCATGATCCTCCGAAGTCTAGGGCACAAGCCCTAAGCATATCTTCTAAGATTTGATTGGTTCTCTCGGTTTGTCCACCTTGTTTGTGGATGATAAGCGGTACTATAATCCAATTTGGATCCCAAAGCTTCGTGGAGTTGCTTCCAAAATGCCGATGTGAACACGGATCCTCGATCCGATACTATCTTCTTAGGTACTCCATGCTTACTCACGATCTCCTTGATGTAAAGATCAATGAGTTTCTCTCCTTTGTCCTGTTGGTTTACTGCTAAGAAGTGTGCACTTTTCGTCAACCGGTCCACGATTACCCATATCATGTCCTTCTTTTTATTAGTCATGGGTAGTCCGGTGATGAAATCCATCCCTATTTCCTCCCATTTCCACTCTGGAATAGGTAGAGGTTGTAACTTCCCTGCTCGGGACTCGATGTTCAGCCTTCACTCGGCTGACGGTATGGCATTACGCAACATATTGTGCTATCTCTCTCTTCATATTATTCCACCAGAATAGTTCCTTTAGATCCATATACATCTTTGTACTTCCCGGATGTATGGAATATGGTGTTTGATGAGCTTCTCGGAGTATTACTTCCTTAATTTCAGCAATATCCGGAACGCAAATTCTTTTCTGGAACCATAATGATCCAGATTCTCCACGATGAAATTCTGATGGTCTTCCCTCATCTATTCTCCTCATCTCTTCTGCAATGAATGGATCGTCCAAGCGACCCATCATTATCTCATTCTTCGAGTTGACATTCAACTCATCGGCTACTTGCAACGCCGATAATCCTTCATGGGCTTCCTTCTCCCAAAGTTGTATTTGGGCTTGGCTTATTTCCTTCCTCAACTCCGGTGATATTTCTTGTTCTACTCCTCCGGTACTCTTTCTACTCAGGGCATCTGCTACAACATTAGCCTTCCCTGGTGTGTAATTGATTGTCAGATCATAATCCTTAATCAATTCTAGCCATCTTTTCTGCCTCATGTTGAGTTACTTCTGAGTGAAGAAATATTTGAGGCTTTTATGATCTGTATAGAGCTCACACTTAGCTCCATAGAGAAAATGTCTCCAAGTTTTGAGTGCAAATACGACTGCTGCTAATTTCAAGTCATGTGTTGGATAGTTTACTTCATGAGGTCTGAGTTGCCTCGATCCATAAGATATCACTTTCCGATCTTGCATGAGTACACAACCCAATCCATGTTTGGATGCGTCACAGTACACGGTGTAGTCCTTGCCGACTTCCGGAACTGCTAACACCGGTGCCGTGGTGAGTTTTTCTTTCAGAGTTTGAAAACTTTTCTCACACTCCTCTGACCACACGAATGGTGTGTTTTTCCTTAGCAACTTCGTCATAGGTCCTGCTATCTTAGAGAACCCTTCAATGAATCTCCGATAGTATCCTGCCATTCCTAGGAATCCTCGGATTTCCTTGACAGTCTTAGGTGCTTCCCATTCTAAAGCTGCTGCTACCTTGCTCGGGTTGACGAGCGATTCCCTCTTTGCTAATGACATGACCAAGAAATTCCACTTGATCTAGCCAGAATTCACACTTGCTGAGTTTGGCATAGAGTTGATGTTCCCTTAGTGTTTGCAACACTAACCTCAAATGTTCGGCATGTTCTGCCTTGTTCTTGGAATATATCAAGATATCATCGATGAATACGATGACAAACTTGTCTAGATATGGCATGAAAATCTTGTTCATGAGGTTCATGAATATTGCTTGGGGCATTTGTTAATCCAAAAGGTACTACAAGGTATTCATGGTGTCCATACCTTGAGACAAAGGCGAGTTTTCGGAACGTCCTCCTTCTTGATCTTTATCCGGTGATAACCGGATCTTAGATCAATCTTGGAAAAGACTCCCGCTCCTCTTACTTGATCAAATAGATCTTGTATCCTTGGAAGTGGATACTTGTTCTTGATTGTGACGTTGTTCAGATTTCTATAGTCTCCGCACATCCTTCTTCCTCCATCCCTTTTATCCACGAAGATCACGAGGTGATCCCCATGGTGAAACACTCTCTTGAATGAATCCCTTTTGTTCCAAGTCATCCAATTGCTCCTTAAGCTCTTTCAACTCCTTAGGCCCCATCTTATATGGTGCTTTAGCAATCGGGGCTGTTCCTGGAATTAGGTCGATAGTGAATTCTATCTCCCTATACGGTGGCATACCGGGTAATTCCGCGAGGAAACACATCCTGGAATTCATTTACTACGGGTATATCTTCTAACTTCACCTCCTTCATGCTATTCAGCTGTAGCTCAACTTCAATGCTGTGTATGTTTATCGCCTTGGTAGATCATTCTACTTCCATCGGGACTTTTCAAAGACACCGTCTTGTTTACACGATCGATCAATGCTCCATTAGCTTCTAACCGAGTTCATACCAAGAATGACATCAATGTCCTTCATCGGTAAAATGAACAGGTCCGCGTCAAACGCGCACTTGTTGATCATAATGACTTGTTTTTGTTTGGCATGGGTTACTAATATCGTTCCCCCACAGAAAGTATGGTTATGGATGTATCTAACTTAGTGCAACTAATCCCATGTTTGGTGATGAATTGTTGAGAAATGAATGATGTAGTTGCACCGGTATCAAAAAGTACTTTGCCGGGATGAGTGAGTATCCGGAGCGTACCTATCACCGCCTGGTCGAGTTGACCACCTCCTCCGGACCGGTACAGTTCGGCTTGCCGAAGGGCTTCTTATTCTTCCAGCTCCCTCCGGTGTTTCCTCGACTTCCTCCTCCTCCAGATTGACCTCCTCCCGTGTTTCTCTTGGGGCGGTCCTTCGAGCATGTGCCCCTCCCGGCGACAACCAAAGCATATTATCTTTGGCTTCTTACAATCTTTCGAGGTATGACCTCGGAATCCACAAATGCGACAGACAATCTGATTTGCAGTCTGAAACGCTTGGTTCCTCCTACTACCGTAGTAGTTGCTGTTGTTGTTGTTGTATCTTGGCTTGAAGCTCAAGCTGTTATTAGGCTTGTTACTAACAAACCTCTTCGGCTCATACTTGGCCTTCTTCCTCTTTTCTTCTTGCAGTTGTTTAAAGTCATCTTCAAGAGTGATGGCTGCATCCACCAGCTCTTGGAATTCCGTTGCTCTCATCATCCGCAGCTGTACCTTGAACCGGGGACTTAACCCCCTCGAAATCTCTTCTTCTTCTTGTCCTCGGTATTAACTTCCTCAACCGCATACCGGGACAGCTTGGAAAACTCCACGACATAGGTCGGGATTGCCTTATCCTTACGCTCGAGACTCTCGAACTCTCGACGCTTCAGTTCCACGATACTTTCAGGGACATTGGATTCCCTGAATTTCCTTGCAAACTCCTCCCAGGTAAATACCTTTCCTGCCGGATACACGGCTACAATGTTGTCCCACCATGATGCGGCAGGTCCACACAATAGATGGGTAGCATATCGGACCTTCTCTTGATCATTGCATCCAACAGTGTTGAGCTTGCGCTCAGTATCCATCAGCCAATCTTCCGCGTCCATCGGCTCGGGCGCGTATGCGAAAGATATCGGCTTGGTGTTCTGGAAGTCTGCTAACGAGACTCCCTGGTTCTCGGGTCTCTCCACCCTATTCTGCTCGCATCGAGTCCTGAAGGAATTTGTTCCGCGGCTCCGGTGTTACACGCTGCCTCTCTTCCGCCGGTTGCATGTACTTGGATAAAGTTTTGCTGCGTCATGGGTGGTGGTGGTGGTGGAAACGATCTCCGGCTGCACCCTCGGCCTCTTCCTTCTCCTTTGCTTCGCGCTCCATGCGCTGCACTTCGATCTCGTTTCCTAACGTTCCCGACATAATTCCCCTAGTTACGCAACACAAGATGATACTCATAATTACTCCATGCGCAAGTTTTACGAGCTCAACATTGTGCACGAGAACTAGTCACGCAATGGAAATCAAGAAGCAAATCCAAATCATACCAAACATATACCATATATTTACATACATAAGTGGTCTTATTACATAACTCAAGTCGATGTGAGTATGCAAACTCACCTATTAAAGTATATGTACAAATTTATACAAATGTTACAAACTATAATACACGTGGTACTTGTGTATTATAGCCACGCCTCCCTTGGTGGTCTTCTAATCGGTCTTCACTCCCGGTACATTCCAGGCTTCCATCCAGTCGAACGTGTCGTCCTCCTGATAGACCCTGGAACATAAGGTCTCCCCGTTGGCTTGTAATCCGAGTCTGATGATGATCCTAAGGAGAAATCAGTGTTCATGAACTGATCGTTGAGTGCATCATAATCCACCCATCGGGTGTACTCTCCGTAGCCCCACCATAAGGATTACCAAAACCCATACCCGACTCAACCTGTGTCGGATATCCTCCATCCACTCCTTCATTACTAGGATAACTCTGGTTTTGGGTTGTTGCGTCATCATTCATCTCTCCATCATAGTACGCAGTAGTACTATGGGTTCCAATATCACTACCCCAACGCCAACCCCTAGAATTCTCGATCGGAGTCTCGGAACGCTGGTTGTTTCCGGATTCCGCTCCGCCTTCATATCCCCCATAGGAACTATTCAGGTAGTTCCCAGGTGTAGCAGGTGTAGGTTCTCGTGCAAGTGGATCAAAACTGATGTAGTCACCAGCTGAATAAACTGGTGTGCGTACCACATTCTCCATAGGTTCTTTGCCCCTACTCTCCTCCTTGGGTTCAGTGAACTCCTCAAGCATCGTATCAATAGCTCCTATCGGATGATTATTCAAGCGAAAGAGTAATGATATGAAGTTACGGCTGTTATCCATATATTTGGCTGCTTCAGCGGGTTTACTTTTGGCATATTTGAAATGGTTCAGCATGGGATCATTATCCTCCTCCATATGAGGAATGTGGGTGAATTCGGAACCCATAAGCGCTTTCGTCTTATGCTCCCGGATGTCTGTTATGGCTCTCATAACAGCTATATGGTAGGCTGTATTGGTTGTCCTTGCTTCCCCAGCTGGCATGACTACGCTCAATCCCAAAGATTCGGGAAGTCGCAGTCCTACTCGCACTTGGCCAACACCGGACCATCATAAAACATGTACTTCTTTACTTGGAATGCGGGGATCGCACCCAAATTCTAGTAACATGGCTCGTAGGATATACGCTGGTCCTCCTTGGTACTCGTTCAGCGTTGAATCCATAACTTTCACGTTTCTCCCTGGTCGTGAACTTGCCATGTTGGCTGTAGAATAGAAAGATTATGAGATTAGTAATAATGCATCATAATAGAGATAATAAAGAATTATCGCACTAAAAGATATGGTTGTTGTATTCTCAATTGAATATACACCATATTTTTAGAGAACTCTTTACTAATCCTATTTGACTCCTAACGTTTTAGTCCCATTTACTAGGTTCCAACCTAAGGTCAAAGCTTTTGCTCGATACCAAGCTGTGGTGACCACGCATACCACTGCATGTTGTAGTATGCCGATCGTTGATATAACATTCGCGAAGTACCATTCCGCAAATATTACATCCCTCGAGTAGTACAACGGAACATAGCAGGGTCCATAACTCATTCACATATTATTACAATCATCATACACAAGTCGTCTCGGAGCTCCTCTTGGGTCCTAAGAGGATAACTCCTGGGTTCGAGGCGAACCCAACTTAACTTACAATACCATTGTCTCATTAAACTAAACATTTATTTAATCGAGCAGCTCTGTGGTAAGAGTTTGTGCTGCTCGGCTACTACTACTCCTCAGATATCTCTAGGCTTGTTCTCCTCCGGAAGCCTCCCCGGATCCGTAGACGATGATGTAGTCTACGCCTTCCACTCCTCCTGAAAGGTCTGGTTCCTCGTAGCCTATGATCTCGGCTCCATCATTGTTGTCGTAGTCCTCCTCCGGACGGTTCAGACAATCTAAGCATGGGGTTTAAGAGTGGTATGAGTACGAGCGTACTCAACAAGTTCATTATAGGTAAGAGGTGTTTTATGCACTAGCTACGATATTAGACCCGAAAGTCTAATACCAATGCAAGTTTTGATAAACATTTCTTCAAGAGGTTGCTTTTATTTCAAAGAGCTATGTCCAGTCGGCCTTCACCGGTTTACTAGAACTTCATGGAGCTCCTTTCCGGCCGCGTTCGCGGTTCCTCAATCCCGGAACGGGGAGTGACGAGTCACTGATTCTTTACACTCTGCAGAGGTGTGTTGCTTTACCCATAAGAGATCTTAACCTTGGTGCCAGCCGGGCAGCTTTCCCGTCCACACTTCCTTCGGTGTGAGGCCCGGTATAAGGTCTAGCCAATCATGTTCCTCCGCTACCTCGAACACCCACCCTTTGTTGCATACCCCGACCACGGGTCCTCGTCGGTCCCATTATTCCCGTAATTTCGAGGGTGGACCCCGACCACGACAACGGTTTGGGACTCGTTAACCAAACTCCTTCGCCGGTAGCTGCAACCCATCATAGACCACATTACCGTGGGGAATTAGAAGGGGATCCCCACCCTCAAGTTGTTCCGCAGCGACAACCGCTACGGTAAGCAACAGCTATACCGTGGGGAATTAGAAGGGCTCCCCACCCTCAAGTTACTCCGCAAGACACAAGCTGCTACGGTAAGCGCATCCGTTGATGAACGAGAGGTGGAAACACTTTTGACTACTCCAGTCCCACTCCGGATCTTATGGTTAACACGGGTATTACGGCACAAGAATCACTGGCGACATTTGTTGTTTAATCCTAGATGGATAATAACCCTTGCAATGGAACCTCCACCATATCAACACAATCCATGGTTCCATTGCCCACCACATAGTCATATTCATAGTTATGAAAGTAGTGGTTTTGGTTTTTATGCAATAGTGATAACCATAGTACTTTGCAAGTAATTTGATAAAGATACTCAAATGACATGAGCAAGTGATGAACTTGCACGAACAACTGCAAAGTTACTGCGGTTAGAAGGTATGGACTGACCCTTGTCCTCTTGTTCTGAAAAATAGCATCATTGTCAGATAAGGGCAATGGTTAAAGAAGCAATAATGCATGATTCCGAGTTTTAGGGTTTGTTTTCCCCACTTTCTGATGTCGTTGTTATTTTATGAGAGGTTAGATACTAAGAACATCTTAGGGATACTTGATTTAGGGTAAATCCAACTTTGAAATGTTGTCAAGGTGTTTTGAAGTCCAAAGGTATTAATGGACTTATTTTTATTATTGAAAAATATATGTGTGATTTAAATGATTATTTAAATCCTCAAATTAAGACTCATTCTTAATTGTCTTCAAAAATTCTCTTTGATATTTTATTTAGGTAGAGAATTTTATGCTGATGCATTTTCATATTTTTATTTATTTTTTTGGGGTTATATTTTATTTTATAAAATTCTTGGAAATTCTTGTTTAAATGGGTATTTTGGGAAATGCCCAAAATACCCCTCGGCCCCACTTGTCAGGAGACCGAGCTGGTTAGGTTGGACCAGCCCACTGGGCTCGGTCCAACCGACCCGATCGCGTCGTCTTCTCGCTGAGTCCTAACCCTAATCCCCTCTCGGCTCCTGCGACGCCGAAATCGCCTCCGCCGTCGCCGTTTTAATCGGCCGCCTCCGGCCATCGCCGGCGACGAGATGGTGTGGATCCGGACCGCCTCTCGACGGCGGACATGGTGGTCCGCGTCGATCTGACGCTTGCGTCCTCGTTCGCTCGCCATCGACTCCCCCGTGCGCCTGACCTTTGGCGTCCGCCGCCACCGCGCGTTGGAGAAGCCGTGGACCTTCCTCCTGACGCTCCCCAGGGCGCGTGGTGCTGCGCTGGGGTGCCGTGGTGGTCGCCGTGGCTTGGCTTGGCCAGGCCTGGTGCCGCCGTGTGCACTGGCGTGCGCCGCCGTGTGCACTGGCGTGCGCCGCCGTGGCCGCCGTGGTCATGTCGACCACCTCCTCCCCGGTATGTGCTCCTCCTTCTCCTCTGCTATCTGTTCTACCTCTTCACCTCCCTCTGGATGCTCTGGCATCCCATGATTGTGCTTCGTTGCTTCTATACCTATGTGCTCTCTTGCTTTGCTTGCTTTGTTGCCATGGATCCTAGGCTGTGCTTAGCTTATTGCTTGTGCTTGGCTCCTAGCTGTGCTTAGCTTATTGCTGTGCTTAATCTTGTCCCTGGCTTGGTTGTGGTGGTAATTATTGTATATTTAACAAGTGCCAGTGCCTTTGAGCTAGTTTCTTTAGTTCATATTCATTATTATGCTCCATTGAGCTGTATCTTGCTGGCTTAGCGAGTGTGATTTAGTGATGGAGTTACATGTGCTTGTTCTTGTATATTGTGATCCTTTGGTTCATCAAGCCTTTGATGTGCTTCGGATACAATTGTAAAGCCTGATGCTCTTATACGTGAGGCAATTGTTCGGTTATTTAATTATCTGTTCATATGTGAATTGCCTAGAATGAGTTCTAGTATGCGGTAGCATGCTCTATCAAACCTCACGGTGTTCATATGATCACCGGTTGCTTGAAACATTGCTGCCCTTTGGTGTACTGTGCCTCACTTTGTTGCTCTCTTGTGTATCACACGGGCCTGGCTCTAGTGTGAGCTGTTGCTTGCTTAAGCATCAATTGATGCCTGTCATGATCCATTTGAGTATTGGCAAGACCCTAGTGCATCAATTGCTTGTCTGTTTCATTTATCTGTTTATCCTTGCTTGATTAGATGGATAAATGATGTGAACTGAGATTCAGTGATGATCATCTCAATGGATTTGGTAGGGTTAGATGGATGCCAACACCTGGTTGTGTACCCTAACCCTCCTTTTGAACCCTCCTGGGTGATGATATCCGTGCATGGTTTCTTTGCTTGGAATTGGTTAAGGTTGAGGTGATCCTGGCGGTATACAAGTGCTTGCCACGGGATGGCTCCCCTATCCGATGGCTTCTTGTTGCTTACCAAATGTTGTACGGTGATTCATTTATTGGATTTCCAGTAGCTTTTTGATGTTGAAATCAAATAGACAAAGATTTGTCTAATGTCTGATGGCCTTAGCTAGCTGTAGGTGCTAAGTGTGTGGATTAGGTTAGCTATGGTTTCATTCTTGGCTGGATTTCTCTAGTTATGCATGGATTTGCATAACTGTTGTTCCCATAGGATGTTTACCTAGTGATCTTACCCATCTATGCTTGCACCACATGGCTTGCTAGCCAGATGATGACACACACTTGGGTATTCTACCCTCCTGTGATCTGTGATGCATGATATACTTATTTATGAGCAAAACTTGGTTTTGCTCGGAGTTGATTTAGTTTATACCTCACTCCAGCTCCTAGAATGAGTTGTTGGTGTAGAGGATTGCTTCAGTTGATTTGATGGTTGAGTTGCTTGCCCTGCTCCTCCTGGTGAGCTTGTGCAGCTTGGTTTATTTTCTGGTGATTGGGAATAGATGGAACAGCTCTAGCTGTTCATCTGTTCTTAGTGTTCTTGGCTGTTCTTACCCTTTGGAGATCCTGTCGATGAGCTGCTAGGGTTTCGGCTGTGAAAAGGTTTTATATGATCCCTTGTTGGCTCCTCTGGTCGACTGACTTGGCTCGGTCATCTTGGTGACTCTCCCTGGTACTGTGTCTTGTGAGACATGCACACAAGCTTGTGAGCTGCCTGTGTGTTTGCTGCTTGGTACTTGGTCCAGTGAGTGGATCAGCTCGGCTGATCATGGTCATATCCTCTCATTTCCATTTTTCTTGTTAACCTGCCAGGTGGCTTTGCCACTTGGCTTAATCCTTGTTTGGTCTTTGTGTATATGTGCAGGGACAATGTGATGATCAAGATGAATTTGGAATTCATCAAGTTCAAGATCAAATGAAGATGATCTTGTAGAATTTAGTCTAGGATTATTAAATTGTAATTTTTCTTTATTTTTCTTTCTTCTATTCTGCCCATTTATGTAATGTGTGGTAATTCATTCATTTCTATTATGGATAATGTAAAGACAATGTATCTTGTGTATTATTCAATAAAGCTCAAAGTTTTCTCTAATGATCTTTACTTTAATATAATTGTTCATCTTATTTATTATTGATCATTTACTTAATGAATTTCCTCAATTGAATTTTTTAAGTAATTATTTAATGTTTGAATTTGAAATTCAAATTCAACCTTGGTTTGAATTTAATCATGTCATAACATTTAGAATTCAATCATGTGAACTCTCCCCTCTCTTCTCAAAACCCTAAACTAGTGAAGTGAGAAGCAAGTTTGTCGCACTCTCGAAACCCTAACCCTGTAAGGTGTCGAGAGAGAAACTTGTCCCCCTTCGATGCAGTTTTTTTTTTAAAAGCGCGAAATTTCCCCAGAATTTACTATGCAATGCACATCCCTTTCTAAAATCTACCCCTCGATCGTCTCTAAACCTGGGACATTACACCAGGAGCGGCCGACGCCAATGCCACTCAGATCCCGGCGAACAACGGAGCTTTGCGCACGGCTTCTTCAATCAACAACCGGCTCCGCCATCCCGACGGCGTCAGCTCCCCGGGCCGTCGTTCTAGTGCCGACAAACGGCCTCCACGCCGGGCAGTAGCTTCTCCAACAACGAGCTTCACCCTCAAGACCCGCCTTGCTTCTCCAAGTCCAAATCGGTGAGGCCTTTTCTTGGATACATAGATGTTCAGATGTATGCTTGATGCTTCTCTATGATATATGTTTGATGATCTATGATATATGCTTTTTTGTTTATATGCGTGGTGAATTGTGGGATAAAAGCTTGTTCTTCGATATCATATGCATGGTAATAAATGGTTCAAATAGGAGTATAGGATGCCTACTGATTGTAGAACTAGTCCTTCATCTAAGCTTGTTCTTGTTTTGGTCTACAAATGTATTGCATATGGTATAAGCTTATTGGTCTTGTTGTATACAGAAGTTTTATCGATATAATATTGATGTTTATGACCAGTTGTGAAGTGATGATTTTGTTGACATAAGCTTGCTGTTTTGTTGCACAGAGAGATGACTTCTAGTCCTCGGGCTGGGAGCGGCAGCCCGGCTGGGAGCAGCAGCCTGGTTGGTGCGCCTATAATTCTGAACATTGAGAAAGAGGAGATTGAAATCTCTGATGATGCAGAAGAGTTGAATGAAGATGGCTCTGTCCGGTCAAAAAGGAAGTTGACTTCAAAGGCTTGGCATTCCTACAAGCGTGTGGAGAGTTTATGGCCAACTCAAAGCTAAGTGTCTTAAATGTGGTAAGCTTCTTGGAGGAGAAACGAGGAATGGAACATCACATCTGTTTGCCCACAATGACACATGTCCATATAGCAAGGCCCAGATGAATGGAAAAATGATGGCTCAGTATTCGTTGAGGTTTGCTGCTAAAGATGGTTGCAAAGTGTCACTGGATAGTTACATATTTGATCAGGATTTTGCTAGGAAAGCTCTTGTTGCCATGATAATTCTCCACGAGTATCCATTGTGTATGGTGGATCATGCTGGTTTCCGCAGATGTTAGTGCAGTGAACCCTAAATTCAAGCTAGTGCACATGAACACTATTAGGTATAATCACCCTCTTTTTAGCTTCATGTACTGTTGTGTATTGGTCTTACAAGGAACACTAGTAGATAGTTTTCACGTATCTGATTGTTTGTTGGTCTTTGTTTGATAGGAGTGATATTATCAAGTTTTACAAAGAAGAATCAACAAAGGCTATCAAATACATGAGCTCCTGCAATTCAAGAGTGGCCATCACCACTGACATGTGGACGTCGGACAATCAAAAGAAGGGTTATATGGTGATAACAACCCATTTTATTGATGATGGCTGGAAGCTAAGAAGCGTTGGGATGATGTATAATTGGTGCTTTTGTGATATATCCTTGCTGGTTCTGACTTTGAACTACTGTTTTGTGACATTGGCATACTGTAGCATGATATATATGGGTGTTTTTGTCACATATTCTTGCTGGTTACGATTGTTTTGTGATATATTATTGCTGGTTCTGACTTTAAACTATTGATTTGTGACATTGGCATGCTGTAGCATGATATATATGCATGTTTTGTCACATATCCTTGTTGGTTATGATAAAAAAAATAGTGCTTTTGTGATATATCATTGCTGGTTCTGACTTTGAACTATTGTTTTGTGACGTTGGCATACTGTAGCATGATATATATGTTGTTGTCACATATCGTTGCTGGTTATGACTTCTACTATTGTTTGTAGGTTCATTTATATGCCAGCACCACACACTGCAGAGGTTATAGCTGCAGAACTGGCTGAGGCTTTGCTTGAATGGAACCTTGATGAGAAGCTCTCTACTGTCACAGTTGATAATTGCACATCAAATGACAAGGCTGTTGAACTGTTGGTGAAGAAGCTGGGGGCAGACAAGCTCATGCTCCAAGGTACATTGCTTCACATGCGTTGTTGTGCACATATCCTGAACTTGATAGTTAAGGATGACTTAGATGTTATGAAGACTGCTATAGAAAATATCTGTGAGAGTGTAGCATATTGGACTGCCACTCCTAAGAGAGCTGAAAAATTTGAGGAGATTACTACGTTTCTTAAAGTCCCTATGCCCAAAAAGTTGCAACTTGACTGTAAAACTAGATGGAACTCTATATTTACAATGCTTAGTATTGCTTGTTCTTACAAAGCTGTATTTGAGCGTGCTAAGAAGGTGGATAAGCAATATGACTGTCTTCCTACTGAAATTGAGTGGGAGTTTGCACTGGATGTGGTAGAGAGATTGAGGCTATTCTTCAAGATAACTGAGCTCTTTTCTAGAACAAACTATGTTACTGCCAACATTTTCTTTCCTCAAATCTATGAAATCAAAGCACACATGAGAAAATGGTCTACCTCTAGCAATGAAATTATAAGAAACATGACAGAAGCAATGACTCTAAAGTTTGATAAATATTGGACTGACATACAAGGTCTAATGGGAATTGCTACTCTCCTAGATCCTAGATAGAAGGATGCCATGTTGAACACTTGTTTTTCTATGCTTCATGGTGTTTGTGAGGATGAGAGTGAGATCTATGTTAGAGAAGTCATCAACCTATTAACAAAATTGCTAGAGGAATACCATGTTCATGAAGATATTCCAGAAACCTCAAAATCTGTAGAAGATGTACCGACAGAACTTATGTCAATGTTTAGTACACGTGTGGCTAAAAGGAGGCTAGCAATAAGGAGGTTATTTTCCGAGTTGGATAAATACTTGGAGGATGATTATGTTCCACTAGATACAAAGAATTTCAGTGTCTTGGATTGGTGGAAGGTTGCTGGAACAAGATACCCAACACTCAGATTGATTGCAAGAGACATATATGCCATTCCAATCAGTACAGTTGCTTCAGAATCTGCATTTTCTACAAGTGGAAGAGTGCTAAGTGAACATCGTAGTAGGCTTACCCCTGATTTCCTGGAAGCTTTGATGTGTTCACAAGACTGGATTAGGAATAGATACAAAGGTACATGCATAGAGCAACATCTCTAGTTATATTCCTTGTTATTTTTCATGTCTAAATTGTTGTATTTGTGTTTGCTTGTAGATGCTGACAATGGACAAGAAGCTAGCTTCTGGAGTGTTGTTGAAGATATTGAGGAAGGCATGGAGGTTAGCATCTATCTCTAATACTAAATCGTACACAAAATGTAATACAAAGCATTTTCACTATACTAAATCAATGAACAAGTTTTTTATGTTTAAATTTGGAAGTCAATCTAATTCAAACTACATGTGAGTCCTTGGTCTGTCTTGTGTACCGTTTAATAATACAAATCACATGACATCAATGATCGATTTTTATTTAATATAGTATACTTTTAGGCCTGAAACTTTGCATAAACGATTATGAAAACATGTATATTATCCAATACTATGATAGATGAATGGATCATCAGTTATTCATTTACTTGTTTCGGACAGGATGATGATACTACTATGGTAGATGAATGGATCATCAGTTATTCACTTGTTTCGGACATGATGATGATACTTGTATAGAACAAGCTTTCAGTCTAATCTTTTCACCTTATGCAGGGCCTGAAGCTGTAATGTTTAGTGAGTCGCAGCCTGCACTTCAGTGCTTCTACAAGTCTGAAATGATGAAGCAAAGCTTGGAGTAAAGACTGCAATTTATCTTCATTTTCGGTTCATTCGAATTCTGTATTGTCATGAGTCATGACTCTTGTCATGTAATGGCTGAAGTTAAACTGCCAATTGATTTGTGTCATGTAATGGCTGAACTTAAACTGCTACTCCTACCATTTGTGTCATGTAATGGCTGAAACTTAAACTGCTATGTGTCCCTGTGCGGCAAAGTATTGACCCTATTTTATGTGTCCCTATGCGGCTAAGTATTTGAACCTATATTATCTATTTCTATGACCTGTGAGTGGCTATGTGCCTAGTTTTCTCCTATTGATTTGCTGTCAATATTTTTAGCTAAGGTACTAGAGAAGTGCTGCTCAATTTTTTTTAGCCTATTGTCAGGGATGGGTAACCGCTGGTTAGCCGTTAACCCGATGGTGGTGGTTATGGTATGCAGTATGTCCCCGTGGCAGTTATCAGGGATGGGGACGGGAAGAACTTTGCCTCACGGGGACGGTTTTGGTTTAGTAATAACCAGCGGTTTCTCTCCCCGTTGCCAAATGGATGTATGCCCCCCTCCCCCGCCACCGCTCCCTCCACAGTGACTGCACCCTCCTCCACGGCGATCCATGGAGGTTCCCTGTAGTATGCATGAAGGATGGATCGTGAAGCTCTCTCCTCATCGCTGGACTTCTCCCATGGGCTATCTCTATCTCGCAAGGTCCGTTCAATCTTCTCAACCTCGGTTCACCCTTGTTCTAAACCTAGTTTCCATCTTCTGGTTTCATTTGGTCATGCTAAGTTTCGTCTAGATTTGGACAATGTTGGAGTTGTACTCCACTCTTGCCTTGGTTTTGATGGAGCTAGTCTCCACGTCTCCCATCTTCGTGATTGAGTGTTCAAATTCTCGGAGATCTCTAAGGCAGTTGGTTTCTTTATTTACAATCCTAGATCCTTTGATTTCCCATCGTTTGCATGCTATTTTCATCTATGGGGCTCCGGTGGTGCTAATTGGATGTATGAGTAGTCCTCTTGGCCCTTCGAGCAATCTAAAGAATGGCACACTGTCCCTCGTCGGAATCCGCCTCTCACCAGTGTGAACACTCTGTTCCGATCACTGCTAGCCGCTCCTTCGCTGACATGGCCAGATCGTCAACTCCCGTTCCATGTTGTCCGGATTGCATGTAGTTCTAAGGCAAGGTTCTATTCGATCAGATCCAAAAAGGCTGTGTTGGCTTCTCAGTTAAGAAGAAGTAGTAAGCGGAGCTAAGAAGACACGAAAAGGCAGATATCGACCGAGTCCAGGGTGAAGCATCTAAGTTAGGATCTTACCTTTTCTTGTATCATGGCCAGGTAGTTGTTTTGACCCAGCAAAACTGCAAATCCCAAGTTCGTTGTCGATCGTGCTACCACTATGGAGATATCCAAAAAAAATCTATCTTGGGAGAGAAAACAACGTCGATCTTTCGCATTAAACACAAACCACATGGGCAGGACATGCCTTTATCCTTTGTTTTGACCCATGTTGTTCCAAGTCCCAAACCTACTCCATCGGCTGTTTCGCCAACTTTGGCCTTGGCCTGCTCCCATCCCACCACCGACACCGTCATGGCGAACTACCCCTGTGATCCCTACCCCCACCTTCCAACCGGAGTTGCCATTGTCCAACGCCATGTCCACCACCACCACCGAGCTTTCCATGTGCTCCACGGCACCCCTCTACTGAACTACGACGACCAGGCTATCGTCATCCTGGAACCGAAGACTGACACTGATTTTGGGAAATTATGGCCAGATTGGGGAATATTAACGGAATTTGAAATTCTAGAGTCTTTCTTTGAAGTGTCTAATTAGCAGTTTATTGGTTTTTCATTTACCTCATTCTTTTTTCTAGGTCCGATATCTTCATTCGGTGGGGAAAAGTCTGTACTCATCACATATCGGATTCAGTGTGGGAGCCAGGATTTGAGTATGAGGTGGGTGGTGGAGTGGGGGGGGGGGGGGGAGAAAATTTTCTTGTGGCACAGTTCTCTTCGTGCCAGGTATTTGTCAAAGAAGGTTTACAATTTTTGGTGGTGTTTCCCTCTTTATACTTCAACATTAAATAATTGATATAAAGACACTCAATTACTAATGAATGTAGAAGTATATAATGATCGGTTAAATAGTATTAAGGCCTAACTTACCGGTTATAGCTATGCACATGTGTAGTATGAGTATAAAGCCCAACGTAGTTAATGGACCATCTTTCGAGCTCTGAAGTCAAAACCCATGGCTGGGGTGGAGGCGGAGATCTCTTTCCGGCGGAGCCATGGATGGAGTAAAGATGTTGGGCCGGCGGGTGGCGGTGGTGGTGAGCCCAGATCTCGATCTGCATGTCTTCGAGGCTGCCCACCTGCCCCCCCACCCCCGCCCCGATCTCGATATTCGCTGCTCGTTGGGCCGGTTCCGGTGGAGGATCGACCTTGCACTGTCGTCTCCTTTCCCTACTGGCCTTGCCTATGGGTTGCTAGTAGGGTTTGGAGCGGCGGCTTGCAGGTTTCCGGCGGATCGCGTGGGGGCCACTGGATCGGCGTGAATAAAGGTGGTGGTCCTTGGATCTGTCTCACGCCAAGACGAAGATCTTCCTTATGCATGCCCGTCTGGATTTGGTGGATGTTGAGTTTCGGAAGGCTCCGTTGGCAAATGTAACAGTGCTCATGCCTGTAGTTTGCTGGTTTGGGAGGTATTTGGTCGTGCGCATCCATGCTTTTATTCCGACCGTTTGGTTCTGGAGGAAGCGACGCGAAGCTCTGTTCTGTGTTGCCATCAGATGACGTTGTGGTCCATGGTGTATCAGAGACAGATAATTTCTTGAAGGCCGGATTGGAGGACTAGCACCGGAGGATCAAGTCGTGGTGTTGTTGAGGGATTTGCTTGGTATTTTGGGTTGGGTCTCGTAATAGCAGTATGCAAGTGGGGGCAACATCACATGTGAAGTTTAGAGTCCTACCTTTCAAGGTGAAAATCCAAGATCTAGCCTTAATTGGTTGTGTCTGGCAATGGTCTTGTTGAGCATTGTTTTGAAAGCGGGAACTATCTCCAGGTTGAAAACCTAAGATCTTTTGATCGGGCGACCGACGGCGCTTGCACTGTTCTCTTCTTGGAGACGTCGCTGGTGGAGAGCCTGGATTTCAGCTGGTGTCTTGGTGGTGTTTGTACTGTTGTTGCTAGGACTAAAGTACCGTAGCGGGGCTTTTTTTTTCCCCTTAGTTTTCTTTTCTGATTGTGTGCATCCATGCTACCATTAGGGTACTGCGTTGTTGTAGAGATTGAGTGTAATTGGTGTCTATCGATATTGATATATTCACTTTATCGAAAAAATAGACTAGTACCTGCTAGATCCGTTGAGGGGGCAAACCACTGGGGGCAAACCACTAGGGGCCCTTGGCTCCTCCTCACTTTCTCAAGCATCTTTAGCCATAGTCTTTAGCATGGACAAAGTGTTCATATGAACACTTATTAAGTTTGTGTTCAATGCGGTCCAATGTCCGATCATGGGCACCCACCGCACTGTTATATATGTTGAGTCTTGTATACGTCTTTAAGGGGTACATGACTGAATTATATGCATCCAGTCAACTGCCACACGTAATAACATATGAGTTCAACTTATCAGTCCGAGGAAAATAATAATACTAATAGAAAAAGTTCACATCTAACAATGAAATGCGACAAATTTCTTCAAATAAGGTAAAAATAGTCCCAATGTCACACCAAGAAGTAAAAATTGATTAAACTCATGATTAAATTTAAATTATTTCAGAAAGATTGTTGATACTGAATAAATGTTCTCACCAAACTCAGCTTTAAATTACGCTCGTCAACAAATACGGCTATGAACCCATACATAGGTGAACCTTCACTCATCCGTCACCGGGCTGCCTTCACAACCCCCCTATATAATATGTGCGGAAAGAAAAATTGTTATATTCATTCAAGAGAGGCCAACAGGGTGTGGCGAGTGTAGTTTTTGTGGATCGACAGATGGGAGACGGTAGACTAGATAGTGTCCTGTGAAAGAAAAGAGTAATTGCTGCTATTTTGTGGAAAAAAACTAGTCACGTTGCTGACTGAAATTTTCAGATCTGAACATATCGTAGGTTTTCTCCAACCGAATAAAATGATAGATATCCAGAAGAGTTGGAGATATACTCTATATGAAAATGGGAGACATCAAGAAATAACAGCATGCAGTGATTGCAGTAGTGACGCCACTCTGAAGCAGTCCAGTTGGTGACTCTGATGACTGGTGCGCCGGTGGATGTTGCCCTTTGTATTCCACCGCTAGAACTCAGCCGTTAGTTTCTCTTCTGCGCAGTTCAAAAACCAGTCCAACAACCAAATGTTAAAGGACACGAGGCTGGAATCACGAGAAATACGAATACATAGTACTCCCTCCGTTCCTTTTTAATTGACTCAAATTTAGTACAAAGTTGTACTAAATCTGAGTCAATTAAAAAAGAACGGAGGGAGTAGTAAAAATAAATTATGCAAGGATTTCAAGGTAGGTGGTGCTAGGAAATTAAATGCACAGTAGTCACTGCATAACATGAATGCATGTATGGAATCACTCGCAAATGAACCTACTATCGCCCACGGGCTGAGCTCCTCTACAGTTATGTTATAACTGTATCCGTGCTGTAGCTAAGAGCATCTTCACTCGTCTCCCCACAGAGCCTCACGGCCACTTTTTTTCATCCGGACGGCGAAAAACGGTCCAGTCAGGCCCCCGGTTCCTCGTTTTGGTCCGGATTTGAGTCTATTTTTGTCCGGACTCCCCATGCCATCCTCGATTTCCCGGGGGTCTCCCGGGGACTTCGGATGAAGCTAAACCAACCGCCCACGCCCACGTGTCTCCTCTTTCGTCCGGATTCCCCGAGCCATCCTCTTTTTCCCCGAGAAACGCCGCTTGGGGAGCACACGACTGGGAAACTACTCCTCCCCACGCCAAATCTTCTTCCAATCCGGACGAAAATTTCGCCGGATTTGGACGTGAGGAGCGCCAACGACTGGGGATGCTCTAACAAAATCTGCCCTTCATTTTAATCAAACGGTCCCCCAGTTTATTACTCAGCGGTAGCATTTTCTGGTGGAAAAAAAAAAGAAAAGAATCGACGCGAAGAGGTCCAGTCCGTCTAGTGTCTTCTTCTACTGTCGGAACTCAGAGCATCAGCTAGCTACAGCAATGGCGAAGGGGATAAAATTGCTACGATGCCTTCGGCCGCTCACCCAACCCCCCTGCCCCAGGACGGAGACGCGTACTTCGACCGGCATATCCCGGCGGCGGCGCAGGCGGCGGCTCGTAGCTGGAGGCGGCTGACCCGGATGTTGCAGGGCCGCGGGTAATTTCTGTGTGGCGCGTGTTTCAGGCCGTCGACCACGACCGCAGCGGCAGCATCGACGAGCAGGAGGTACAGGGCGTGTTCGGGGCCATTGGCGGCGGCCGCATCGGCAGCATCGACGAGTGGGAGCGGCATGACGAACGGGAGGTGCAGGACGCGTTCCGGGCCGTCAACCGCGCCGTCAGCAGCAGCATCGACGAGCGAGAGCTGTAGGGCGAACGGGAGCTTCAGGACGCGTCACAGATGGTAATGCCCCACGAACCTTCATCCCCAAGCTCCATGAATCAATTTGCGTTCTGAACTCAATACTGTTTCAGAAACGTTAGTGCTTCCAATCTTCTTTGTTATTCCAGTTGACTAATTAGATGGTAGATGCTCCCAATCGTCTGGGTTATTTCAGTTGACTAATTAGATGGTAGATGCTCTTCTCATGTACTACTCGTTGGATGGTATACATCTCTCAAGAAACTGAAGCAGATAGGATAGATGGGTAAGCTGAATTTGTAACTTCAGATTAAGAACATAGTTTAGTACTGCAAATGAGATCTTTACATAGGAGAAAGTCACAAACCCAATGGGAGAACTAGTTTCCAGTATGTATCACGAAAACAAAAAGAATATATTTGAAGTGTAAAGTTTGTTGCAAATGAGATCTTTATGCTAGGAAAATTGGAGAACTAATTTCAGTATCTATCGCCTATGTCATATGCTAGGAAAATTCATATAGTTCTGCAAGTCCAAACTGTCATCAACTTGGTCCTGCATATTAAGAGAGATAGAACTGATTACACAACAATGTTCATATATTTCTCAACAGTGAATTTTAAACATGTTAAGTCGTTTGTTCCAGCCGGTTGCTCTGTAGTTGCTTGGTGTTGTGCTGCTGGCGTGTCCATCTCTCCTCTCTAAGCAGACAAGTCAGAAAAAAATATTAGTATATATTGTCATTTGTAAATATATATAGTGTCTTTAGATAGGTGTAAGAGATTTACATAACAAGATTGTTTTTCGGGTACGAGTTCAGCTTTCTTCTTTTTCTTTTTATTGGGGCGCTGCTTGTCGATCCATGATTTATTTCTTCTTGAGTTTTTCTTTTCTATTTCCTTTTTCTTTAGGCACGCAGTCTGTAAACTACTATCTGGTTCTTCACATGTAGCTTCACTTCTGCATGTACTACTAGGAGCTTTTTCTTCAACTTGCTTGCTAAGGTTCTCCAAGGCATCATCTACTAGTTTCCTGCATTCTTCGGATATGAGTGCTTTGGAAGCTATGCCATGGAACTTATGAATGAAAAACTTCAAGCACAACCTATCTTCCATTCTTGGGTCCTCCAAAACAATATTTCCATAGCTGTCCTGAATAGTACCGCTTCGTGCTTCTCGAGTCCACCGCTTCAGAATATAGTGGCTCGGAAGATACTTAATGCTGTTCATCATGTTGAAATGCTGGGTTCTCTGACTTTTTATCCTTAAAGTACTTAAGCATGGTTCCGGCTTCACCATACATCATCTCCCTTTGACGCTTGGTTCGCAAATAATTCTTGTGATCACGACGTATGTATCCAAGGTTTATTGTCCCACCAACCTGCCGACTTGCCAACTCATGGGCTCTTTTTGGCTCAATTCCTGAATCATCCACAGTTTCAATCTCAAAAGCTTGCAAAGCTGAAATCTTCCGCTGAGATGGCATCAAGTGGCATGTTTCGGGCAACTGCAGGACATGATTGTGTTCAACATCCAGCTCATGTACTTCATAATTTCCTACTTCTCGGTCTATAGTGATTCCCATCCGAACTTTACAGCCGGTTCTTGTTTCTGCACGGGGACGCCTTGTATTATGGTCTCTCTTGTCTTTTGCACGATAGCCCTCATTGGAACAAACGTATCTCGCCGAAGTGACTACTCCATCAATTTTGCTCTTGTTTTCATAGTTTACCCTTACATCGAATCCAATATGACCTCCATAAAAGTTCCAGAAGTTCCAAGCCTCAATTGTAGAATTAAACTTCATGCCAATTTGAGGCATCCAAGTAGGCACCTTATTTGTCCTGTGAAAAACAGATCTAACATAATTTATTCGTCTGCTTGCACTACGCAAAAGGATGATAGAGATTGAAAAATGAACAAAACTAACTGCACCTGTTCTGATCCTTTTCCATGGTGTTAGTATCAGTAGCCATTAGAACCTACTTTTTCCTTTCTTTCGCAGTTACTGGTGACAAAGAGAATTCAGTACAAGAATTCTATTGCATCCGTGTGAATAATGAACTTAAACGGCACTTACATTAAGATTGATATCGTCTTTTTGGTTGCTAGGAGGAGTCTAAATAGGAGATCATTTGCATCTTTTGCAGAACAGCATACACCTTGGATGAGCGGCAGAAGAATGAGAGGGGATGCTAGGAGATCGAGTCCAAAAGGGAGATCATGGGCGTATACCTTGGACGAGCGGGACAAGCAGGCGGAGCAATGGAGGTCGAACAGATCGCTCTTTGCCGTTCTAAAAACTCTGATCTGTGCGTCCTGTTTGGCGCCAATTCTTTAGGCTTAGGAGATTTTCCCTCCACGGGAGCATTAATTAATATGCAGTTTGTTTCCAAATTACCAGCGCAGTCTGAGGGGAGGAAAGAGAGCCATCGAGCGATTTTTTTCAGGAAAACGCTTCGGATAGCCATACCCGTACGATTAGAACGAAGGGCCGATTTTAATAGCTACAGCACATGTGCTGTGACAACTCAACTGTAGAGGAGCCGAGCCCATCGCCCACATATGTTAGCTTGTCATTGCTCTATATGCCATGCTGCCCCCAGGTACCATTCTGTGCCTAGCCGCCCTTCAAGTTTATCATTTTCTTGTGAAGTATCTAGTAAACATGGATCTGGACACAAATGAGAGGCCCAATACTGAATATCTAGGATCTTCCCTGCAAGAATATATATTTAGGAGCTAGCAGCTAACAATTGCTACTAGGCAGGGTAACATTAAAATTTTACAGGGCATTTCTAATCATTTGAAAATATACGATGTGTTGTGACAGAGGAATGCTGTTAGTGCAGCATACTTAAAAGAACTGGAGAGAGAGAGAGAGAGAGAGAGAGTAATTTGTAATGTCAGTTGCCTGAAAGGCGTTCTTTAATAATGAGAAAGGACAACCAGGTGTTGATGATGCAAACACCGGAATTTTATCTCATTAGAAAATTGGTGAATATATTACCAGGATCATCTCACCAAGTGGGTAAAATCTGCACTCACTGAGTTGTTTAGTGTACATCTGAAATGTATATGTATGAGGACTTTTACTGTACCCTGAAGTTAAAATGAGCCATCCAATTTGGCCGATCGAGCGGCTGCTGAGCGCTTGTACTCCACCAGTCGTCCAGGGAGCACCGACTCAAAATCGCACAAAAACTCGTGGAGTACCTGCGTCGGAGGGGTAAAAAGTAATTCCTCCATACTATCTGCCCCACGTAGGGGTATTTCTGTGTTTTTTTTTTTGCCTGGTACTCCACCGCATAGTTTTAGAGTACTAGGGTACCGTAAAAATCCTCATATATAAAAAGTGCATGAAAGAGGAAGAAGCTATTACTTGCAAGTTATATGAATCTAAAGGCTAGATATGATACATTACAGAGAATCCACGATTGACTTCCTTAGACCATTCATAAACTGAGGTCAGCTCCAGGGCACCGATCAAAACTTAAGTACATGTCCATTTTTTTGATATCCATTCCTAGAACTCTTCATTCCGTAAGCAAGACCGAGGCATGAATTAAACCCTTAAAATTGTACAGAAAGAAGAAAAACACATAAAAGGTTTATGCTCGAGTAAATACTACCTAAAAATATCATGCTTTAAATTTGACATTTTCCTTGAATTTTCAGTTACTACCCAGAGTAACACATGAATCATCACCAAGGACCCCCTGCCAAGAAAAGAACACAGGCAGCTCCTTCGAATTAAACGAAAGCATGTACTGTACATCCAGCAAGAAAACTAATACTCCGTACTACTGTAGTATTATACCAATATCATTACCTCACCTCTTCCAGTTATATTTGACTAGTTCCAGTCACAGGTAGCAAACCTTAGAAAAGTTAGAATCAGTATTGTTTCAGACAAAAAAACATTAAAGAATAGTTGACTAATATCATTACTTCGCCCTTCCAGTCATATTTGACCAATTCAAGCGAACATATGTAGTACTGCAGATCAAACGTGCAGCGAATGCATGAAAGGATCAAGCGTTCCCTGCAGTCGATGCCATTGCTGCCTCCATAATTGTTTGGAGCATCGATGACCGAACAGAACTCACCGCATCACTCTGTTTCCACAAACCAGCACTCTCCACTGCATCTGTCCGACATGGCAACCAGGAGCTGCCGCACATGGAGCACCGCACCTGTGCCTGATGCCATTGGCACACGTTCTTACAGCATCTCCACCAGTATCCTCAAATAGGCGTCAGCACTGCATCCTCTATTTGGGGGAGCTGTTCCCACATCGGCTCCCCCAAAACGGCGGTTTCGATAGATGATTTTTTACACAAATTAGAGTTTCATTTTAATGTCATTCAGGATCGAGGAATGAATAATATTTTCGGTCAAATCCGAGTAAACCATTATTCACTCCTCAATCCTGGATGACATTTGAAACCTCCTTATATCTAACCTACTACCTACTGACCACTCGGCTCTATGGAGGTGGACGATCGGCCGCTGCTCTCTCCGGTGGTCTCTCTCCTGCTCTCTCCCCTGCTCTCTCCGCTACTCCTCCGCCGATAATCTCCTGCTCTCTCCGCCTCAAACGTCAAGTACGCGGCTCTATCCGCGGCCACCGCCTCCTGACGCAGCTGCTGCTCCAGCTCCTCCCGTCGCCGACGGTGATCCAACTCCTACCTCTGTCGCCGGAGCTGCATCTCCGCTAAACGCCTCGTAGATATCATCCTGACGCTGCGTCTCCTCCTGTTGTACCGCCGCAGCGCAAGCTCCTCCCACCCCTTCTGCCATCGCGCCTCCCAGCGGCGCTCGCTCGCCGCCTCCCGCCGCCGCCGCGCCTCCAGGATCTCCAGCCGCTCCGCCTCCTCGAGCGCCACCCGGTTCTACTCCTCGTGGCGCCGCCGCTCCGCCTCCTGCCGCTGCCGCTCCGCCTCCCGTCGCGCCTCCCCGCGCTCCCTCCGTTCCCGCCGCTCCGCCTCCTGGCGCTGCCGCTCGCCCGCATCGTAGGCATCTACGGTCGCCGCTAGCGCCGCCTCCTCCCACGTCTCGTACTCTATGAGCTGCGGGTCCGCCTCCAACTCTTCTAAGGCCGCCTCTAGCGCTGCCTCGTCCCACGAATCCCACGTTGTGCTTTTTCTAGGGTTTTTACAGCAATGGCGGGGGAGGAGGGATAATATAGACCGCCGGTGAGGCGGGAAACATCCCGCGCGGTGTCGTGGCGGGTGTGTTTCCCGCGCGGCACCGTGACGGGAGAGTTTCCCGCCAGGCGTCGTGGCAATAAAATATCCCGCGCGGCGCCCTGGAGTCACTGACAGGCGTCCCACGCCCAAAAAACACAGCCTCGCGAGGCGCCGGCGCGCCCGATTCGCGCCCTTGGCGTAGGGACCGGCACGGGGTTGCCGGCGATTCTATTGGACTCGAAAATTGGCCGACGCCGTTTGGGCGCGCCGGTGCGAGCCCATTTTCGCCCCCGCCCTCCCAAAAATCTATCGGGACCGCTATCAGAGGCGCCGGTGGAGATGGTCTTATCTACCCACCCCACTTGCGATTCTATTGCATTGCACCTACTACACGGTCTGCCACGGTCCTCTGCACTCCTGTTTGCCGACGGCGTCACAGGCATCCTGGTGGTCAACTGGTCATCCATATTCCATGGTACAGGTGGGTGGGTTCCAGGCCGCGCTATGCCCCCTGAGCTGGAGCAGTCGCCAGTGCTGCTGGTCGTCGTGCGCCAAAGGCATGGTGTGGGACTAGAGGGACCGGAAAGACAATTCTGGCGGAGCCGGTAACTACCGGACCAAAATCAACCATAGAATATATCGTGATTCGTGCAACCTGCTCTACCCCAGGGTCGGTATTCCTTCAGTAAATGGTGTATCTTCACTTACTGCTATTCTGTGGACCCTACCCACGTCGTTGTGTCGGCAAACTCAACGGATGCTTTTCATGCGCTCTCTCTTCGGTTATTACTCCACCACAGCTAGCTAGTCCCAGGATATGAAATTTTGTGATGTTGTAGGGACATGCTTCATGAGCACTCACATTTTTTCGTACAATTTTTTGGCACGTATAAAAATATGTTTTTTTTGTACGGTATCATGGTATCATCTAAAGGGTGATATCACTAGATATGTTCTCCTAGTCCCAGGTCTGAGTGAAATCCATCCCAGTTTTTTCATATACTAATTATAAATCATGTTTTGTATAATTTTTAAGAAAATTTGTAGATGTTCAGCTCTTTTTTTCACAAATATTCTATTTTTTTATTTCTTCACACGGATATAATTCACACATATTCCAGTTTCCTTTTCAAAATAGTTTCCGTATGCTTAAAATAGCTCCAAATTTTTGCGAGCAACTCAAATCAAACGGTCGATTGGACACCGGTAGTTACCGGTTCCGTTAGAAAATTCGCTCCCCTAGAGGGACACCATCTGCATCTAGATGAGGAGCTGTGGCAGGGAAGCTGGACGTGGAGACTGTCATAGCTCCTCGGCGACTATAGAAGGACCTCAAGTCCTCAACCCGGCAGGCCGCTTGCAACGGATGAGACGGCAACAAAACTTGAGGACCTGCACCCAAAGACACAAAGTAGCATTAGATTGCCAAGGACAGCAAAAACAAAAACGCTGACGCAAAACTGGAGGATGTGATGCAGAAGGAGGGCAACCTCGCCAACGGCCACTCGTAAGAAAATCTACAACAAAAAAGAAACCACACATTGTAAGAGAAAGAAAACAAGACAGCAAGGGCAGAATCGAATACGAACAGAACCAAAGAAACGGAAAAATCATGCGAACAAAACAAATTGTAACCGATGAGGGAGTGAAAGAAATCGCAGGAAAACACATCAGGAAAATCAACAAAGCAAAGCATATCCCTACCCAACGCAGAAAAAACAGGAGATCAAAATCCAATCAATCAGAACGTGAACAAATCACAACCTGATGAAAGAAGAAAGGAAAAGATCACGACCAGACGGGAAGCGGATGTACTAAGTCGCAATGGCTCGCGGTCGTGCATCGAATGCCGGCGCGGTGCCTCGCCATGCCCTAAAAGCACACGGGCTAGGGACATGGAGGGTGTATCGGCCAGACTTTCTGTTGGATAATTAGGCACAATTTCCATGATTAATTCCAG